>NC_061110.1:50965966-51312418 GCF_015104395.2 Macrobrachium nipponense | reverse complement strand
CTCTCTTAATCGTCTCCAGGTGGGGAATTTTATTTTATTGTTGGGTGTGTCTCTGGTCTTGTCTTTAGGGGGTCGGTAGAAATTACGTTTGCTTTTTGAATTGCTTTCTCAATTATATGGTCAGGATACTTTAAAGATGAAAGTTGCTTGCGAATTAGTTAAATTCTTTTTCCAGGAAATCTGGGGAACAAATTCGTAAGGCTCTTAAGAATAGGTTGCTAGCTAGACCTATCTTGATAGTATTGTCATGATAGCTAAAGTAGTGAATATATAGTGAGAACGTTGGTTTTCTGTATATGGTAAATTTGTATTCTGTCGTGTCTCTGATTATTAAAACATCAAGAAAAGGAATTTTGTTGTCTGTTTCCCATTCACTTTAAATTTGATGCTGGGCACTAATGCGTTTAATTTTGAGAGGAATTCATTAAATTACCCCACTTATTATCCCAAAATGTTAGTATGTCATCCACGTATCTCATCCACAGCATGTTTTTTGGGTTTTATTGCATTTATTACTGTAGTTTCAAAGTATTCCATGTACAGATTGGCTAAAATAGGACTTAAAGGACTACCCATACTACACCCGAATTTTTGCTTGTAGAATGATTCCCCGAATGAAATACGTTATTAGATGCACATAATTCAACTAACTTATTATTTTGTCAAGTGCCAACAAGGGAAATGATCTGAATAGGGGGATAATTTTTTCCCTTAAAAACTGAAGAACGTCCTGTACTGGTACTTTTGTGAATAGGGAGTCTACGTCAGGCTTAAAAAGTTTTATGTTGTGAAGTGGTATATGCTTCTCTGAATTTGTGACAAAAGTCTTCCGAATGTTTGATGTGACTGGGAGAAAAGTGCCCTAAAAAAGGAGAAAGGAGGCCAGCTAACCATTTAAAAATTTGTTTTATAATTGAAAGCTCCGGCGCATGAAACGATGGGTCTGAAATGGAAGATTGGTCTTTGTCGTTTTGGGAAGACCATAAAAGTATGGACAACAGAACTCGGCTATTTTCAACCCATATAAATGAACATAACCATAGAAATAAACTGGAATATGTCACGTGTAATTTATAGCAGCAACTGCCGGTACAAGAGTCAAATGATGGAATCAGCCTTAATAAAAGAGAAGCAGGTAATGACATCTCAAAAGGGAATTGGACATACGGACATCGTCGACGCAGTGTTTCATTCAACCAACGCTTAAGAAGATTAAAGGAAGATTATCAGCGGGGGTGACCTAAATTGGCTTACTTGTGGACGAATCTCTTGGTATAAATACCACCTTTTCTGTAAACTTTTCTCATTCATATACCTGAAGAGAGAGACAGCAGTCTCTGAAATATAGTACTTTTCTCTCTCTACTTTTGGTGTTTTTTATGGGCTCCTTTTATTAGATGGAATTCTGTTGTTACAGAACACTTTTACCAGTCATATATATATATATAATATATATATATATATATATATATATATATATATGTGTGTGTGTGTGTGTGTGTGTGTATATATATATATATATATATATATATATATATATATATATATATATATATATATATATATATGTGTGTGTGTGTGTGTGTGTGTGTGTGTGTATGTGTGTGTGTGTATGTATGTATGTATGTATGTATGCACGTACTTACGTATGTATGTATGTATGTATTTTTTAATATATGATATAGAAATTGACATTTAATGATGTCGACCATTAAAACTTGAAGCACTAACAAATGGTTGATTGGCACTGATTTTGCCGGATATTTGATTTTCTTGGCATTTTAAGTACACTTACGTTTCATATCTGCATAGACCGTTTGATATTAGCTTTACTTCTATGAGCTTGTATTGTTGTTATCGATGTAAATTGGAATGTTTATGATCTATACAAGAATTTGTGAATGGTTGTTGTTTTCTTAGATGTTTTACTGAAGAATTAGTTTCCATCTTTGGTTCAGTAAACGTACAACATTGGAAACATTGATTTCAACCAGTCGCGAGTTAGTTATGTGATTTGCCCTATCTACCTAAAACCTATGTTGGTAAAAGGACAGAAGGAATTAAATAGACTACACCACTATTACTGCCAGATGAGTTGCCACAGTGATTCTGGTCAAGTGAGTGTTTTTTTTTTCCAGGGAGCTGTTGACCCCTGGGATTAGGTACATACAAACTGACGGAGCTGGATTAAACTAGGGCAACTTCACCAAGGTTGTGTGAAGGTGATTTAATGCAAGGGTCTGAAGCCACAAAAGGAGTTGACGAGGAATAACCGTTAACTTTTCGAACTTTTAGTCAGGCCTTTCTGCTTCTCCCGATACTGAAGATGGCATTTTTATTGAGACTTTCATTGACTCGGGTAGCTACCTCTTTATAAGTGAAATTAAAATATTTCAGTGACCGGAGTTCGATAATTGTTGTGTCTTATTGATCTCCAAGGACTGCATATCGATAGGTACTATTCTAGCTACCATAGTTTGTTGTGCAGACCTTTCCCTAGAAGCTTGGACCAAGAAACTGCTTTTTGCCCGTCCATCTTTTCCATCTAACGAGGACATAGAGGACTCCCGTCTTTAGTCTTGCACAAGCAATGCTTCAGGTTACAGGGGAACTAAGGAGTTCAGTGTAAGTTCTAGAATTCCCTTTCCATAAGATGTATCAAGTATCAAGCAGTAAATTATCAAGAATTCGGTTACATCCTGAATGGTACAGCTATTTGAGTATGATTGATGGCTGTTTGAGTACGATTGATGACACAGTAGCAAGCACAAGTTACGGTGCTTCTCTTGGATCAAAACTGTTCTTGTAAATTCACCGTCATGTGGAACTGGTTTTTCTAAAAGGTTTATTATCCCACTGCCCTTCCCCCCTCGCTCTCTCTCTCTCTCCTTATCTTTTTGTTTAATGAATAGTGATATTACACCTTACGGGACAAGCTAAAATATATATTAAGCACATCCCCAGACAGCGCAAACTTTAAGGTTGGCCTTTAAAAAAAACATAAATGGAAAGAGGAAGATATGCAAATGCACATGGTGTAAGAAAATAAATTTCAAAAAAAATTTCTGTACCTTCCCTTTCAAGTTGAAAGTGAGTGCAGGGCCTCTCTTTCAGACACTCGTAAATTTTACCAACTTATACATGTTTTTCTTATAATTGATTTTATTTTATTTTGTGAAAATATGATTACAGCTCAAACAATATCATAATATATAAGAACTAAAATCAGTAAAAAAGTCCGAGTTGTATATTTATTGTAAAATATTTACGAGATTTACTGAGATGGGGAGATGCAGTAACTGTTTGTGAATATGCATGTTTTTACCAATATTTCTTTACACTTTGCAAATTTACAATTACTGACATACTATCAGAGAAGATAAGGACTAAAACCAACAGCAATCCCTGGGTATAATTAAGGGATTTTGACGTAGGAAAAATCTATTTCTGGGCGAGGAAGCCGTGTCGCCCAGTGAAATGTGTCCTCTTTAGCACTATTTCTAGTAAAATATTGCTATGATACCAGAGAACTGCTAAATTGGACATGTCAGAAGTCTCTGACTCGCTCAACCTAAATGGGGGGGAAAAGGTGTCGGTATAGAACTGGGGCGAGTGTTAAACACTACCACAGCACCCCTCCAATTAGCCTTTTCCATCATCAAAACACCCTGAAAACGGGGAGCCGACCTATAGGTCACACCCAGCTACCCTGTTTGAAGGGGACTGCGGCGTCATACTTATCGATAGCAAAGAAGCTTGGTGCACAGCAAGGGGGTGGGGGGAAAAAAAGGAAAAAAAGGGGGGATTTTCACTGGGCGACACGGCTTCCTCGCCCATAAATAGATTTTTCCACGTCAAAATCCCTTTTCTGGGCTCAGCCGTGTCGCTCCGTGAAATTGTACCAGAGAACAAACACCAAGCTATTACTATCCTGAAAGGAAAAATCATATTAATGAAATCAAAGGAAATAATAAAATAGTTTAGAATTGGAAAAAATACAATTTATTTACAAAATATACTATATAGCCAAAACATGTGGCAACATTTGCAACAAGTCACATCCATAATAAAATAATTACAGATAATTTGTATGTACGTAAAAACATACACGATTATACACTTATTTTCTAATAGCTAAGGCATTTGCTTAGGTAGGTAAAATGTTAATGAGGCTGGCATAATTGAAAAGATTCATATGACACAAGGACGGTACTATAATGATGTAGCAGTAGGAGACACTGGTCTTCCTGCAGCTATTGCATGATATTTAAGATCCTCTAAAGACTTAAGGTAGTGCTTTTTGAAAACCAAGGGTGACTTCCAACCAGTATACTTCTTCAGATCATCAAAGTCCATATATTTGAAGAAGTTAACAGAAGTTGCTATTGCCCGAATGTCATGCACCTTGGGGAATGACCCTGGGCTGGCTTTCTTGATAAAATATAAAATCTGCTGCCTAATGCCTTTTAGAGATAGTGTACCACCATCTTTTCTAATGAAAAGGGGGTAGACGTCCTAGATAAATAGTCCTTAAGAGTTTTAACAGGACATAACGATGGATCCTGCGGAAGCGGGACAATCTTCCATGGAGACCACCTCATCAAGGGGTCTTCATTCTTAGCTAGAAAATTGCTTATTTGGCGAAAGCAACACGCCCCCGAGGAAAGGAAACTCAATATGCGTTTTCATCTCTAGATAAAGATGACAGCTCTGATATTCTGGCACCTGAAGCTAGACTCAATAAGAACAGAGTTTTACGCAAAATGGTTTGGTAATCACATTTGAAGTTGTCTGTTTCCGAGGCTAACCTAAGAACATCATTAAGAAACCATGACACTGACGACGGTCTGTGAACGGGCCGTAGACGTGCACATGCCCTTGGGATAGAGGTGAATAAGACTCTGTTAGATTGATACCAAACCCGAGAAGAAAAATCTTTTTCAGAGCTGACTTAGTGGTTGTTATTGTTGCAGCTGCCAAGCCTTGTTCAAACAAAGACCTGAAGAAGGTTATGGCCACGTTCAATGTCATTACTTTGATATTTGATTCTCTGAGGAACGAAGACAATTTCTTAACTGCTGAGTCATACTGGCGAAGCGTAGACTCTCTTGTCTGACTCCAAGAACAACCTGTTCTGGGATCAATGTCGCCTACTCTCTTACCTGCAA
Organism: Macrobrachium nipponense; assembly: GCF_015104395.2. Taxonomy (NCBI): domain Eukaryota; kingdom Metazoa; phylum Arthropoda; class Malacostraca; order Decapoda; family Palaemonidae; genus Macrobrachium; species Macrobrachium nipponense. The sequence continues at coordinate 51,307,250 of NC_061110.1, read as the reverse complement.
ACTTCATGAAATCCATAAAGTTAGGGTTTTGTGAAGACCTGAGGAATCGAACACAGTCCTCGTTTGAACCTGTTGCGATAGTCTCAAGTCCGGGAGAGGGTGAGGCGAAGACCTAGTTCCAGGAGAAGGGGAAACCAGTTGCTCTTGGGCCAGTGAGGGGCTATGAGAGCCACCTGACCTTCGAAGGATCTCAACTTGTGCAGCACCTTCAGGAGAAGGTTCACTGGAGGGAATAAATAGATCTTCGTCCACTGGTTCCAATCTATGCTCAGGGCGTCCGTAGCGTATGCCAGAGGGTCCAGATTGGGGGCTACGTAACAAGGCAGCTTGTGGTTTGCCTCTGTGGCAAACAGATCTACTTCTAGACCTGGTACTCTTTGGCAAACCCTCTCGAAGGATTCTTGGTCCAGTGACCATTCTGATTCCAGAGGGACCGACCGAGACAGGGCGTCTGCCACTACATGTGGACTCCTGCCAGGTGAGTAGCCGACAGATGCCAGGTGTTCTTGGCTGCTAGAGAAAAGATTGCTATCATCACGTGGTTCACATGACTGACTTTGAACCACCTCTGTTTATACAGTGTACTACTACTGCACTTCGAGGACCAACCTGATGATGAGTCTTCTTTGAGGACGGAGCTTTTTTAAAGTCAGACACTGCCATAGCTCCAGAATGTTGATGTGAAGTGTTTGGAAGTGAGGTGACCAAGTTCCCTGAACCTTCTCGTGCTGTGAATAACCTCCCAACCTGACAGCGATGCGTCCGTATGCATCACTAGGGACGGGGGAGGAAACTGCAACGGTAACTCCTTGGCTAGGTTGGCGGCCTTTGTCCATGGGCGCAGGCGTTTTCTGAGAATCAGAGGTATCCCCCCGGGCGAACTTGTCCCGACACTTGGCATTTGCCTCGAACGCCAAACTCGATTGATGTCCTTGAGCTTGGCTTTCAACAGAACGTCCGTGACTGAGGCAAACTGGAGCGAGCCTAGGATCCTCTCCTGATTCCTTCTCGAAGTCTCTTTGCACTTTAAGAATTGTCTTGTTGCCTTGGCAATCTCCTTTCTTTCTGCTGGAATGGAAAGAGTGTGAGAATCCAAGTCCCAATGAATCCCTAGCCACTGGAACTTGGACTCCGGAGTCAACGGGACTTGGTCCTGTTGATCTTGAACCCTAAAAATATTCCAGGAAAGACATGACCTTGTCCGTGGCTTTCATACATTTGCCTTTGTCCATCTCCAGGATTAGCCAATCGTCTAGGTACGCCACCACCAATATACCCTGGGATCTTAGCTCCTGCACCACTGCCTCCGCCAGTTTCGTGAAAACCCTTGGTGCTATATTTAGCCCGAAGGGCATTTACTTTGAAGGAGTAGGCTTCTTTCCCTAGTTTGAAGCCGAGGAATGGTCGGAAGTGCCGAGCTATCGGGACATGATAGTAGGCGTCTGTAAGATCTATAGAGGTGGTGACGGCCCCACGGGGAAGTAAGGTCCGCACCTGAGAGATGGTCAGCATTTTGAACTTGTCGCAACGAATGTACAAGTTTTAGACGGGACAAGTCTAAGATCACCCTTCTTTGTCGGTCTCCCTTTCTTTGGGACGCTGAATAGACGACCCTGAAATTTCAAGTTCTTCGTCCTGGAGATTGCTCCCTTCTGGAGAAGGTCCCTTGGAGTAATCATCAATTCCTGCATTGGTTCCTGATAGAAGGTGATGGGTGGAGGAGGACCTTTGATCCAACTCCAGCCTAGGCCTCTGGATACTATGCTTTTTTGCCCAACTGCTGAACCCCCAACGATGACGAAAGAGGTACAGCTGCCTCCTACCATGAGAAACTTCATTGAGATGATGAAGGCCGGGATCCTCTGCCTGACCTTGCACCTCTAGTTCGCCCTTGGGCTCTGGCTCCTCCGCGCTGGCGAAAAGGATCCTCTAGCCCTGCCACCCCTAGCAACTCTGTTAAAGGGGTGAAATGCCCGACTCTCATAGACCGGGTTAAAAGCGGGCGACACTGAATACTGTGAGGAGGCCTGTTGGTTAGACGGCGGCGAAAGAAGACAAATTGATGCTGTTGCTGAGGCTGAGCCTTAGAAGTCGAAGGCTGGGATACCTGTTGAATTGGAACAGCTTGTAGCACAGGATGCTGTTGCGGGACTTGGAAAGGTAGGAACTTTCCTTTGCCTCTTCTTAGCCCTAAAACTGGAGGAAGAAGACTCTGATTTCCTTTTGAAAGGGATTCCCCAACGCACCTGATGCTTTGGTTAAGACTGATGCCTCGCTCTGAACCTCGGTTACTGCTGAAGCTGGGAAGAGATCTACCCCAGATTGAGGAAGCTAGAAGCTTGTTGGGTTCGTGCCTGATCGTAGCCTCAGACAGAACATGCTTCTGCAATTTCTCCTAGCAATCGCAAAGTCGTACAAGTCACATTGCATGCTTAAAAGTAACGACTTCGCAATGACCTTAAACACAGCTCCTGAGCGTACTCCCGAGCCGCCGTCTCTGTCATCACTAGGGAGTTAAGAGACCTTGCAGAACGTGTCTTAGCGTCAAATTCGGCTTGGATCAATGCGTCTGACAGCCTAGGAAGGCGTTCACTAAACAAGGTGATTGCACAATCTGGCTTCAGCTTGCCTACCGAGAATGTAGCTGCAAATCCCTCCCACAAATCCTCCCCTACCTGGAGTAGTAAAGATGTGGGATCTGTCTCCCTAAGCTGGGGCATGGGCTCTTCTCGAGTCACTGCCTGGAGTGTAAGTTCTGCTACCTTTGATGTAAAAGGTAAGGGGTTCCCAACATCAGTTGTAAACATGGTGAAAGGACTTTTAAAAGCTGTTACTCTAGTATTTGAGCAGTCCCACTCTTCTAGGCTCCGTATCCATGTTTGCTGAGCCTGATCTCTAGAAAGGATAACAAGTCTCCGTGGGGGACCTTATCCTCTCTAACCAGAGCTGCCTACCGTAAGCCTAACATAGCCTATAAAGGAGGCTGTAAACCTTCGGGGAAAAACTCGAAATCCTCGAGCCTACGTGTGCCGCAACCTTCTATAGTCAACATCCCATTGACAAACGGAGCGAAGTTAGCCACCCTCCAGGGATTACCGGGGTGGAAAGGAGGGAGCGTGGACCCATCAGGCATGCTCTGAGCTTGCATCAAGCTACTAGAAGGGGCCGAAACTGCCGACTCCTGTCTGAGACCTGCAATCAGGGAGTCCTGAGCACCTAACCTGCTAAACACTTCTTCAAACCTTGCTGCAACTGAGCTGAGTAAGCTACCAAGGCTATTGACCTGATTTAGAATATTTGTGTTGAACTGGTCTTGGTCAACGGAAGGAGAATCATCCTGTCCCTCTTGCGGTACCTTATGAGGTATCCGGTCCTAGAAGTTAATGGTTTTTAATGGGATGGTAGGGCAATAAGAAGAATTCCCTCCTTGAGACCTTGGGATTGAAGGTTTGGAAAGCGACTTTAGTTTAGTTTTAATATGTTTATGAACCTCTGGTGACTGCCAAGGCCTTGGCATTGTCTCTGATCTGCCTTTAAGCAAGGTTTTACCCGCAGGTTTTTTCTTTAGTTTAGGAATCACAGAGAAGGAGTGCAACCTGGGAGGGGGCAAACCTCCTGTGAAACCCATGAAGGAATTGGAAGTAGAAGGAGAGGAAGAATCAGAGTCACTCAAGGAAAGATCCCGGTGACTAACTAAGTCTAGCCTCATTAACACTGTTACCTGTACCCGTGCCTAGTGTAACGGGCAAATTCTCAACCACTTCAAGTGAGACTTCTTCTAGTCCAAGGTCCGGCAATTCCGCCTCTTGCTGTTCAATAACTGAGTCTTGGATTGATTTGATAATCGGTGCCACCCCGCTACTTTTGGATCGACGTATCCGGCAGATTTTTCCGGCTGGGAAGAGCAAAGTCGCCATATCTAGGGACAGAATATACGGCTTAGCCTTCCCTACGTTCCGTCCAAACCCTCCAACCCAGATCTTGAGGGCGGAGAGTGCAGCATCCTTAATAGACTGCTCAGCCTGTAATGCAAGGAATGTGTCAATACCAAGTAAATTCCTTGAACATTATTCTATAATTATTGATTAATCATGTAATTTAATTTAAAGAATTTTAATTGATCATTTATTTTATCTCATTTCATATTTGTTTTTTTTTTTTTTACAATAACATAGAACCAGCAGTGCGGTAACTTACGAAGTAGGTACCTGATGTACCAAGTCGTAGCAGGCAAAACAGTTTTCATGATGCCCAGAACCACGGAATCAGGAAGCAGCACTGCACAGGGGGCGTGGCCCCGACAAACGTCATGGCCGCACGATCTTGCAGAGCAGCACTACAGCCGGCAACCAGACACTGAGAGGCCTGTAAGTGCAATATATATAGAACAATTGCACACACTTAATAGGATAATGGAATATATTTCTTTTCTTTTTTTTTTTTTTTCTTTTGTTTTTTTTTGTGTGCCGGAGCATTCCGGGCTATAAAGAAAAGAAAGGGTATATATTCATATGTTAACGTCCCGGGGACTGTGTAAGGAAAAAAAAACCACCGGAGTTGTATACCCGGAGCTGTATGACCCGGAGAGGGGGGTACACGAAGTAACCCGGGACCCCCCCCCCCCCGGGGGGCGGCCACATGAACTCGCAAGTTCCGTGGCAAGAAAATAAAAATAAAAATAAAGATAAAAATAATGATAATAATAAAAACTAAAATAACAAATATACTATCTCCGCCTACGGAAGAGTAACTTCCGTAAACATAACCCTCAATGACTCCGGGAGAGGCCGGAATCTAAACCCGCCTTATGTGGAGAGGGAATGTTTTTAGGCGGGTGGATGTAAGCTCCGGGAGTGAAAGAAGCAGAGCGCAACAATCCACGGAAGCCGAGGCTGAAACGCAGTGCGACTAACAACTCCAGAGGCGGTCGGCTAAGAAGCGACACTCCCCAGCCCAAGGTCCTGGGAGACCCACTACACCTCCCCCTCCGCTGGTGGGACCGGCCGTCAGCGACAAACAACGAGAGCGGCACCCAACTACGGGGAGTCCCACGAGAGGGGGAGGGAGGGCTGAAGGGGGACGATCACGTGACCAGCGATTCCCCGCGAATAAAGGATCACGAGGAAAACGCAGGCAAAGCCTATGAAGGCTAGCTGCCGACCGAACACCCAAATATACCTAGACAAAAATAAAATCAATTACTTTAAAGCTAAGGGAAAAAACATGCTTTAACAGGAGTAATGAAAATAAGGGGCGAAAAATATAAAACGCAATGTGAGGCCACTCGATGAGAGTGGGCGCAACAAGGAAAAATTACTTGCTTACCGACAAAACGAAAACAAACGGTAAGCTGACGAAAAGAAAAAGGGGGAATTCTTGAATGGAAAATACCAAACTAAAATAAAAGGGAGGAGGGGGGGAACGGTAGATAAACATCGAAGCACGAAACAAAGAAATGTCACGAACGCCGACCCCTTGAAAAACAAAAACAGGAAATCATGAAAATAATAAACGTAGATCAAACAGATCGACAAAGCAACTGCCACCCAAGAACATAATAAAATATATACTGAAATATATACTGAAATATCATAAGTTACGAGTATAAATATATAAAATATAGGTACTGAAGAAGCCCGCTCGAAATTGGTACAAAACAAGGGAACGATGTAATGGCGGCTCGCTACCGCTCGCTACGGGAGGAGACGCCTAACAAAATCCTAAATAAAGGCAAAACGAAAGGCAAAATCACTCCCTAAATACAGAAAAAGGGCGAACCAGTACTTAAAATCTTGTGAAGAGGCAGATTGACGATCCATAATGAAAAAGAATAAAGAAACCAATAAAAAGAACAGATAGCTATAAAAAAGCGTGCAACGCTGGGAGGCTATCGATAAGAATGACGCCGCAGTCCCCTTCAACAGGGTAGCTGGGTGTGACCTATAGGTCGGCTCCCCGTTTTCAGGGTCTTTTGATGAGGAAAAGGCTAATTGGAGGGGTTGCTGTGGTAGTGTTTAACACTCGCCCCAGTTCTATACCGACACCTTTTATTTAGGTGAGCGAGTCAGAGACTTCTGACATGTCCAATTTAGCAGTTCTCTGGTATCATAGCAATATTTTACTAGAAATAGTGCTAAAGAGGACACATTTCACGGAGCGACACGGCTGAGCCCAGAAATGTTAAAATAAATAGAGACATTGTGGGATAGAGAGGAGCAGTACATTCCTCTTTCAAGTCTCAAGGCACACTGATCCCCCTGTGCCCTGTGCTGAGCTACTACACTTGCCATTAGTCATTTATGGATCATTGAAGTGATATGAACAGCTTTACCGCTAAATTCATCCAACTCGTATGCACATAATTTTAATACTCATATGAGTTAACCCGTCCATCACTCAAAACCTGTTATAGATACTCATATGCTGATGCCTGTCCATTAAGGGTTAAGTAGTAACACTATAACAAAAGTGACAAGGTCAAAAGTCAAACACACACATCAGTTGCAGATTCCATATGGTATATTCATTGCAAAAAAAAAAAAAAACTTGAACTTTATGCATAGTGCTGTAGGTTTCAGGAAAAAAATTTGTTGCAATTACTCAAGCATGTAAAAGGTGATTGGATTAAGTTTTTGGGCAGGGAAGCATTTCAATTGTATAAATGAACAAAAGTTTATCCAGTAATAGTATAGCTATTGTTGTATGTTGTGGTTTTCAGTAAGTCATTAATTTAAAAAAGAAATTTCCATACAAACCATTAATATATATATTATGATATTATATATATATATATATATATATATATCTATATATATATATATATATATATATATATATATATATGACTTAGATATCACTAGTAGATGCACGTGACTTCATTAAATAAGCGAATACCACAGGAAAATGATAGACAGAAATCCAAGCGTTTTCGTCTTTACTAAGACGATGTCAAGGAGCAAATGAAATACAGTTGGAAAGAAGTTATTAGGTAAACAACAAGATCAAGAATACCAATTGGTTAATTGTCAAAAGGGTAAAACTTAAAGAGATAATCCAGGATTATCGGATATCACACGGTCACAAACTTAAACATTGATTTAACCCTAACAGAACACAATGCATCCGTATAATCCAAAACATGTAAAATCTGAATATATTAATTTTGTTGCTTATATTCATCTACAACTTTTTTCATTATGAAGGCATCAAGTTTAAATAAACCAAGACTTAAATTTAGAACATTTCCATTATTTGACTTGATGAAACAAGATTCAATGATATTCCTTTTAACTGTGTCATTACATGGGATTAAGGCTCTTGCTTGACTCCAGTTAATAGGATGGTCTAAAAATCTCTCATATGTACAGTAAGTTCCAAAACTGAAGCTACAAATTTCAGAGGATTTCGTTCGAAATTCACTAACTGGCAACTACAACTCAGAGCTGAAAAATTTATTTTTTCTCTACAGTGAAAGCTCTATCAAGCAAAATAAAGCTAACATATGATGCACAAATATCAAATCTATGATATTTATAACAATCATAAGAAAAAATTACGTTAATAGTAATTATTTTAAAGTATCGTAATTACTTCAAACTATAGAAACGAAACAATTTGAAATTCTCGTTCAACAGAGGATTACCAACATTACCAATGTATATTTCGAGCAATGTGGAAACAAATATTTTATATCATAGTGTATTATCAATTATTTTAGCGGAGATGCATAAAATCATGTAAGTATCAATAGAATGTAAAGGGAAAATCTCCGCGACATTAAACATAATCAACCATGAATGCACCTAGATTCAATAGAGAAGTTGGGTGTGATTGGTAGTTCTGATTCTAGCTTCTAGGATCGAGCATAAAACACCATCTTCGAGAAAGGCTCTAACTGCTGCTGCTACCTTCAGGTGACTAGGCCTAGTTCCGGGCATTGCAAGGCTTACAATACATGGCCACTGTCTGTTATTTAGGCAAAGATAGAACCTTCAGGACCGATACCAGGACCTGTCCTTGCACCTGGGAAACAGACTCGCTATACAAAAAATAAGAAAGACGGTCACAAGCAACCAGAACACCGTAATAATACCACCGGGTGGTTAAGTAGGGAGACAGACAGACCCAACCCACCCCTCCCCCCCCCCTCTACCTCTACCCACAATACTAATCTCCCCCTTTTTCACTTCAACCTTTTACCTCAAATCTTCGAATCATATCCCAACCGTGAAATTTACGACTGAATTTGCGTAAGTGGGCGTATCATACTAAGAGAGTGGTATCACCCAAATTCATATTTTCCACGGACAACCAGTAATCAGTTCAATCCAGTCAAGCATTATTTATAACATAAAATTTATGATTTTTTTGGGGATATATATAATATATATATATATATATATAATATATATATATATATATATAGATATATATATAAAGAAGCACCCGAGCATGACCAATAGGCTAAGTGCTTGATTCTTAAAACAGACTCTGGTTTATTCCTGACTAGATAAAAAAAGGTCCGGAGAGAGAGAGAGAGAGAGAGAGAGAGAGAGAGAGAGAGAGAGAGAGAGAGAGAGATAATAACAGGAGATACTCGAATTAAAATAATACTCGCCAAGCATATGCACAATCCGGATCGTATGGACAAGAACAGTCTCACTTATGCACTGAAAAAAAAAAAGTGGAAACCTACGAAAATACTTGTTTGGTGCGACCCTCAACGCAATTCCACATTCAAAAATTTGCACAATTGAGAAATTCGATGAAATTATTAACTAACAAGCTGGAAAATATATTTCCTTGATTCTTGGAATAGGTCTAACCATGTAACCAATGCTAAACGCGCATTTAACTTGGATTTCGTTTTTTTTTTTCTTTACTCCAACTTGTGTCTTATTTATATTTAACTTAATCAGATGCTAAACTTCTCTGTGCTTTATCAAAAGAAATCATAATAAATTTCGATATAACGCTATAAAAGTAGAAAGTTAATTTACAAACATTAGGCCAATGCTTATGCACTCGGTTCCTGCTGCCACTCTATGGTGAACACTTGATATCACACTTTGAGAGCCGCAGATGTTTCTTTGGGGAAAAATTTTTTTTTTTCTTTTGACAAACAATTATTGAACTAACATTGATCATTCACTGGGGAAATACTTTCTGCGCTTATACAGTTATCACTGATACGTATTATCAGAATATAGGATGACAATAATTGGAAAAATAAATACTAACTGGCAACCCCACGAGTTTCTAAAGTAGTACTATCAATTCTGAGATTTGTCGCTTCACTTCTGGAACTTACTGTACAAATAATGCATTTGATATTTGCCCAGTTCTCACAGAATATTGGTGCTGTTTGGGACGTTGTGAAAGAGATTTACCGGTTTTTCCATAATAAACTTTATCACACTTTATCCAAGGAATTTCATATATGCTATGCCAAACTTTTATACAAAAAATTCCCCATTAAAACAAAATTTACTATTTTTGGTACATAACCTTATGAGACTAATGAGGTTTGCCACAGTTAAGGGAATACATGACTTTCTAATTCATACATGAATTTTTGGGGGATGTATTAGAACGTCATGATATCCCCTTAACTGTAGCAAACCTCATTAGTCTCATAAGGGTATGATCAAAGATAGTAGATTTTGTTTTAATGGGGAATTTTTATGCATGACACTTACCTGGCAGGTATATATATAGCTTATCCTCTTGTCGCACTGGCAGAATTTTAAAACTCGCGGCAATCGCTAGTACACTGGTAGTTCAGGTGATCGCCACTCCGTTCCCGTGGCGCTGGTGCTCGGAACCATTCCCGTTTTCGTCAGATTTTCTCCGCCAGCCTAACCGGCAACATCGTTGAAGGTTCTCTGATAGAATTTCCTGCTCGTTGACTGACTTTTCGATGTTTGGATATTGGTATCGTATTTGGAAAGTTAGCTTGGTAATCGCAATTGATATTTCGTTAGTATGTCTGATTCAGGTAGCATGTTTAGAGTTTGTGTGAAAGAAGGGTGTAAAGTGAGACTGCCGAAATTATCGGTAGATCCCCATACTGTATGTAAGAAGTGTCGAGAGTTTGTGTGTACGTGGGAGAACAGGTGCAATGAATGTGAGAGTCTGAATGAGAAAGAGTGGAAGGCTCTTGTTAAGTATGTGGAAAGATTGGAAAAATATCGAGTGAGAAGATCAGTGTCTAGAAGTGAGAGATCTGGATCTTCAGGTAAACCTTTGAATGAATCTATTTCTGTTTCTTCTCCAGCTCATTCACATGTAGATTTAGTAGCACCTTCCCCTCAGGTTTCTTCTGTGCCCGTTGCTGTATCTGAGGACACTACTGATCCGCAGATTGAGAAAGTGTTCGCTGCCCTTGCTTCTATGGGTGATCAGATCAAGCGTTTAACGGATAAAGTGGAAGTGTTTAATGTTGGTGACAGTGTTGTGGAGGGGGCGCCTGATCGTCCCTCTCGTGCTCCTAGACTTAGACCTCTGTCAAGCTCCCAGACCCAAGGGAGAAGGCATGTCGACAGTCGAAGGGAGGCAAGAGGGGTTTTAGCACGATCAGTCGTCCCTTCAGGCAGTCCTGTTGTTACGTCCCAGGCTGCAGCAGTACGCCAGAGAAAAGGCGTTACTGGGAAGTGCTTTTATTCTTCAGATAGCTCTGCTTCAGGAAGGAATAGACGCTTTTTGGAAGAATCGCGTCCTCTCAAGAGATCGTACATGCTGACCTCGTCCCAGGATGGAAGGGTCTACGCGCAAGAGGGGTGGAGTAGCCCTGAGATTTTTTCGTCGGAAGATGAGGACGCAATCCCTATCAAAAGGAAGAGGATTTCTCGTCCTTTAGAAGTTGCGAACCGTGTGATGGTCGGTTTGTCTCCTAGTAGAGAACCTCCGCTTCGTAGACGTCAGGATCGCTCTCCTCTTCGTATCAGCCCAGTGCGTCCTCGTTCTCCTCCTTCTCATGAGTCTCGTCAGGAAGCGGAGACTAAGGAAGTTTTGCGAGATATGCAGGAGAAATTAGCCGTCCTTGTCAAGTCCTGGGAAAGGACCAAACAACCGTCTTCTAGGCATAAGGACGCTTCTCTTCCAGTTAAGTCCTCCAAGAGGACGCAGGATAAGCCGTTGCCTCCTCTTTCTCAGGCGGCATTCTCTCGTAATCCAGGACGCAGTGTGTCCTATAGGAGGGACGTTTCTCCGACACCGCCGGACGCAAGAGGAAGAGTGATGGACGCATGGTGGACGCAGCTCTTGCAGTGGACGTAGGACGCAGGCGGCAGCACGCTGAACCGTCTTCATCCCGACAAGACGGGGAAGGTTTTTGTAAGGACGCAGTATCACATTCGCTCTCCAGGCAAGCTTTGGAAAAGGATCCCTTGTCTGATTTTCATCAAGATCTTGAATTCCAGGATATTTCTTCAGTGGAGGAAGACTTAGCTGATTTTTCGGAAGAGGACAAGAATGTAGAAGCTCCTTCCTCGGATTATAAGAGGCTAACTGAGTGCCTCCTTTCGTTGTTTGAAGGAGACTTTCAACCGTTGTGATGGTAATCGCTTCATAGCAAAGAAAGATAAAGGAAAGGAGAACACATTTTCGAGAAGTTCGGCAGCAAGGAGGTTTTCGCGCCACTGTTGGAGGCGCCTATGTTCGTGGTTGTTCCAGAATCGGCAGGAGTGTTGTGGATCTCGTCGTTATGTGAGAAACGCCGCGATTTCTGATGCAATACCTCGTCTAGATTCATCTAACAAGTTCTAGAAATCCCTGGAGTCGGTGACGTTCGCCGTAGGCTCCGCCCCCAGAGTGCCGTATAAATACGACGAACGAACTTTGGGCAGCAGTGATCGTAGAAGAGAGAGAGATCGTAAAAGAGAGATCACCAGTTTAGTCACAGAGAGCCACAGATCAGATTATCAGTGAGAGATCAGCAGCAGTGATCGTCAGAGAGAAACTAGAGACGAAGGAACCGACGAAGCATCAATCAAGAAGAAAAGTTGCTCAAGAGTTTGGTTGGATATTGGTCTAATCGTCTTCAGGAGTGGACGACCGAGTTGTCTCTACGTTGAGCAGACTTCAGAGAAGAAAAGGTCCTTTTACAGGTGTTGGGGAAATCCTGCCTTACAAGAAGATTAGTTTCTGCAATACGGAGTCAAGAGGACATCCGCAATCGCCGATCTACATTTAGGAAGCCAGCGCTTCGAACCGCCAAATCGAGTAGCAAGTATTTCAATTGCCGCACTGTTCCCCCAGTTCATGCAGTGTAAGATTCTGTCTTTTTATGTAAATAGGAGATACCATTCTGCATTTACCATTGTTAGTAAGCTTGCAAATAAACCTTTGTTGTGTTAGTGTTTCTTTCTATATTCATATCCCCAGTTTCAACTGTTTGTGTTGATATATTTTTTTTTATTTATTTCATATCGAACCTGAAGCGGACCTCCCTCAGAGGCCGTAATATTGTCTCTGAGATCTGTGGATCCGTAACAACCGTCAGCTCCGTTATCTCCTCTTTCTCAGTTCTCGAGGACTAAAGCTCCCAAGAAGTCTTCTTTCTTGAAAATGACGCTGTCGATCACAGCTAAGAAAGCCCTTCAACGCATCAATGAATGGTTAAAGGAGAAGAGAGAAGCGGGGAAGACTTAATTCGCTTTCCCTCCAGCCAAGTTGGCTTCGAAGTCTGGTGTGTGGTACGCTACGGGGGAAAGTCTTGGCCTGGGAGTTCCTGCCTCCTCCCAGGGGGACTTTTCTAATATTGTGGATAGCTCTCGTAGGCATGCCTTACATGTAGCCAAGGTGTGGTGGACTTCATCAGAGTTCGATCATTTGCTGAAGGGCATTTATCGAACTTTTGAAGTCTTTAATTTCCTCGATTGGTCGTTGGGGGCTTTGGCTCGCACTCTGGAGATGGAAGAACCTTCGGATTTAGATTTGCCCAGAAGTATTATGTCCTGTATGGACAAAGCCTTGAGAGATGGAGCTAATGAGCTTTCTTCACTTTTTACGGCAGGTGTGCTGAAGAAAAGGTCTCTGTTGTGCTCGTTCGCTGCTAAGGGAGTCTCGAACGCGCAAAAGTCAGAGTTGATGTTCTCCCCACTTTCAGGACAACTTTTCCCATCAGAAATTATTAAGGATATCGCTCTTTCCCTTACTCAGAAGGCTACCCAGGACCTTCTGACTTCTTCAGTGAGGAAGTATTTGCCGACCAAGGTGGTAAATAAGACACCGAAGGAATCAAGAACAACCCAACAGCCCTTTCGGGGTAAGACCTTTTCCCGACCCGCCTTTAGAGGTAAAAGAGTTCCTGCCAAGAGAGGTTCGAAAACCTCAACCAAGCAATGAGTTGGAAGTCCTCCAGACGTGTGTTGGGGCCAGACTTTTAGACTTTTGGGAAGTCTGGCAAAGCAGGGGAGCAGATCCTTGGTCCGTAAGTGTAGCGAAGGAAGGTTATAAGATCCCCTTCCTGAAGAAACCACCTCTCGCTACATCCCCGAGAGCCTTAGGGGCTCATTACATCGATTTAGAGAAGAGAGAGGCTCTATGGCATCAAGTTGTCAGTATGTTAGAGAAAGGAGCCATAGAACCTGTTTTGGATCACGCTTCTCCAGGATTTTACAACCGACTTTTCCTGGTACCGAAGTCTTCAGGAGGTTGGAGGCCAGTATTGGACATAAGTCATCTAAACTTGTTCGTAGAAAAGACCAAGTTTACGATGGAAACGAACGATTCAGTGCTGGCAGCGGTACGTCCAGGGAACTGGATGGTGACGCTGGACCTTCAGGATGCGTATTTTCATATTCCGATTCATCCAAGGTTCAGGAAATATTTAAGATTCGTAATCCAGGACAAGATATATCAATTCAGAGCTCTTTGCTTCAGGCTTTGCACGGCCCCTCAGGTGTTTACAAGGATGATGGCGAACGTGGCGAAGTGGCTTCATCTGTTAGGTGTCAGAGTCTCCCTCTACTTGGACGACTGGCTCATAAGAGCCCAATCAAGGCAACAATGTCTGGAGGACACGGATCTTACATTGGAATTAACAAGGCAGTTGGGTCTGATGGTGAACCTGAAAAAGGCACAACTGATCCCCACACAGGAGCTAGTTTATTTGGGGATTCTGATATCCTCAGTGACTTTTCGGGCTTTTCCGTCCCCCGAAAGGCAGACCTTGTGCCTTCAGAAGGTGCAAGAATTCCTAGAGAAAGACCAATGCTCGGCGAGAGAGTGGATGAGCTTACTGGGGACACTCTCTTCGCTAGAGTGGTTCATTTCTCTAGGAAGACTTCACATGAGGCTCTTACAGTTCTTCCTGAACAAAGTCTGGCCAAGAAGATCGCAACCAGATTCCTTCCTGTTTCCAATTCCTTTCAAGATAAAGGAGGAATTGAAGTGGTGGCTAACTCCGGGAAGGTTAGCAGAGGGTACGTCACTCCAGCAGAAGAACCCAGACCTGATATTATTTTCCGACGCGTCGGACGCAGGCTGGGGAGCGACGCTGGGCCCTCGAGAGGTGTCAGGCCTTTGGAGCAAGGAGGAAACAGCTTGGCACATAAACAGGAAGGAACTGATGGCGATTTTCTTGGCTTTGAAAGCGTTCAGAGCGTTGATCGGCGGCAAAGTGGTGCAGATCAACGAGGACAATACCACAGCTCTGGCATACGTACGCAAACAAGGAGGGACCCATTCGTTTACTCTTTGCAATTTGGCGAAGGAGATTCTTTTGTGGGCAGAGCGAGAACGTCACCCTGCTCACCAGGTTCATTCAAGGGGAGAAGAATGTGAGAGTCGGACCTGTTGAGCAGGGAGGGACAAGTTCTTTCGACGGAGTGGATCTTGCATCAAGAAGTATGCCAGAGGCTGTGGAATCTTTGGGGCAGCCCAGTGGTGGATCTTTTCGCTACCGCAGCAACGAAGAGGTTACCGAACTACTGTTCTCCAGTCCCAGACCCTCTTGCAGTCGCAGTAGATGCGTTCCTACTAGACTGGACGGGGCTGGATGCATACGCCTTTCCCCCGTTCAAGATTTTAGGAAGGGTAATGAAGAAATTCAGGGATAGTCAAGGAACAAGACTTACACTCATAGCCCCCTACTGGCCGGCCCAAACTTGGTTCACAGAGGTACTGGAATGGACAGTGGATTCTCCGAGAAGACTGCCCACAAGAGTAGATCTTCTCAAACAACCCCACTTCAACAGGTTCCACAAGAACACCCTCGCTCTGGGTCTGACTGCGTTCAGACTATCGAAAGACTTGTCAGAGCGAGGGGTTTTTCTAGAGAAGCAGCAAAGGCAGTGGCTAGAGCACGAAGAGCTTCAACTATCAAAGTGTACCAGTCGAAGTGGGAGAACTTCCGTAAGTGGTGCAAGAATCGGAAGGTTTCTTCATCCAGTACCTCTGTGACCCAAATTGCAGATTTCCTTCTGTATCTGAAGAAGGAATTAGGATTAGCAAATCAAACGATTAAGGGATACAAAAGTATGTTGTCTGCAGTGTTTAGGCACAGAGGATTAGATCTGTCCAATGACGCAGATCTTAGAGATCCTCTCAGATCTTTTAATACAAAGAAGGATCGACAATGCAGAGCTCCTTCTTGGAATCTTGATGTCGTACTTAAGTTCTTAGGAACGGATAGGTTCGAACCTATGGACAGTGCTTCATTGAGGGAGGTATCGAAGAAGACTATATTCTTGGTAGCCTTGGCTACAGCTAAAAGGATTAGTGAGCTGCAAGCTATTAACCCTTAAACGCCGACTGGACGTATTTTACGTCGACATTTTTTGTCTCTCGGGTGCCGACTGGACGTATTTTACGTCGACATACAAAAGTTTTTTTAAAAATTCGCGGAAAAATACTTTTAGGCCTACCAGCCGAAAACTCTTGAATCACGCACCTTGGGGGATGCTGGGAGTTCACGGATCAAGGTGTTGTTTTGTTTACAATCGTTACGCAGGCGCGCAAGCACGAATTTCTTTCTTGCCGCACTAAAAAGTATCTGTGACACATCTCGGAAATTATTTTGTCACTTTGACATAATTTTTTTACCATTTTAAATTAGCCGTTACATGGAGTATTATATATGATAATGTGCGCATTTTTATGTAGAATACAGCAAAAAAATACTCATGATTGTACCTTTCATCAGTTTTGAGATATTTTTATATAAATAACGATAAGTGCCAAAATTTCAACCTTCGTTCAACTTTGACTCTACCGAAATGGTCGAAAAACGCAATTGTAAGCTAAAACTCTTATATTTTAGTAATATTCAATCATTTACCTTAATTTTGCAACTAATTGGAAGTCTCTAGCACAATATTTCGATTTATGGTGAATTTATGAAAAAACTTTTTCCTTACGTCCGCGCGGTAACTCTTCCGAAAAAAATCATACATGCGATTGTGGTAATGTTTGCACCATTTTAAATTGGAAGCCGTTACATAAAGTTTTATATATGAAAATGTGCTCAATTTTCATGCCAATACAACTAAAAACAACCCATGGTTGTAGCTTTTATCAATTTGAAATATTTTCATATAAAAAAAGATAAGTGACAATTTTCAACCCTTTGGTCAATTTTTGACTCTACCGAAATGGTCGAAAAAAAACGCAATTGTAAGCTAAAACGCTTATATTCTAGTAATATTCAAGCCTTTACCTTCATTTTGCAACAAATTGGAAGTCTCTAGCACAATATTTCAATTTATGGTGAATTTATGAAATAAATAACATTTTCTTTACGTCCGTGCGGTAACTCTTCCGAAAAAAATCATACGTGCGATTGTGGTAATGTTTGCACCATTTTAAATTAGCCGTTACATAAAGTTTTATATATGAAAATGTGCGCAATTTCATGTATATACAACAAAAAATAGTTGAAGGTTGTAGCTTTTCTCATTTTTATTTTTGAAATATTTGCATATAAATCACGATAAATAGAAAAAAAAACCACGTTCGGTCAAATTTGACTCTACCGAAATGGTCGAAAACGCAATTGTAAAGATAAAACTCTTACAGTCTAGTAATATTCAGTCATGTATCTTCATCGTGAAACAAATTCGAAGTCTCTAGCACAATATTTAAATTTATGGTGAATTTAAAAAAAAACTTTCCTTCCCTCCGCGCGCGGATTCTCCGCCACAAATCTCTGAAATGCGTACGTCCCATTCTCGGAATATTTGCTCCGTTTCATATTAGGCATTTCATAGAGTTTTATATATGAAAATGTGCGCAATTTCATGTAGAATAAAACGAAAAATATTTGAAAGTTGTAGCTTTTCTTATTTCCGAAATAATTGCATATGAAAAAATACATATAAAAAAAATTTGACATTCGGTAAACTTTAACTCATCAGATATGGTCGAAAACTGCATTTGTAAGCTAATATTCTTACAGTATAGTAATATTCAATCATTTGTCTTCATTTTGAAAGAAATTGGAAGTCTGTAGGACAATATTTAGATTTATGGTGAATTTTTGAAAAAATTATTTGTTTACGTCCGCGCGTTACGAATTCATGCATTATTTTGTGATAATATTTTCTCTGTGTTGCTTTTATCGTTTTTCAAATGTGTATTAACCAAAATGATCGCAATTTAGTGTACATTACAACGAAAAAAAAGTAACTTGTTATCTTTAACCGTTTTGCGCACAGCGCGATTTAAATACATATATATTTGAATTTTGTTTTTGCGCTATCATATATCGCATTATTTATATATGATAATGATAATTTTTTTCATTTCTGATGGTTGCATACTAAACTTCAGGCAATGACAAAAAAGGAGCCAAAAATTAACTCTTAATCTTTAAAACTAAGCGCGCTGTGATTTTTTGAAACAATATTTTTTCCGCTTCCATGCTCACTCTGAAACGTCTCCGGCACACGGGAGACATTTTTTTTTTTACCGCTTCGGCATTTAAGGGTTAACAAACAAGTAGGCTGGAAGCACAACAAAGCGGTTTGTTCTTTCCAGGAAGATTTCTTGGCCAAGAATGAGAATCCTTCGCATCCGTTGCCAAGGTCCTTTGAGATTACAGGACTGGCCGATCTGGTGGGTCAAGAATAAGAAAAGGTTCTTTGCCCGGTAAGAGCCTTACGTTACTATGTGGAAAGGATAAGAAGTATTAGAGGGACCTCAGGTTCTCTCTGGTGTTCTGTGAAAGACCCTACCAGACCCATGACTAAAAATCCTATGGCTTTTTTCGTAAGGGAAGTCATTAAGGAAGCACATTTGCTTAGCCAAGAAGAAAGCTTCGGCTTGCTTAAGGTTAAAGCTCACGAAGTGAGAGCAGTAGCTACGTCCTTGGCATTCAGAAAAAATTAAGCCCTCAAGGAGATTATAAAGTCGACGTTTTGGAGGACCAATTCAGTCTTTGCCTCGCATTACCTCAGAGACGTTAAGACAACTTTTGATAATTGTCAAACGTTGGGCCCGTACGTATCCTCAGGTACAGTACTGGGCAAAGGAGTTTCCACCCCATAACCTACTAACATGCTAGGCTATTATTTTTATTAGGTTATAGTGTTTTATGATTGTCTGAGAAGGTTTATTACCTACTCAGTTTATGAAGTATTTGTTTATTATAGTGATTGTGTGTGTGGTTCAGGTGACTAACTTTCCTAGCATGAATGCCTGTGGTAAATGAGGGCTAGGGTTTCCTGTCAGCAAATTGGTCACGTCCAGTTGTCAGACCCTTGTTATTAGCTTTCTCAACAAACAGGTCACATCCTAGTTGAGAGCTACTAAGGTTTAGCAGGCTAAGAGGCAGGACCTACGAAGTCAGCTACCTTAGCAGGTAAGGAACCTAATAGTAATTTTAAAAATTATTTAATTTTTAATTTATTACGATGTTGCTGTCTTTGACCCACCTCCAAATGTGTCAATCAGCTATATATATACCTGCCAGGTAAGTGTCATGCATAAAAATGAAGTTTTTATGTTAAAACAAAGTTTTATGCATACTTACCTGGCAGGTATATATAATTAAATTCCCACCCTCCTCCCCTCAGGAGACAGGGTTCAGAGAAAATCTGACGAAAACGGGAATGGTTCCAAGCACCAGCCCCACGGGAACGGGGTGGCGATCACCTGAACTACCAGTGTACTAGCGGTTGCCGCGAGTTTTGAAATTCTGCCAGTGCGACAAGAGGATAAGCTATATATATACCTGCCAGGTAAGTAAGCATAAAACTTTGTTTTAACATAAAAACTTCATTTTTTGTATAAAAGTTTGGCTTGGCTATGGGTAATCCCATATCTCCTGTCCTTAGCAATATTTACATGGAATTTTTTGAGACAAAACTCTTACCAAGAATTTTGCCCCAAAAAGTTATGTGGTTTAGGTATGTGGATAATATTTTCTGTATTTGGCCAGTTCACGAAAATTGCCAGGAATTCCTTAATAATCTCAATAATTTAGTTCATTCTATAAAATTTACTGTAGAGGAAGAAAGAAATTGTAATTTGAATTTTCTTGATGTAACTGTCCATAGAAATGATAGAAATTTCACCTTTTCAGCCTTTCGAAAATCAACTAACTTTGCCTCTTTTGTTCATTATTACTCCAATCACCATCAAAATGTTAAATTTTCTGTTTTTTCTGGGATGTTCCTAAGGGCCACATGTGTCTGTAGCTTGCAGTTTATTGACGGTGAGATTAAAACTATTTATGACATTGCCTAGAAACTTAAATACCCAAGGACTTTAGATGTGGCATGGAAAAGAGCTAGAAAAACATTTTATTTAACTAGTGAAAAACTTGAATTTAGTAAGCATAACATTCTAAAATTACCCTATAATGAAAGGTTTTTAGAAATTCCTAGAATTTTAAAGCTTTTTAACATAAATGTTGTTTTCAGTAATATTAATGTCAAAAGTTTAGTAATAAAATATGACCTTCCAGGCTGCATATATGAAAATCCTTGCAAAAAGTGTGATAAAGTCTATTAATGGACAAACTGGTAAGTCTCTTTCACAACGTCTTAAACAGCACCAATATTCTGTGAGAACTGGGCAAATATCAAATGCATTATTCGTACATATGAGAGATTTAGATCATTCTATTAACTGGAGTCAAGCAAGAGCCTTAATCCCATGTAATGACACAGTTAAAAGGAATATCATTGAATCTTGTTTCATCAAGTCAGATAATGGAAATGTTCTAAATTTAAGTTTTGGTTTATTTAAACTTGATACCTTCATAGTGAAAAAAGTTGTAGATAAATATAAGCCAAAATTAATATATTCAGTTTTTACATGTTTTGGACGATACGGATACGTTGTAGTTTCTGTTAGGGTTAAATCTATGTTTAGGTTTATGACCGTGTGATATCAGATAATCCTGGATTATCTCTTTAATTTTTACCCTTTTGATAATTAACCAATTGGTATTCTTAATCTTGCTGTTTACCTGATAACTTTCTTTCCGAATGTATTTCATTCGTTCCTTGACAATGTCTTAGTAAAGACAAAAGCACTTTGATTTCTGTCTATCATTTTCCAGTGGTATTTGCTTATATATATATATATATATATATATATATATATATATATATATATATATATATATATATATATATATATATATATATATATATATATATATATATATATATATATATATTATATATATATATATATATATATATATATATATATATATATATATATAAGGGATTTTGACGTAGGAAAAATCTATTTCTGGGTGATTGGCTCGTGTCGCCCTATGAAATATCCTTAAGATCATTATTTCTAGGTAAAATTAATCTAAAATTACCAGAGAAAAACAAAATTAAGAAAATGTCAGTAAAACTGACTCGCTCACTCTATAAAAGAAGTGTCGGTATGGGAATATAGGCGAGTGGGATCACTACCACGAGTCATTCACCATTTAGACCTCCCAACATAAAATCCCCACCAGAGAGAGCTGATACTAACGGGTGATGCGGCCGCTACTACTACTACTACCGACGCCACGGACAGCAGCGCCCCTAGCGGTCATCCTTAATCTATGAACATCTTGTCCTGCAGGGTGGGTAAAGAAAACAGGGTGGGTTTCATAGGGCGACACGAGCCAATCACCCAGAAATAGATTTTTCCTACGTCAAAATCCCTTTTCTGGGCTCAGCTCGTGTCGGCCTATGAAATAGTACCAGAGAAACAGACAAGATGGGAATAAGGACAAATGAAACCCAATAGTAAAAAAGAGATATATAATATAAGTGAATCAGGGACATTACAGTATACAAACAAAGTACTTAAAGCTAACTTATCCTAAACAATGGTATGATAAAGAAAACAAACAATATAAAGTACTTAAAATTAACTTATATTAGACATAGTAATACATAATAGTGTAATGGCAAAAACACAAAGAATGATTCACTTAATTAAGATATTTACAAAATATACAAACTCATTGTGTTCTACCCTAGCATAAAAATAAGGGTAAAAACACTGAAGTACATTATATGTACATAACGTGGATGTCCCTAGCAAAAAAATAAGGGACAATCCACCAATATGATTCTAGCGGCTAAGGCTAGAGTATTCCGAGTAGCATGGCAATAGGGTGAGGCCTGTTGGACGAGGTAGGTAGAAAGGAGACCTGGATCTATACTACAACTACTGTGCAGTATCAGGAGAAACAATGTTTCCCGCTGCTACTGCAGAAAATTTTAAAGATTCCAAGGACTTTAGGTAATGACGTTTAAACAAAGACTGTCGGTGATTTCCATCCAGATACTTTTTAAGATCCTCAAAGTTCATATGTTGGAAGTAATTAATTGGAGGTGGCTACTCCTCTGATGTCATGTTGCTTTTGGAAATGAATCAGGGTTGGCTTGTTTAATGAAGTAAAGGATCTGTTGTCTGATTCCTTTCACTGATAAAGTGCCACCTTTTCTCTCATAAAGAGAGAACCTGAGGATCTATAGAGGATGTACGAGATAGAAAGGCTCTTAAAGTTGATACTGGGCAGAGAGAAGGATCTTGCGGAAGTGGGATGACTTTCCAAGGAGCCCACCTTGCAAGGGGATCCTCATTTTTAGCTAAAAAGCTACGATCCGGAGAAAGTAGAACTTCTCCTGAGGGGAGGAATTCCACATGACCCGCATCTCTGGATAGAGCCGACAGTTCTGAAATTCTGGCTCCTGAAGCCAGGCTTAACAAAAATAACGTCTTTCTAAGAACCATTATGAATGTGCAAGACGAGTTGTCAGTATCTGAGGCTAGTTTGAGGACATCATTTAAGAACCATGAAACTGCAGTAGGCCTTTGAGAAGGTCTAAGTCTAGCACAGGCTTTGGGAATAGACGTAAAGTAAGATTCTGTTAGGTCTATTTGGAAACCCAACTGAAAGATTTTCTTCAAAGCCGATTTATGAGTAGTAATAGTGCTAGCTGCTAAGCCTTTTTCAAACAAGGACCTGAAAAAGGATATAGCTAAGTTAACTGTCATGGTTGTAGTGTTTGATTCTTTCAGGAAGGATGCTAATTTTTTAACAGCTGAGTCATATTGTCTAATAGTTGACTCTCTTTTATCTGATTCTAGAAAGAGGATGTTTGTGGATCAATGTTAGCATCTTTTTTAGCCGCAAACTTCATGAAGTCCATAAAGTTAGGGTCTGAAGAATTCCTGAGGAAGCGAACACAGTCCTCATTTGTACTGATTGCGACAGCTTGGGATGGGAATCCGTTGAGGTCGGAGACCCAATTCCAGAAGCAGAGGATACCAGTTGCTTTTTGGCCAGTCTGGAGCAATCAGAGCTACTAGTCCCTTGAAAGTCCTCAGCTTGCTCAAGACTTTCAAAAGAAGATTCACTGGAGGAAAAACATAGATTCTCCTCCATTGATTCCAATCTAACGACAGGGCATCCGTGGCATAAGCCAGAGGGTCCAGGTTGGGGGCCACATAGCAAGGGAGCTTGTGGTTCGCTTGTGAGGCGAAGAGATCTACTTGGAGACCTGGGACTCTCCAGCATATCCACTGGAATGACCTGTCGTCTAGGGACCATTCTGATTCCAGAGGGACTGACCGGGACAAAGCGTCTGCTATCACATTTCTTACCCCCGCCAAGGTGAGTGGCGGACAGATGCCACTGTGTTTGTCTGCTAGCGCAAAGATGGCTATCATGACATGATTCACGTGTTTGGATTTGGACCCTCCTCTGTTGATGCAATGTACTACCACTGCACTGTCCAAAACTAGTCTTAGATGAGACTTCTTCGGGGGAAGGAGTCTCTTCAGGGTAAGAAATACTGCCATTGCTTCCAGGACGTTTATGTGAAGCTGGCGGAACTGAACTGACCAAGTCCCCTGAACTTGTTTGAATTGAGAATATCCCCCCCATCCGGACAGGGAGGCATCCGTGTGAATGGTTAACACTGGAAGGGGATATTGAAGGGTGGGGTACTAATTTGTTGGCAAGATTCTTCACGTTTTGTCCATGGGACGGAGCTGATTGCGAAGGATCTGTGGAATTACTGACAACTTGTCTCGAGATTTGACGTTTGCTCTCGATCGCCAAACTCGTTTTATAATCTTTTTCAGACTTGCTTTCAGGAGGATGTCTGTCACTGAGGCAAACTGAAGAGAACCTAGGATTCTTTCCTGGTTTTCTCCTTGATGTTTGTTTGCATTTGAGAAATTGTTTCACAGATTTGGCTATTCTTTTCTTTTCTTTTTGACCACTGGAATTGACAGATTGTGGGAAGACAAATCCCATTGGATTCCTAGCCACTGAAAACGAGACTCCGGAGTGAGTCTGGATTTCGTTTTGTTTATCTGGAACCCCAGATGTTCCAGAAATTGAACTACCTTCTTCGTGGCTTTGAGACATTCCTCGACCGTTGGTGCCCAGATCAACCAATCGTCGAGGTATGCTGCTACCATTATCCCTTGAGTTCTCAACTGTTGAACTACCACTTCTGCTACTTTCGTGAATACCCTGGGGGCTACATTCAGACCGAAGGGCATCACTTTGAATGAGAACGTCTGATTTCCTAGTTTGAAGCCTAGGAATGGACGGAAGTGTCTGGCTATAGGGATATGATAGTATGCGTCTGTAAGATCGATGGAGGTTGTGACGGCCCCACGGGGAAGTAAGGTCCGTACCTGCGAGATGGTGAGCATTTTTAACTTGTCGCAACGAATGAAAGAGTTTAGCTTTGACAAGTCTAAGATTACCCTTCTTTTTGTTGAGCCTTTCTTTGGCACGCTGAATAAGCGACCTTGAAATTTTAGATGCTTGACTCTCGCAATAGCTCCTTCTGAAGGAGTTCCTCCGCATAATCTGTCAATTCCTTTGATGGTTCCTGATAGAATGATTTGATTGGAGGAGGATCTTTGATCCAACTCCAACCCAATCCTTTGGACACGATGCTCTGTGCCCATTTGCTGAACCCCCACCTGTGACGGAAGAGGAACAGCCTCCCTCCTACCTGGGGAGCCTCACTGTTGTTTGGCGGGTTGACCTCCGCGCCCTCCTCTGAAGTGCTTACCTCTTGCAGCTCTTCCTGTGCCACGTTGGCGAAAGTGGCCCCTCGCCCTGCTACCCCTAGAGAACCTATTAAAGGTTGGGTAGGCCTGGCTTTCGTACATTGAATTGAAGGCCGGCGAGACTGCGTAAGAGGTGGAAGGTTGACTTTGAGGAGACAACAGGAGAATGGGTTGCGTCTGCTTCGAAGTTGACGGCTGTCCCTGTTGTGTAACTGGGACGGCCTGAACAAATTGCTGCTGTTGCTTCTGGTAAGGCTGGAACCTTCTTCCTGTCTTCTTTAGCTTCTTACCAGCAGCAGGGGTGGTCTCTTGTTTCCTCTTGGAAGAGATGCCCCATCTGGCTCTAAGGCTCTGGTTAAGCCTAGCAGCCTCGTGGTGCACCTCATTCACAGAGGCCTCTGGGAAGAGGTCCGCACACATGCTGGAAGCTAGAGTCTATTAGGCTCATGCCTGATAGTTGCCTCCTGCAAGACATGCTTTCGGCAGTTCCTTCTAGCTAGGAAGAAGTCAAAAGCATCAGCTTGGACTGTCTGAAGCTGCGATTTAGCCAGAATCTTGAATAAAGGTTCTGTGGCGTAAGACAGGGCAGCCATTTCCGTAATGATCATGGAGTTAAGAGACCTCCCAAATCTTGTACGGGCATCAAACTCTGCCTGAATAAGGGTATCAGGCAGTCTTGGAAGCTTCTTGCCAAACTGATCCATTGCGCAGTCTGGCTTAAGCTTACCTACTGAGAACGTGGCAGGCAAGTTCTCCCACAATTCTCCAAAGGCCAGGAAGAGCGGAGAAGTAGATTCCGCTTCCCTCAACTGTGGCATGGGCTCGTCCTTGAGGACTGCCTGAAGAGTCGCTTCAACTACTTTGGTAGCGAACGGAAGAGAAGCCTCCTCCTCCGTAGCGAAAATAGTGAATGGACTCTTGAATGCTTGGAGTTTGGTGTTGGTACACTCCCAATCCTCCAGGCAGTGAACCCATTCCCGCTGTGCATGATCCCTACTATACAGCACAGTCTCTCGGGAGATCTTATCCTCTCTAGTGAGAGCAGCGACGGTCAGCCTAGCATACCCAATGAAAGGCTGAGTCAGTCCGGGAGGATAGAACTCAAAGTCCTCAATCCTTCGAGTTCCACACTCCGGGATAGAAATCATGCCGTCCTTGAAGGGGGCATAAGCGGCCACTCTCCATGGGTTATCCATGGAGAAGGCTGGTAGGGATTCGTAAGGAGGTAACTGTAAAATAACCAGTACCTGCTACAGGGGAGCTTGGCTGAGGAGCCTGGTTAATGACCAGCAAAGCGTCGTCGTGCTCTCTAACTCGGTTAGAGAGATCTTGAATAGACTGGCCAGACTGGTTGATGGTGTTTTGACAGCTGTGGCAACATCTGTTCAAACTTAGAGCCAAGAGAGCCAACCATCTCTCCCACTTGTTGCATCACAACTGCTGAAAAGGTGGTGGGATCAAAGGAGCTCGGTCCCGCCACCCCAACAGGAGTTACCGGAGTAGATCCGGTAGATGCCGGAGAAGGCGTTGGCTCGGCCGGAGCGCGAGCCTTCTCCTAGAAGCCTTGCTTCTAGAGCTCTTAGAATAGGAAGAGCTAGGCTTTGCTTTCACCGCGTCAGCGTAGGAAGTCGTAGACTTCCTAGCTGAAGGAGACGACGACTTCTTTAGAAAGTCGTGTTATTGCAGTGTCTTCTGTTCTCTCTGTCCCTTCACCTTCGGGGGTACAGAGAGAGCGGGAGAGAGCGGGCAGGGATCTCAGATCCCGTGAAGCCTTGGAATGAAGAGGAAGAAGGGACAGGGGAAAGAAGATCCAGGAGCACCCAAGGAAAGACCTTGGGCGCCCGACACACCTACCTCAACCAACAAATCCTCTGCCCCTACTGCCATAGGCTCAATATTCAGGTCCAGGTTGGCCACATCTTGGGAACCGGGCTTCCTGGTTTTGTAGAGAACGGACCCCGAACGGGCCTGCTGCCAACCTTCCTGCTGAATGAAAAGAGGCTATGAGAGGGGCTGCCGAGATGGGGTCCACGTAACCGGTCGACTTGCCATCGGGGAAGATCTGGACGGCCAGCTTCTTATCAAGTATATAAGGCTGGCCCTTGGCGGCATTCTTCCCGAAGCCGCCCGCCCAAGCCTTCAGGGTTGCCAGGGCGACTTCCTTCACGGCGGCAGCCTGAAAGTGAAGGCGATATGAAGCTTCTAACGGCGGAGATAGGGTTTAACGAAGCTTAAAACTAAATGTTAGTAGTGATAAGACCAAGAAAAGTCTAGGAGTAAGTAGACTTACCCCACCCAAAAGCTGACTAACGAGGTCGTAGCAGATGGTGCAAAGCCTCCGGGTGCCAAACGATCAGTCCGTTGTGGGTGGTGGCACACGGGGCGTGGGTCCTACACTCTTCATGGGCGCAGGGGTCGTACAACGTCGCGTTGCAACCTGGGACCTGGCAGTTGGTAGCCTGTAAGTGGAGAGATACATGAGTATCAGGTGCACACTTACAGCCTAACAAATACTCCGCTGCATTTGCCGGAGCATGTAAGTTTAGATTAAACCATAGAGCCCCGCCGTAATACGTGTTGGTAACTAGGCGGTTGGAGTTGGTCTAAGGCTACGCCGGAGACAGGAAAAAGATTCCAACCAGGAGTGGTGAGGAGCCATGAAACCACGACGGAGAACGACGGAGATAGTACAATAAAATAAATTAAAACTAAAATTCACCGTAATATTAAGGGTATATCCATATATAACGAAGTATAAAATTTTCCGTCTACTAGAAGAGTGCCCGGGTAAGGAGCGAGCTCTCCTCTGGTAGCGGAAAACAGGATATAGTAGGCAAGCAACAGACCACTAGTAATTGTCCACCCCGCCCACTGGCGGAGCCAGAACGGACCTATAACCGAAGGGCCCCCGGCTTCAGCGGAGGCTCCGTCGTTACGGTAGGGGAAGGGTGGGGACTGAGGCAATATGGTGGGGGGTCCCTGCGTACACAGGCGAGAGAGAGAGAGAGGGGGGGGGTGGCCTACCCCCCCCCCCCCCCCCCCCCCTACCCCCCCCCCCCCCCCCCCCCCGTCACTGCAACTACCACGCTCGGTAACCCGGTACCCAAGACAAGTGGTCGCCCTAAACCCCAGCTGGAATGGAGCTCCAGGCCTCCTCAGAGAGAGGGAGGGAGGTAGGCTACTGTGGTTGTCATGGCAACCAAGGAGATCCACCAGACCCCTCCCTATACCTGGTAGGGAGGGAATGGGAAGGGTAAGGTGCTAAGGGACACGTGATCGCAGGTGGCCTAAGCCGCGATAGCAACACAACCATAGAGGGGCCACGTAAACCAGACTGTACCAACACATGGCACAAGCATCTAGGGCTAGGCCTAACAACACCCTAAATAACACTGGATAATACATCGTAAGGAGGAAAAGACACTTTTAGTAAAATAGAAAGAAGCCCAGGAGGAGGCAAGCTGTTCCGAAGAACAGTTGACTACTCGGAACCAGCGGTAGCCGATGAAGAGCAAGAGCTGGGATGCTGGGCCAGAAACACGGTATAGCCCTAAATACCAAACTAAGAGAAAATGGTAAAGGGGCTGTGTCCTAGCTATAAAAACGATGTAATAAACGATGAACGTAAATATAAAAAGCCCATAAGCATAAGATGTCCCAGTATGGGAGACCGGGAAATCTTAACACGAGGCGGCACATGGCCGCCACGAGTCAACCGGGAGACCGTATATGACCTATAAAAAGGAAAATACTGGTCCCTGGAAGACTAAAATACTAGAAAAATACTACTTATGAGGCAATTAACTTAGCCGAAGCAATAGCAGCACGTTCCATCGTAACTGATGAGATAAATCCAAGAAAACAACACGAGAGGAAAAAGCACTCTAGCGCTGTGAAGCTAATGATTAAGGATGACCGCTAGGGGCGCTGCTGTCCGTGGTCGGTAGTAGTAGTAGTAGCGGCCGCATCACCCTTTATTATCAGCTCTCTCTGGTGGGGATTTTATGTTGGAAGGTAATAAATGGTGAATGACTCGTGGTAGTGATCCCACTCGCCTATATTCCCATACCGACACTTCTTTTATAGAGTGAGCGAAACGTCAGTTTTACTGACATTTTCTTAATTTTGTTTTTCTCTGGTAATTTTAGATTAATTTTACCTAGAATAATGATCTTTAAGGATATTTCATAGGCTGACACGAGCTGAGCCCAGAAATATATATATGTATATATATATATATATATATATATATATATATATATATATATTATATAATATATATATGATATATATATATATATATATATATATACATATGTATATATATATATATATATACATATGTTATATATATAATATTATATATATATATATATATATATATATATATATATATATATATATTATATATATATATTTATATATATATATATATATATATATATATATATATATATATATATATATATATTTATATTATATTATATATACAGTAGTACCTCGAGATACTAAAGGTTTCTACTACGAAAAAACTCGAGATACGAAAGCCAATGCGAAAAATTTACTGCTCTACATACGAAAAGTTTTCAAGATACGAAAGGTTGTTGCTGTAAAGTCCCGATATTCGCCCGGACCACCGAGAACAATTTTAAAACTCCCGCGCCGCCAACTGAGTAAACTCGCCACCATCCTCCCGCTCTCCCATTGGTTCCTGATGCTAGTCACCCCATAAGGTCCTGCTCTCCTATTGGTCAGCATCTACCCCTTGTGCTTTAAGTATTCTATTGGTAAAAGGTTGCTGTAAATTGAAAAACTTATTCATGCAATACATTTAATAAAAAAAAAACATTAGGTAAAGATAGAATAGAGAATAGAAATGAATGGTTATTATACTGTTTGGTAGTTTCAGTAGTTGAAGAGAGATATTGAAAATTTATGGCTTACTGTGTAAAGTGATTGCTTGTCGATCGTTCGATACTCGTAAGTGCTGGATGTAAACAGACGTTTGGAAGCTTTTTTTTTGTTTGTTTATTATAGTTAATGGTTACTTAATAATTATTTGAAATGAGTACATGCAATACATTTAATAAAAAAATTGTGAATTAGATATCATAGAATATAAAATAAATCAGACTGCCAACAAATACGCATTTTTTAGAATTCTTCTTCTTTTTTATTATTACGTTACGTATATGTATGTTTCATTATAGCTGTCAGTAACTCGGTAT
This sequence comes from Macrobrachium nipponense, assembly GCF_015104395.2. NCBI lineage: Eukaryota > Metazoa > Arthropoda > Malacostraca > Decapoda > Palaemonidae > Macrobrachium > Macrobrachium nipponense. Next base: position 51,277,518 of record NC_061110.1, on the reverse strand, counting down.
CTCCATTAGGTAAAGATAGAATAAAGAATAGAAATGAATGGTTATTATACTGTTTGGTAGTTTCATTAGTTGAAGAGAGATACTAATGACAATTTATGGCTTACTGTGTGCTAGGAAAAATGATTGCTTGGCGCTCGTTTGATACTCGTAAGACGGGTAAGAGCTGAATGTAAACAATCGATTGGAAGGTTTGTTTTTTGTTTGTTTGTGTATTATAGTTAATGATTAATTAATAATTATTTGAAATGAGGACATACTGATTATTTATACATTTTATTGGCATATTCTAAGCTTTTAGCTCTTAGGTTTAGATGTCAGAATCATAGACTAGGCTACAGTAGCAACCTAACATAGGCTAGGCTTATTGCTAAGGGACATATGCAGTAAAAATGGGGTTGAACATTACATGCAGTTGAATATTACTCAAGTATGTACAGTATTTTGCCTTTTTGGAGTCATATTTCTTCCGTCGGATCGGCGTTGTAACCCTAGAACATGTGTTTTAGGCCTGGAAATATAATTTACTGGGGTGTTTTTGGAGGGCTTGGAACAGATTAGCCATTTTACATGTAAAATATGTTCCAAGATACGAAAAACTCATAATACGAAGGCCGCCTCGGAACGGATTAATTTCGTATCTCGAGGTACCACTGTATATATATGCATCCCAGCTGTATATACTGTATTTCTCATTCTCAAATATCACTGCTGTTCTGTTCCCTTAAACAGGGCCAAGGCTGGGACTAATTAAAAGTAATTGGCTCACATGAAATATGTTGTTTTAAAAAAATTATGTTCAATATTTTTTCTGCAATGCCCTGGACGTATCCATGTAATTACTAATGCTTTTCTTAAAGAACTAGTGTATTTTTATGTACAAAAGTTTTAAAGATGTTCTTGAAAACCAATAAATATATTTTTTTCGTAAATTTTTAGATATATTATTTTCATTAATGTACTTTTAGAAGCAGGTAACCCATTTATATTTATTTCGGAGTATTTTTGGGTGTAGTTGCTTTACATTTTACTTAATATAAGTCTGTGTAATAACTTTCCTATATGTTAGTTCTTTAAGCTTATGTATTTAGTTTGTGGTTAAATTGAGAATTTTATGTTATGATTCTTCATTGATGATCCTTTTCAAATTTGCAGACACTCAACAAGTAAATGCCATACTCTTGAAGACCTCACTAACAATCTCAGTCATTATGGATTTCGTGGAGAGGCTCTGGCAAGCATCGTTGACATGGCTGCCATAATTGATGTAACTACTCGCTCTCATAGTTCCACAGATACTTATACCAAACTCTTCATGTATGGAAATGAAAAGTCCATTTCCCATGCCGAGTCTCAAAGGCCAAGTATAGGCACGACCATAACCATCCAAGATTTTATGTACAATATGCCAGTTAGACGAAAATTGATCAAGGAGGCCATCGACATTGAGAATATTCGTATCCGTTTGGAATGTTTTGCTTTGATGCATTGTCATGTATCTTTTAGCTTGAGGAATGACAGCAGTAATGATAAAGTCTTTCAAGCAAGTAAAAGTAATGGCTTAATTTCTACATTTATACAGTTGTTTGGTTCAGAAAGAGCTCAAGGACTGGCAGAAGTTTCTCACTCTGTTGATCACTTCAGTGTCTCAGGTTATGTAAGTACACAACCGCACGTAACAAGATCGCTTCAGTTTGTGTATGTAAACAAACGAGTGGTGATGAAAACAAAGATTCACAAATTTTTGAATGAACTCCTGAGCAGGAGTTCTATCATAAGCAATAGACTTCATCCTACTACTCCTGCTCCAGGGAAGACTCCATCTAGCCCTTTCAAAGGCCTAAGACTTTACGGTATATTTGTTATAAATATAGAATGTCCTTTGAGTGAATATGACATATGCCTTGAACCACAAAAGACTGCAGTGGAGTTTAAAGATTGGGATAAGCTTTTACTTTGTATTGAAGAAATGATTGTAAAATTTATTCAAGAAGAAGGATTAATGCTATCCTTAGATGAAAGGTTTCGAAGATCTGGTCGAGAGCTGATAGAAGATGAGTCTTCTGTGCCTCACAGCAGTCAAACCTTTTTACAGGTATTTAGTCGAAAGAGAACTGCAGACACGAAAGAAGGGGATGAGCCTCCTAAAGAGAAATATGGACGCATGTTCTGTGTTGAAGATAACTTATCTGGATTACACAGCCTGCCCGTTCGACGTAGTGATAATAAAAAAAAGTGCCAGATCTCATGTGTTGAACCTAGTCAGGATGACATTGATGACATGACGCCTATCACCAGTGATGGTGATAATGGAAATCATTACCTTGTAAAATGTCAGCATGAGGGATCCATCAATAATCTTTCAAGACAGGAGCCTCAAAAATTGGAAGACTGTCAGATAAGCATTATCACAGAGAAAACAGATGTCAGGAATTTAGATATAATGGTCAGAGGCAATGTATCCCCAGTTAGGAATGATCAGGAGTTAAAGAACTTGAGTCATGTGGAGTATATAAAGAGTATCATTGCAAAGCAAAAAGGAGACCAACAAGAATTGCAAAAAGGAAATTATAAAGTAATTGATGATAAAGTGCACAGTCGAGGCAAGACAGACAAACATTCAGATGTATCAGATAGTGAATTTACTGGTGAAGGACATGTTAACAATTTCCAGAATAAGGATGATGTTCCTGCAGGAAGCATCTCACTGTTTGAGAGAGAAAAAAACCTTGAAAATTGTTTTTTAATGAATAAAAGTCTTCAGTCTGTAGAAGCACTAACTCGTGTATGTTCTAAAACAACTGAAACAAACAAGGTAGCACTATCAGAGGTTAGTAGTAAATTTGAGAGTAATTTTTGTGAAACCATTTCCGAAAAGAGTTCTTTGGGGGAATTGAAAGAACTTTATGAGGCGGAAGTGAAGAAAATGTGTGTTTCAGATTTTTTTTCTACACCAGAACAAGATGTAAGAAAGACACCGTCTTCACCCCCGGCATTGAAAAATCAATTGCTTAGTTACAATAGCAAATCAAATTCCATTGAACAATCTACTTCCAGTTCTACTTTGTGCACTAAAGTTAATGAGAATGAGAAAAGCTCAATTTCTAGTGCTCTGAAAAAAGGTATGTTGAAGCATCAGAAGAAAATGACATCCTGCAAATATCTTCAGAAGTTTGAGTTCAAGAAAAATGTCAAGAATTCTAATGTTAAGACTGTTTCAGGGAAAATGAAAACTCGTAGTCTGCAACCTAGATGTTTACACATGGATTGCAAGTCTGTTTCATGTAAACAAGAAAATTGTTTGCAGCCGGTCAAATATCACACAGATTTACATCCATTGCCCGAGACACTAACTTCTCATGAGGTGGAAAAGGACACTTTTCCCGATCAGAACTCAGATTCTGTCACTGCCTGTACTTGTGAGGAATCATCAAGGAATAATGATTTCATTTTAAAGCTTTCTGAATCTCAAATCCATGAAGGAAAAAGCAAAAGACAAGTACAAGGTTTAAAGTCAGAAGTAAAATCAGATTATGAAAATATATTGATCAGAAATAAACCAGAAACCAATACAGATTTGATTAGAATTCCTGAGGTAACAGGTTCCAGGGAAGCTCAAAATCATTTTAATTTGCAATCACCAGAGGAGAATAGGACCGATCTCAGCACTGCAGTGGTATCAGATGTTCACAAATGGCATAAGGGTAATTTTGACCAAGATATGGAAGGTACAGTTCTGGATAGTTTTAGGTTTTCTCCTGTACTAACTACTAATTCTAATAATGACAATCACACTGAAACTTCAGAGTCTAATCAGCAGCTCCTTGAAACAGCAAATATTCCACAACATGATAAAGCTGAACAGTCTTCCTGTACTGTTTCAGTTTGCAAAGATGTCATGGATGAAGTAGAGAAAAGTGCTCCTGTAAAATCTCAATGGATGCCAGAACATTTTAAGAATTTCACTACTCCAGATATTCATAAGAAGAAAATGGTATACATTTCCCAGAATTATGTGGGTCAGATTTTTGAAAGCAGTGTTTGCAGTGATCCCCAGGGAGTTGGTAATCAAATTACTAAATTAAAAAAACATGGAAGCTATGAAAGCAGTGTGGATAGCAATTTTAGAAAGTGCCAAGTTACTGATTTGTTATTTTGTTCAGGAGACATAATTAAGAGTAAGCTTGTAAATCAAACATTGTTGCAGTCACCTCATACACAATCTTTTGAAGTGAATAAAGAATTAAGTTCAGATGAAAGTAAGGCTATGACTTATGATCATATTGCTACTAAAGTAAATATTTCAGAATCTGAAATTTTCATACAAAAAAATCAGAGTATTAGTGAACTTGGAACACCAGTGTTATCTTGCAAGGATTTGGTTCAGGATAATGTGACTAAGAGAACTTCAGATGTATGTGTTCAAATCTCAAGTGTGTTAAAAGATCTAAATGTAATAACAAGCAATATAGATGAAAGTGAAACTTGCAGCGGTATTCACAAAAAAGTTGAGAGTTCAACGCACAGTTCCATTCAGAATGAAATGACTGAGTCAGCTGTTGTTAATAAAGAGAGAGCATCAGGGTTTCCTAACTCTAGTAAATATAATCTTTTGTCAAAACTTTCAGAAAGTCTGTCGCAACAATCAAACAATGCATGTGACAAAACAACAGAAAAAGTTTTTACAGAAAGGAGTGGTTTTAATAATTCTACAATTGATGGAAGTGGTCATCATGATGCTACAAACTTCATGCACAGTTCACCACATTGTAATCATACAAATACTGATTCATTGATAAAATATTCATCTTCTATGAATGCTAATAACGATGGATTGTTGCCCTCTCAAGAGGTGCAAAGCTGTGCCTCTCTAGCACCAGAGGATAGTACTTGTATGGCAATCAAATCTATCTGCACTGATGATACAGATAGAAATAAAAATGTAGAAATACCAACTGAAAGGGAGGTTTTGCATTCACCATCACTCCATTTCTCACAGCTTACATTGCCAAGTATTGCAAAGTCATCTCAAACCACAGAATTTTCATCAACTTGTGAGGTTTTAGGAATTACCCTTCCAACCATTAGTGATCATTCTCAGTGCTCTATTATTAAACAAGAAACATCAGAAGACCCAGAACTGATACAATCTTCTTGTGAAGAAATCTCTGTTGAAGATGCTGATAAGGAGCTTGTTCTTGCTAAACATAAAGAATTTTCTCATGAAATGGGTATTTGTATGGCATCAGAAAACAATGGGAATACTGGTGAGGGAGAGTTTTCTGGATTTGATTCCTTGATCATTGAAGCAGATAGGGAATCATTAAAAGAAAAAAATAAAGATAGAGAATTTTCTTGTGAATCAGAAGAGTTTTTGGCTTCTCTTAATATCAGCAAGGCGAACTTTGATGAAGAGGACTTTCCTGGTTCAGATTCCTTGATCACAGAAACTGAGAAAAAGATAGATAGAAAAAATAATGGACTGTGCATTTCTGTTAATAATGTTGCTGTGGGTACATTTTGTGAAATAGGTTCTTCCAAAACACCAGGTGACAACTCAGATGAAACTCATTCCATTAGAAATATTAACTGTACTGAAAAATCGAAAATTGTAGGAGGATGGCAGGAGACCACTGACTGTAATGGGAAAAAAATTTATTTTAATGTAAGAACTGGAAACACTTCATATGATGAGCCCATCGTTAGGGACATGCCAGTTTGGAACAGCAGTCAGTCATTAGGTGCACCATTACTGAAAGTTCCTTTAACTGCTGAGCCTGATTATATGCCCTATGGAAAATATCGCCTGAGACAGGACTTCACATTAAGCCATGGATATTCGACATTTATATCATGGAAAAAGAAAAGGGAGTCTGAAAAAAATACTTGTACAAAGGCTGCTCTTGCATCAAGTAAAGCAGACCCTCCAGAAAAGTCTAATACAGAAATTACTAGTAATTCTAGTAATTTGGGGTCCCTGATACCAGCCAGTGAAAATCTGAATGGTTCACAATCAGTTGAAAGGTCAGGATCTTTGCTTGAAAGTAAGGAAATTCTGTCCCAAGATTCTGTTTCATTGTTAGTGCCACCAGAGACATTAGACTCTTTGCTAATAGACTTTGAAGGAGATAATGAATCTGTAAAATGGTTAGTTAAACCATCATCAGAGGAAAGCAGTGAGTCAAATTTAGCTGAGATTTGCCAACTTATGGAGCCTCAAAACTTTGCTATGGATGCTGATGTCCTTCATATAGAGCCATGTGTCACAACTGGAGAGGGAGTGTCAAGCAAGGGAGGACCTGTTAGAATTTATAATATTGTTCATCCCTACAAGTTCACCAAAAATATGCTTCCATCATGTAAGGTAAAGTAACACTTTTTTTTATTTAGAATTATCTGTTGTCTATTTCTTACATCTTGCATATCTGGTATATTTGAACATGTAATGCTTTAAGAATATTATGCAAAGATTTAAATATGCATGACAAAGTAAATGGCATTGAAAAATAAACTGAAATAACATTTATTTTGGGAATTGTGTTCAGACCTTTCAGAGATATAGTATAAAATGGTGTTATAGACATGTTGAGATTTTTTATATCTATATTTGTGTTAAGAAGCTGTTGTGGTTTTTAAAATTATACAGCCCACTTGCACAGGTAAAGGAAAATCAAGTCTTTTTAACATACAAAACTACTTCCTGTAAACCCATCAGTCTTATACGCATTTCACATTTCCGTCGTTCATTTTGATGTGTATTTTTGTGGAGCACATCATTCACTATTCTGTGGGGGAAATTTAACTAATTTTCGGTATTTCTTTGGACCATACCATTTCTAAAATTATCACTGATTTGCTTGTTTTTTCGTAGAGCAATGCTGTATTCACTTATTAATACATTTTTTTATTAAAATATATGTATGCTGAGAGAGAGAGAGAGAGAGAGAGAGAGAGAGAGAGAGAGAGAGAGAGAGAGAGAGAGAGAGAGATGACACAAGAGTTTTTTAATAAATTTATGGTAGATGGTGAGGCCTAACCACATTTGCATGATTAATAAATGATGGACCTAAACATAATAAGTAATAATATTCAAATATTAATAAGATTAAATAATGATAATATACTATTATTACAACATTTATGTATTTCCATAGTAAATTATGTGAAATGATAAACAAACAAATACATATTCCCAATCTTTTCTTAAAACTCTGAAGTGAAGGGGGGAGGTTGGACCTGTCAAATATGTGGATATCTGACCCAACATTTTCTATCCTTCATGGTCAGTGACAGGTCACCAACCTTCCCCCCCCCCCCCCCCCCCCACACACACACACACACACACACACACACACATCACACACTAAAAGAGCTTTAAGAAAAGATTGGGAATATGTATATGTTTGTATGAAAATTAACATTATTTACTACAGAAATGGATAAATGTTGATATTACAATATTATTATATTATTATTATTATTATTATTATGTTGCCCGTTTGGTGATTAAATAAAAAAGTTATGAATGATACTGAAATCTCTCTCTCTCTCTCTCTCTCTCTCTCTCTCTCTCTCTCTCTCTCTCTTACATACATACATACTGCTATTTATTTTTAAAGATAGAATGTTTAAGATGACTTTGAAATTATATTAATAATATCATTTCAAAGAAAAGATTAATAACACTGTAGTAAATAATTTTTTTCCATAAATGTATTTGTATGTAATCACAAAAATACCAACATGATGTAATTAACAAACCTAGCATTCTGTTTTGAGCTATGTATGTATGTGTCCCGTTGATCTAAACTACCCACGTATTTTAGATATGCTGATACAGCACAGTGCTCCCCCACTTTTACGCCGTAATAGGTTCCAGAACCTTCCACGGAAATGCTAAAGTCCTCTCTAAAACTCTAAAAATACTTATAACTGCTAAATACCCACTATCCTATAATCTAAAATGCTTATAACTGTCTATTTTAACGTTTCACCGCTTAATTTGATAGTTGAAACAAAAATCAACATTAAATTATCATACAAAAACAATTTAATATCATTTAAAACAAAAATAACCCCAAACCATCTTCCCAAAGCATCCTTAGACATCTTAGATTAGTGCCCTTTCACAACTGGTATATACGCCCCTTAAAATGCTTATAACAATGATTTACTCATTCATAAATATTAATATTTATGTAAACAACACAATATCTATAAAATGTTTAATAAAAACTAGATAAATCGTTATGCAAATTAAACAAATCTGTCTTACAGAACGTTTGACAAATAATCACGTAACGCCGTTGCTATATACATAAGCCATTTTCTCTTGTTCCAGTTTAGCCCCAGACTGAGGATGTTCAGTATATTCTCTCACTCTTTATAAGGGTAATGTAAGGTGTATTTGAAATAATATTAACATAAAATGTTTCGGATGATATAGCTTATTGTACTTATAAAGTAGCTGTGTATCTATTAAGCTCATACTAGGTTGGGCCCCGGACTGAGCATAGTGTATTATTCTCTCTCTCTCTCTCTCTCTAAAGGTAGAATGTAAGATGTATTTGAAATGATATCACAGTAAAGTTTTTTTTATGATAAAGCATGTTGTACAATATTTAAAATATTTGTATAGGATACTCTATGGGCAGGGTAAGTAAGAGGCACTATTCCGTGTTGATGGTTTATTACAGAGGTATCTTAATCCTTAGGTGGGTACAGGGCAACTGGCGTTCGCTCCAAAGTCTGGGCGCGACGGAGTAAGGTAATGCATTGCTAACCATAGACATAACAACACTCGATTCAGTAGTATTACTGATATCAGTAACATGATACATACTTATCCTACATCCCCCCCCCCCCCCAACTATGCATTACTGTAAAACATAGGTGTACTCAAAAGTCAAAATCAGAGACAAACAAAGGATATCACAACTAGGAACAGGCAAAATGAAGGGGAAAAAAATTCATCGAAGAATAGTTAATCAAGGCAAACCACAATAATAGCTTCACAAAAAGAATGCAATCTATTTTCCACCTTCATAGTCCTTCATCCAAGCTGGGTATTTAGTTGGCCTTGAACTACACCTACCAAGGGCTTGGGGGTTGCCTTGGTCAGCATACCTCCTTGTCCTGGGTGCGTGGCACTTTCCCAGTTGGTTTTATAATAGGGCACTGGCTCTTCTCTGTTATGTATTTCAACTGGCGGCAATTTCTCCTCGACATTCTGCCAGTCCCATCTGTTTTGATTTAATACTGTCTGTATGGGAGTTTTTTCCTTACTACCACCCCTGATCAATCTCACTTCTTATTGACTACATCCTGTACGAGGACTTGGCTGCCTGCACATAGGTATGACAACTGCTGTGCATGCAGGTCATATAATTCCTCATATTGTTGTCATCCAGTGATTATCCAAAAACAAGAATTCGTTCGCCATTGGGATGGAGTCCCATAACTGCCTCCCCAACATTAATTGCTTAGGGGACTTGTCTATATCTCTTAGGGGAGTATTTCTGTATTGCAAAAGGGCTTTTGCTGTGGCATTGGTGTCTAGGTTACCATCACCCCTAACATTGTCCCTTATCATACGCTTAGCGGAGTGCACGGCCACCTCAGCTCACCCATTCGATTGGGGGTATTGTGCTGACGAGATTATAAAAGTCCAACATCTCAGTATTTGCCAAGTTCGTCCCGCCATCAGTGGATATCTCCTCGGGTACATGGCAGGACAATCTCCGCAATACAGGGATGATCTTTGATGAAGTCACACCATTGCCAAAGTGCGACAGTTCCAGCCACCCTCTTAATCTGTCTGCATATGCTAAATAGCATTTAGTATCTAACTGAAAGAAATCTGCTACTGTTTTCTGAAATGGATACACTGGCAGTTGGGTGAGAATGAATGGTTCTCATTGTTGGGATGGCAAATTCTCATTGCATGTCGTACATTTAGACCTCTGAAACATTACATCTGCCTCCATCCCAGGCCAATATACTGTCTACTGTGCCCTACGCAATATTGAATCAGCACCTTTGTGGCCTGAGTGTAGGTTACATGCCACAGTTTCCCTCAGAGCTTGCGGCACTACCAAACGTATGTACACTTCGTCGAAAGCATAAGTGACCAATCCATTTATGGACCTGGATACAGTAAGGGCCAGGGCGTTCCCATCGGATGATCGAATTTCCAACTTCAGGGACATAGTGACCCCCTTCCTGACAAGCACATCCCGACCAGCTCGAGTATGGCAGAGGCTGATAAGCCACCTCGCCTCCCTGGAGGAGCTAGTACCCCAGGGAAGGCTTAAGATGAGGCCTGTCCAGTGGAATTTGAAGGACAGATGAACCTCGGACGGAAAGAACCCATGAGAGTTGATAGAACCCTCTCATCGATGGTGGAGGCCCTTCGCTGGTGGTTGGACACCTCGAACCTCCGGCAGGGCGTTCCGTTGGCGGACGTCCCTCCGGAGATGCTCCTTTTCACAGATGCATCGAGGGGGGGCTGGGGAGCCCACCTACAGACAGAGATGAGGGGGGGAGGGGAGTGGTCGGAACGGGAGAGAGGACTCCATATCAACAACCTGGAGCTCCTGGCCATCCTCAAAGCTCTCCAAGCCTTCGAAAACAGCCTGAGGAACAAAAGGGTGGCAGTCATGTACGACAACGCCACCGTCGTTGCCTATGTCAAAAAGCAGGGGGGTCTGAGATCACGACCCCTGTGTGATCTGGTGGAGACCATTCTGGAGTGGGCGGAGAACGCTGAGATCTCCCTGTCAGTGAGGTTCATTCATGGGAAAGGGAACGTGATCGCCGATAGACTCAGCAGGCAAGGGCAGATCCTAGGGGCGGAATGGTCCCTACACCCGACGGTAGCAGGTGAGCTGATTGGCAGGTGGGGCTCCCCCTCCATGGATTTGTTCACAACGAACCTAAACCGCAAGCTCCCTGTGTTTTGCTCCCTGGTCCCGGACCTGACAGCAGTGTGGGAAGAGGTGTTCCAACACCCCTGGGACGGACTAGACCTCTATGCCTTTCTCCCCTTCGGGGTTCTCAGGCAGGTCTTCAATCGTCTCCGAACCTCCAAAGCCACGGTCATGACCCTCATTGCCCCCAGGTGGCCCGACAAGGAATGGTTCCCGGACCTCCTGGAGATGTCCGTTCAAGAACCCTGGGAACTCCCCCAAAGGCCGGACCTTCTAAGGCAGCCCCACTTTGAGAGGTTCCATGAGGGCCTGGATGCCCTCTGCCTCCACAGGTGGAGCCTATCGAGCTCCTCCTGAATAAGAGGGGGTTCTCGTGCAAGGTGGCCTCCCGAATGTTGGGGTGCCTTAGGAACTCATCCGCAGCAGTTTACCAAGCGAAGTGGAAGCTCTTCAGGGCATGGTGCAAGGGGAAGAACCTGGACCCCCTATGGACCAAGATTCCCCATGTAGCCGAGTTCCTTGTCCATCTGAGGGATGACAAGGGGCTCTCCATTGCGGCTATCAAAGGAGTCAGGGTGGCCTTAAACCAGGTCTTCTATCAAAGAGGTGTAGACCTGGGGAGTTCAAAGAACATCTCCCTACTCATTAGGGGATTGGAACAGACGTGCCCTCCCAGGTCCCTATCGGTCCCTTGATGGGAAATGGGCAGAGTCCTGGACTCTCTGGAAAAGCCCCCCTTTCGAGCCGCTCAAGGATATTACAGGCCGAGAGCTCTCACTCAAAACAGTCTTCCTCTTGCCTATAGCATCCGCCAAGAGGGTGGGGGATCTTCATGGGCTCTCCTACCAGGTGTCCCACTCAAGGGGGTGGAGTGAGCTAACCATCAAATTCGTGCCTTCCTTCGTAGCCAAGAACCAGAACCCATCAGTAGTAGGCGAGCTGTTCATGAAGTTCTCCATTCCAGCCCTTCCTAAGTCTGAAGATCCCAGGGACCTGCTCCTCTGCCCGGTCAGGGCAGTGAGAAAATATCTTGGCAGGACAGAAGGACTCCGCCTCAGTATTCAAAATCTTTTCGTCTCTACCAGGTGGGAGAAGAGAACGGTGGCAAAGAACACCATCTCCTTCTGGTTAAGGGAGACAATCAGGAGGGCCTACGAGGGAGCGGGGCTGGTCCCCCCCCCACAAGGAACAAAGTCCCACGACATCAGGGGTATAGGCACCTCCTTGTCTTTCTCCAAGAATATGGCTGCCGCCCAGATTCTGCGGGCGTGGGTGTGGAAGTGTCAGTCCACCTTTACAGCCCATTACCTCAAAGATTATACGAGGAGGTCCCTTGACACCTTTGAGATAGGGTCGGTCGTGGTGGGCCAGCAGAGGGTCTAGCCTAGCTATGGGTGGGTTATACGTTGTATGTATGTGTGTTTGTGTATATGTGGTATTTCCATCCTCCGTATCCTACCCTGCTCCTCTCCCCCCCCTTCCCCACTGGGCCTTCGACGTAATCTTCAGGTGAGTCTATGGGAGGAATATTCGACTTATAGACCTTTGCTTTACACTCATGAGTTATTCCCTCCGTTGCCCACCAGTCGGGATTGCATCTGAATGGCAAGGGGACCCCCACTTCCGCACTAATCCGGCAGAGCTGGTCTCCCTCCCCCTTCCGGCCTGAAGGGGGGTGACCTCCTCCTGGTAGGGTCTCCTCCTTCCCTAGATACTCCCGCCTCCTAAGGATTAAGTCTCCTACAAGTAGTTCCGGGTAAGTATACAGCGTCGGAGTAAATCACAAATTTTAAGTAATTTGTATTTTTCCTAGCTATTCTTACCCCGAACTACAAAATTTTTACGCCCTCCCATCCGTCCCTGCGTATCTTGGGGCAGGAGCTCTAATGGTGTGGAAAGGACTTCAGGTCAGAGGTCTTGATCTTCAACCCTGGGGCATACCTGGCTGGGGGGTCAGGAGGGAATAACCAGTTTTTTCTGGATGCATTATTATGTGAAAATTATAAAGGAATATAATTACATGGCCATTCTCTGCAAATATTAAAGAAGGTGCTCCAGGAATGGCTTAGAACAAATTTTAATTATGATAATTCTCACTTTAGCTTTATGCTAGATAAGTTTGTAATAGCAGTAGCCTTTAAATTAAGGCAAGGCAATTGCAGGGAAATACAGGTCCCCCATATTCGTGTTCTCGACATTCATGGATTTCTCTATGGACCATATCTACCCATGCTTCGCAGGAAATTCGCATATTCTCTGTATTTTTCAATGAGAAATATCAACAAATTCTTGTTTTTTTTATATCAATTTCATCATAAGATGCCCTATTAAAAAAACCAGGTGTATACATTTTTTGTGGGTTTTTCTTGAACTTCAACTAACAAACTAGGCAGTTGTAGGCATTTTTATAGGGCTTTCAACTATTCACAGATTCTAGCTATTCACGGTGGGGGGGGGGGGGGATCTGGTACGCAACCCCGTGAATGGGGGATAACACTGTACCTTACAAAGAGGAAAAGATCATACTACATATTTACAGTCACTTTATTTAATACTAGAACACTTTACAAAATACTCATATATTGTTCAGATCCTATTTCTTTTTCATATTCCATACATATATTAATTAGTTTGAAAAATGTTTATAATATGAAAAGTAGAATAAATTCAAACAAGTAAAAAAAGTAAACTGCTGAAAATTCCTTGTTTTATGCAGGTTTTTAAGCATTTTATCTGAATAATTATGAAATATTTCTTTATTTTTAGATATGAATAGGTCTACCAATTATGTTATCAGAGTATATTATCTGTATAAGGAGCTTTGTGGTAAAAGAATACTATTTTACACAAATAAAACAGTTGAGTAGAATTTACTATATCTAATGTTATCAGATTATCATCTGCTTAAAGATCTTTCTTGTTAAAGAAAGACTGTTATTTTAAGTTATCAAATAAGATATTATTATATAAAACTAGCAGCTCTACGTACCCATCCTTTGGATGTGTTATTGAATGCCCATTCACTTCTAAATGGCCTGGACATACATCTTTCTCAAGCAAATGCTACTGTTTCACTGACCAGCTTAGTCAGGCACCGCTGGCCGACGGCAGGCGCATACATGTTGCAACAGGTTGCCCGGGAAAAGTTTTCATCACAAAGCCCCCCTTAACCCTCTTACGCTGACTGGACGTATTTTACGTCGACATTTTATGTCTCCCGTGTGCCGACTGGACGTATTTTACGTCGACTTACAAAAGTTTTTTTAAAATTCGCGGAAAAATACTTATAGGCCTACCAGCCTAAAACTTTTGAATCACGCGCCTTGGGGGATGCTGGGAGTTCACGGATCAAGGTGTTGTTTTCTTTACAATCGTTACGCAGGCGTGCAAGCGCGAATTTCTTTCTTGCTGCACTAAAAAGTATCTGTAACACATCTCTGAAATTATTTCGTCACTTTGACATAATTTCTGTACCATTGTAAATTAGCCGTTACATGAAGTATTATATATGAAAATGTGCGCATTGTTATGTAGAATACAACAATAAAATACTCATGATTGTAGCTTTTATTAGTTTTGAGATATTTTCATATAAATAACGATAATTGCCAAAATTTCAACCTTCGGTCAACTTTGACTCTACCGAAATGGTCGAAAAACGTAATTGTAAGCTAAAACTCTTATATTTTAGTAATATTCAATAATTTACCTTAATTTTGCAACTAATTGGAAGTCTCTAGCACAATATTTCGATTTATGGTGAATTTATGAAAAAACTTTTTCCTTACGTCTGCGCGGTAACTCTTCCGAAAAAAATCATACATGCAATTGTGGTAATGTTTGCACCATTTTAAAATTAGCCGTTATATAAAGTTTTATATATGTAAATGTGCGCAATTTCATGCACAATACAACTAAAAACAACCCATGGTTGTAGCTTTTATCAGTTTTGAGATATAAATAACGATAATTGCCAAAATTTCAACCTTCGGTCAACTTTGACTCTATCGAAATGGTCAAAAAACGCAATTGTAAGCTAAAACGCTTATATTCTAGTAATATTCAATCATTTACCTTCATTTTGCAACAAATTGGAAGTCTCTAGCACAGTATTTCGATTTATGGTGAATTTATGAAAAAAATAACATTTTCTTTACGTCCACGCGGTAACTCTTCCGAAAAAATCATATGTGCGATTGTGGTAATGTTTGCACCATTTTAAATTAGCCGTTACATAAAGTTTTATATATGAAAATGTGCACAATTTCATGTAGAATACAACAAAAAATAATTGAAGGTTGTAGCTTTTCTCATTTTTGAAATATTTGCATATAAATCATGATATATAGAAAAAAAACCACGTTCGGTCAACTTTGACTCTACCGAAATGGTTGAAAAACGCAATTGTAAGCTAAAACTCTTACAGTCTAGTAATATTCAGTCATTTATCTTCATCTTGAAACAAATTCGAAGTCTCTAGCAAAATATTTAGATTTATGGTGAATTTAAAAAAACTTTCCTTCCCTCCGCGCGCGGATTCTCCGCCACAAATCTCCGAAATGCGTACGTCCCATTCTCGGAATATTTGCTCCGTTTCACATTAGGCATTTCATAGAGTTTTATATATGAAAATGTGCGCAATTTAATGTAGAATAAAACGAAAATATTTGAAGGTTGTAGCTTTTCTTATTTCCGAAATAATTGCATATAAAAAATATATATATAAAAAAATTCGACATTCGGTCAACTTTTAACTCGTCAGATATGGTCGAAAACTGCAATTGTAAGCTAATACTCTTACAGTATAGTAATATTAAATCATTTGTCTTCATTTTGAAAGAAATTGGAAGTCTCTAGGACAATATTTAGATTTATGGTGAATTTTGAAAAAAAATATTTGTTTACGTGATAATATTTTCTCTGTGTTGCTTTTATCGTTTTACAATGTGTTATATATCATAATGATCGCAATGTAGTGTACATTACAACGAAAAAAAAAGTAACTTGTTACCTTTAACCGTTTTGCGCACAGCGTGATTTGAATACAATTATATAAGAAATTTTGTTTTTGTGCTATCATATATCGCATTATTTATATATGATAATGATAATTTTTTTCTACTAAACTTCAGCCAATGACAAAAAAAGGAGCCAAAAATGAACTCTTAATCTTGAAAAATAAGCGCGCTGTGATTTTTTGAAAAAAATATTTTTTCTGCTTTCGTGCTCACTCTGAAACACCTCCGGCATACGGGAGACAATTTTTTTTTTACCGCTTCGGCGTAAGAGGGTTAAGTGGCCCTTGATAAAACTCAGCCTTAAGAGCCAGGCTAAAAAAATGTATGCAGCACCCCAGGCTAGGGAAACCTTTAGGTCGGCCAATTTAAGAAAAAAAACATCAATGGAAAGAGGAAGATATGGAAATGCACATAGTGTAAGAAAAAAAATTCTAAACAGTTCTCCCTACTTTCCATGAGAAGTTGAAAAAAAGACTATTTGCAACCCCTTGTGGGGCCTCTTTTACAGGATATTGTAAATTTTCCAAGTTGTACATGTTTTTCTCCATTCAATTTTATTTATTGTTTAAAAATTATAATTATAGCTCACTTAATATCAAAACAGTTATGAACTGAAATCAGTACAGATTCTGAGTACGCATATTTTTGTATAATATTTAAGTAAATTCACATGAGATCAAAGATGCAGTAACTTTTGGATTATACATGTTATTTATAATATTTATTTGCACTTTTCTTTGCAAAACTACAATTACAACTAATATACTATATCATAAAAGATAAGAACTAAAACCAACAGAAACCTCTGGGTACATTTATGAGCAAAATAAATAAAAAGACGTCATGGGAGGGAGAGAAACACAACATACCCTTGAAGTCCAGATCACAACTAACTCATGAGCCACCTACTTCATTGATCTTACTTAGTCTAAAAGTTGCCATTAGTGAATTTATGGGCTATAGAAGTAATAAAACCTCTTTCACGCCCGATTTACCCAAATCGATGGCATGCAATATTGATGCTCACCATATGTGAATCCGTCCACCACCCAAAACCTGTTATTGCTACTCATATGAGGGTATCCATCCATTAAGGGTTAAACTCTAATATTGATGTTAAATGCATTTATAATCATTTATGTTAACTCATGTTTGAAGGAACAGGGACAGAAGCTTAGTGATATACTTCAAAAGTTTATATAAATTGAGCCCACAGTACTAATAATAGGTAGCATAGGATTATTTTCTTTTTGCCTTTTGACTAATCCGTACGGGTAAGGTAGCGAAGGAAATTTTGACTGACAATTAGCCTAGTAGTTCTGTTTTATCTTTAAGGATTTTTTCACTGTGCTATTAAAGTTTTTTATGATTTGATCAAGGGGATATTTTGTTAGTTTTTTATAAGTCACATCATCATCCAGTAGGGCTTGCATATGTGATATGTATTTAGCTTTATCTAAAATTACTATACTATTTGACTTATCTGCTTTTGTGATGTGGATAGTATTGTCCTTTTAAAGATCGGTCAAACTTTTCTTATAGCGAGCAGACAAGTTACTTTCATGCTTAACATTGGCAGCTCCGTAAACAATACCTTTAATTATGTCAACGTGATCTTGAGGAAGATCACAGTATTTTTCAAATTTACTTAGGGATGACGCAATCATTAAAGCAGGTCTATTCCCTATGAAGAAAGATAAACCATATCCAAGCGCACTCACAACATTTTCACTTATTTGTTTTCTTGATAGGTTTACAACACAATCATGACGTGCACAATTAGTCCAATCACTGCTATTGATGAGATTTTTTAGTTTTCTGTCGAGTTTCCTGTTAAGGGCATCTGTAGTCCTACGCAGTTTTTCGTAAATTTCTTGTCGCAGCGAGTCCTTCCAATGAGCCAGGATGGAATGATTGAAAGAGATCCTTTTTTTTTCAATTCCTTGAATTTTTCTGTTTCTTCTTGCTTGGCGGCTGCTATGTGGTGTTTTAACATCATGGCACTAAGTTCATTGAATGGGTGATGGCCATACCTTCTTAAACGACGTGGCAGTAAGGATTTAGGGAGCACTTGTTCAGATAAGCACTTCTTCAGGAACTTAAGTTGAATTCTGGTCAAATGTGCAGCTACAAGAGACTTGGAAAAGGTAGTGAAGGTACATCTCAAAAGAGGAAACAGGATAGCAAAAGTAAATGTGGCCCTCATTATGTATAACTGAATCACAAAAGTTTGGAACGTGATAAGTGCATAAATAAAGGTATAAGCCACAAAGGAAAGTGAAACACTAGAGTAGCTGCAAGATCTTTCGATTCAGCATCCTTTACTTAGCTGACAGACTGACATACAGGGGAAACTGAGAGGACGAGGAAGGGTCGTATAAGTGACAGATAGGGATTATAAGGAGATAAGTACCTAGAATCCAACACACCTTGAGAATTAGTAACCTACCCAAACGAGCATAAACATGGGTACAATTTTAGAGGTTTACAAAAAGATTAAGTCCAACTGCTCAGACACAGGGACAAGACAATTAAAGGATTATACAGGGCGGCAACTGACCCCATTCAAACCTTTGGTAAACAAAAACTTATTGACAAAACATATTTCTGGGCCTAACCTGTGTCGCTCCGTGAAATAGTTCCTATAGCACTCATTTCTAAGGTATAAAATTGCTAAATATACAAGAGAAAAAAGCTTTATGGTTATGCCAGAGTTTCCTGGCTCGCTCACCCTTATTTAAGGGTGTCGGTATGGAAATTGGGGCGTGTGAAACCACTATCAGAGGTCCCCTGCCATTTAGCCTCTTCCTTTCTCAATATCCCTCGTCTACAGAGGAGCCGTTCCAGGCCATCTACTGCCCGCTACTGCTACAACTAGCGTAATGTTTAACATTCCTTCAGTAGCACTGCTAACGCTTACACGTGTTGTATCTTTCGCTGTGTTTTCATGCAAATTTCCCTTTGTTGAAGATGGCTGAACGTCAGAAAACTGCTGCATCCAAGTTGAGTACTGCACTTATATGTATTCATGCTTTAGGGTAGCAATGTTCATTATATATATATTTATATTGGTAATGAGCGGGAGCCGGCATGACGCCGCTCCCAGGTCAGACATTCGTGCATCGCTACCCGCGTATATTTACGCTCATTTCGGCACCCAATTGGTCCACCATACGAATTGGAGTCGCCCTTTTTGGATAGATTAGCAGGTTTTCAGTTATATATATATATATAATATATAGTATATATAGATATATTATAGATATATATTTATATAATATATATATTATATATATATATATAATATATATATATAATATACTATTTTATATCTGACGATTATATTTATGTTCGTACGCGGGGGATACTAGCCTACCAAGCCGAGCCGCATGCTCTCGGAAGGTAGCCTAGGTCTGGGATTCCTGTTATACCTCCTTTATGTTGTCTTCCATCCAATATATCGGGTGGATGCGTTATTATATTTTACTTAGTATATTAACCTCTTAAATAAGAGACTTCTTGTCTTTACGCGGGAGGGCTTCGGCCCTTACCGTAGCTTATACACGGTCCGTGAGCCACCCTGGTCTTCCTAGCCAGGTCGGTTATAAAAGCCAATTTGGCGAGTTAGGCTAGCTGCTCAGAGCCTTCCTGACCAACCTGATCAGATCGTTACGATTTGCGAAGGTTAGGCAGCCGCTCGAGAGGACTCATTATCTCCTCCCTCTCTCTCTCTCTCTCCCTCTCCCTTTTCCCCCACGTCAGGAGGAGTTGTATTTCATTTTATCCTAGTGATATTGAAATATGTGTTATTTTGCGCGTATTGCATGTTATAGTGGGCCTATGGGCCTCCTGCTCCTGTTCAATCGGGCCAATCTACCGCGTGGTTGCCCACCTGGTCGGTAGTGGCGCCAACTGATCGCGTGTGGGCCACCCCCCTAGTCGACCTCCCTCCCCCTGCCCCCACCTTGGTGGGGGATGCAGCTCGCCTCACGCTACTCCATGTAGCCGACCCGAGCTCTCGCATAAGGGAAGGGGGTTAAGGAGTATGGTCTGGGGGATAGGTCCACCGCGTCATGCTCAGTGTGGGTGGTACATGGTGATGCCCACCCCGGCGAGCCTTGACTGGCCACCTGGCTCGTCGGGACGGTACGCTTCACGTGTCACTATATCGCGTTCCCTATCCGCAGTCCTACTTCACCATACCTATCCTCCCGCCCTGGCGGGACCGGGACTCCGACCAGAAGGCATCGGCTATGCGAATAGCTACGATCCCTTATTCGATCAGATACAGGCTAAGGGTTTTACCGATTTCCCTGATCTGCTCTCATGTAGTCGGACCCGGAGATAGAAGATAGCTAGGTGAAGGGGATACTGCGCTAAGAAGGTTGCACAATGGTTAGAGCAGTTTTCTTACACGCATGTGTAGGTATTAGTATTTTTAATTACTTAATTAACCCTCTTACGCCGACTGGACGTATTTTACGTCGACATCTTTTGTCTCCCGTGTGCTGACTGGACGTATTTTACGTCGACTTACAAAAGTTTTTTTTTAAATTCGCGGAAAAATACTTATAGGCCTACCAGCCTAAAACTTTTGAATCACGCGCCTTGGGGGATGCTGGGAGTTCACAGATCAAGGTGTTGTTTTGTTTACAATCGTTACGCAGGCGCGCAAGCGCGAATTTCTTTCTTGCCGCACTAAAAAGTATCTGTGACACATCTCTGAAATTATTTTGTCACTTTGACATAATTTTTGTACCATTGTAAATTAGCCGTTACGTGAAGTATTATATATGAAAATGTGCACATTTTTATGTAGAATACAACAATAAAATACTCATGATTGTAGCTGTTATCAGTTTTGAGTTATTTTCATCTAAATAACGATAATTGCCAAAATTTCAACCTTCGGTCAACTTTGACTCTACTGAAATGGTCGAAAAACGCAATTTTATTCTAGTAATATTCAATCATTTACCTTAATTTTACAACTAATTGGAAGTCTCTAGCACAATATTTCGATTTATGGTGAATTTATGAAAAAACTTTTTCCTTACGTCCACGCAGTAACTCTTCCGAAAAAAATCATACATGCGATTGTGGTAATGTTTGCACCATTTTAAAGTTAGCCGTTATATAAAGTTTTATATATGGAAATGTGCGCAATTTCATGCTCAATACAACTTAAAACAACCCATGGTTGTAGCTTTTATCAGTTTTGAGATATTTTCATATAAATAACAATAATTGCCAAAATTTCAACCTTCGGTCAACTTTGACTCTACCGAAATGTACCTTCATTTTGCAACAAATTCGAAGTCTCTAACACAATATTTCGATTTATGGTGAATTTATGAAAAAAATAACATTTTCTTTACGTCCGCGCTGTAATTCTTCCGAAAAAATCATACGCGCGATTGTGGTAATGTTTGCACCATTTTAAATTAAAGTTTTATATATGAAAATGTGCGCAATTTCATGTAGAATACAACTAAAAATAATTGAAGGTTGTAGCTTTTCTCGTTTTTGAAATATTTGCATATAAATCACGATAAATAGAAAAAAAAACCATGTTCGGTCAAATTTGACTCTACCAAAATGGTCGAAAAATGCAATTGTAAGCTAAAACTCTTACAGTCTAGTAATATTCAGTCATTTATCTTCATCTTGAAACAAATTCGAAGTCTCTAGCAAAATATTTAAATTTATGGTGAATTTAAAAAAATCTTTCCTTCCCTCCGCACGTGGATTCTCCGCCACAAATCTCCGAAATACGTACGTCCCATTCTCGGAATATTTGCTCCATTTCATATTAGGCATTTCATAGAGTTTTATATATGAAAATGTGTACAATTTCATGTAGAATAAAACAAAAAATATTTGAAGGTTGTAGCTTTTCTTATTTCCGAAATAATTGCATATAAAAAATATATATATAAAAAAATTCGACATTCGTTCAAATTTAACTCGTCAGATATGGTCGAAAACTGCAATTGTAAGCTAATACTCTTACAGTATAGTAATATTAAATCATTTGTCTTCATTTTGAAAGAAATTGGAAGTCTCTAGGACAATATTTAGATTTATGGTGAATTTTTGAAAAAAATATTTGTTTACGTCCGCGCGTTACAAATTCATGCATTATTTTGTGATAATATTTTCTCTGTGTTGCTTTTATCGTTTTACGATGTGTTATATACCAAAATGATCGCAATTTAGTGTACATAACAACGAAAAAAAAGTAACTTGTTACTTTTAACCGTTTTGCGCACAGCGCTATTTGAATACAATTATATATGAAATTTCGTTTTTGCGCTATCATATATCGCATTATTTATATATGATAATGATAATTTTTTTTCATTTCTGATGGTTGCATACTAAACTTCAGGCAATGACAAAAAAAGGAGCCAAAAATGAACTCTTAATCTTGAAAACTAAGCGCGCTGTGATTTTTTGAAAAAAATATTTTTTCCGCTTCCGCGCTCACTCCGAAACTCCTCCGGCACACGGGAGACAATTTTTTTTTTACCGCTCCAGCGTAAGAGGGTTAAAATAAACTTATCGTATTATTCTTCGAGTTCGTTTACTACGGCGGACATTCCTACTCCGCCGGGTATTCAGAACCGAAGTACCATGTTTTTGTCACTAGCTCCCTCGCCTGGTTTCAATCTTCTTGGGTTTTTACTCCATACCGCACTCCGGTGAGGATGGAGAATGGGCTTGAGACTCAATCTTATTAGACTAGATTACGTGTCTCCGGTGCCAGCGGAGTCAGGCCAGGTTCATCCTTTCCCTGCTCTGTTTGTACCAAGCTTAAACCTTGAATTTGTGACAAGAACAAGAACTGGGCCCCGGAGCTAGTGAGATACAAGTATTTATAACATCCTAGTATTAGACACGCTCTCTACCGGAGTCAACTACGGTGATAGCAGAGTTATGATGCATGCCCCACCGGATACATCTCCGGTGGGTCCAAATAGTGATGCTCATGGATCAATCAACTTACAGATGGTGCGTTGCTTGGAGACGGCGTGTACAGCCGTACTGCAAGAGCCGTGCGGGCATGAGGTCTGCCGATCTCATGCCGGGTGTGCGGTCCTGGTGGGATCTTTGTTGGTGTGGCACCTGGATTCCGGGTGCGAGATCTGCTACGGACTTGTGAGTGATCTCACTTCTGAGTCGGTTCGTACCACTCTCAGAATGATACATTGAGAATTATATTGGATAAAAATCATATTGATACATGTTAGACTAAGGAAGTAGTATCTAGGTTAGTGATTGAGATAACTATCTCTTACAGAACCCTCAAGCCGTCAAGGATACGGCTCTGACAACCCTGAAGGCCTGGGTCGGTGGCTTTGGCAGAAATGTCAAGGCCAAGCAGCCCTACATGCTGTCTGAGGAGATGGCCTCACTCATCTACCCTGGAGCGAAGAGGTCGGCAGCTGTAGAGGCAGAGGTGGCGGCCCCTATCATTGCCAGGATCCGGGCGGAGGCCATGGCTTTGCCGGAAGACACAGAGGGTTTCGGCGAGGAAGTGTTGGGAGACGTGGCGGCCATGAATTTGGACCGCGAGCCCATGGTTGTTGACAGCCAGGGCACAGGTAAGAATGTTGTTGAGGCAGGTAGCATAAGGGCTAAAGGCTTGTCCTTTAGCCCATCTCAATCTTCCAATTCTTCTTCTTTCCAGGGATTCACCGGAAAGCCCCAGTCTATTTGACCTAAGTTGGGCTTGGTGATCCCCAAGGTGAAAACTACTAGCACCTTAACGGCTATTAAGAAGTCCTTGCCAAAGCCAAAAAGTAAGACTATCCGCGCCAGTAAGCCATCGGTTTCCAATCCCATGGCAGACTCGGCAAGAGCTACTCCCCCTCAACAGGGGTCGAGAGCGAGAGTCACGAAAGCTAGACCCCAGGAACCTAGCTTTGACTCGGCGACTCTCTCCTCTATAATGATGGAGCAGATGGGGAACTTTGTACAAACCAAGTTCCAAGAGATTATGTCTCAACTGTCCCCCAGTATTGAGGCGTCGGGACAATCCATCCAGTCCCTGATGGAGAGGATGATGAACCAGGAGACCCTAGTGGCGGGTATCCAGGAAAACCTGGCGGCGGGACAACCTCGGTCCAGGCAGGCTAGACAACCCCTGTCAATGCCGGACTCCTCAAAGCTGCCCCCATTTAAGAACAATAACCCTTGGAGGCCAGCAGCATACGCCCCGTTCTCGGAGGGTATGCTTACAATAGAGGGATGTGGAACCCGGCGGTTGGACGACTTTGAGTTCTACCCACCGGATCTCCAGTTCCCCTTCATGGGCTATGCACGATTAACAGAAGAGGCAATGATAAGGGAAGATAAGGTCCCGAAGGAGACCGTCATTATCCCTAGGGACCAGGCCCAACAAGCCTGGGTCCGGAACTTGACAGAGTGGGAGTGTGTCAACACAAAGTTGACACCCCACAAAAGCCCCTTTACAATGTTCGTAGTGAGTGATAACACTCCTACCCCATGCCTCTCCAAAGTGGCCGAGCTAACGCTACAAGCGGCCATGGAAGGCAAGCCTATGCCGCAACTCCGGGAGACAGATTTACCTTCCCTTCTGCTCCCTGGAGGCATGGAGTGTTGGGTTGACGCTCCTGCAACTTTCTCAGTGGGTAAGCTTAGCCCGGACTGTGCTACAACACAGTTTAGTGAGTGGCTACCTAGACTCCCTGACACTTTAGTCAAAGCTGAATATGACGCAAGGTGCAGGCTGAGCAGGTCCCTCAAATCCGCCACAATGACAGAAATGACGTCCTTGGTTTATGCGGATGAGCCACTGTTTAAGATTCTAACAAAGTCATACCTTCACACTGCACAGTGTGATCTTTATGACTTTGCAGTGGCCAGACGGAACTGCAGGAAGCATGTCTTGTCGGAGGCTTCCATCCATCACGAGCCTAATAAACTCATCAAATCCTCGATCTGGGGATCGAAGCTATTCCCTGAGTCCATCGTTAACGAGGTTCTTGGGGAGGCAGCTAGAGTTAACCAGAGCCTGAGGATACGCTGGGGACTCATTACAAAGAGGAAGTTTGAGTCCTCCAGAATGCATTCTAGGGACAAGATGCAGCCAAGGAAGTTCCAGCCCTTCCAGACCACTCAGCCTCAAGCGGTGGTCCAAGCTGTCCTGGTGGCCCAGATGAACCAGCCCTCCACCTCGAAAGCACAACCGCAACAGCAATTTGTGCTACTGAGTCAACCCACTCAGCAGCCCCAAAGCTCAACCTCTTTCTCTACCTCCCCAGCCTTCAATGCTGCCTTTGAAACCCAAGGGGCCTTTCAAGGGTACAATAGGTTCGCCAGAGGTAGCCGAGCTAGAGGAGCTTTCCGGCACAGGGGTGGCGGAAGAGCTTCTGGCCGAGGCAAAGGCTTCTGGGGAGGCTGGGGAAGTCGCCCATCTGCCAACCAGTGAGGCTCCCCAGGTAGGAGGGAGGTTGTACCTCTTCTGGAACCGTTGGAGGTTCAGCACTTGGGCCCACAGTATTGTAGCAAAAGGTCTGGGATGGATTTGGAAAGAAGGGCTTCCTCCATCAACCAGATTTTACCAGGAACCAACGGCGGACTTAATAGAATATACCCCAGACCTTCTTCGGAAGAAAGTAGTGTCAGAAGTCAGACATTTAAAATTTCAAGGGCGCTTGTTCAGCGTTCCAAAGAAAGGCTCACACAAGCTAAGAATAATCCTAGACTTGTTCCATCTAAACTCATTCATTCATTGCGACAAGTTCCGCATGCTGACAGTCTCACAGGTGCGGACCTTACTTCCCCGTGGGGTCGTCACCACCTCTATAGATCTTACAGACTCTTACTATCATGTTCCGATAGCAAGAAGCTTCTCTCCATACCTAGGCTTCAAATTAGGAAAACAAGCTTACTCATTCAGAGTCATGCCATTCGGGCTCAACATAGCACACAGAATATTCACCAAACTAGGAGAGACAGTAGTGCAAGAACTAAGAGCTCAAGGGGTAATGTTAGTAGCTTACCTAGACGACTGGCTCATTTGGGCAACCAACGACAAGGAGTGTCGCAAAGCAACAGCCAAAGTAACAGAATTCCTAGAATATCTGGATTTCCAGATAAACAAGCAAAAGTCTCGTCTCATCCCGGCGTCCTGCTTTCAATGGTTGGGAATCCATTGGGACCTAACCTCACACAAGCTATCTCTCCCATCAAAGAAGTGCAGAGAGATAGCGAAGGCTACGAGACAGTTCCTCAAGAACAAAAAGGCCTCTCGTCATACCCAAGAGAGAATTCTAGGTTCTCTTCAGTTTGCCTCAATAACAGATGTCCTGTTGAGAGCCAGGCTGAAGGATATCAATCGAGTCTGGCGGAAGAGAGCCAACAACAAATTCAGAGACAAGATCTCTCTGATTCCGCTGATATTGAAGAAAAGACTATGTCTGTGGACGGAACCCCGGAGTCTCTCCAAGTCAGTGCCATTGCAATTTCCCCCACCGTCTCTGATAGTCCACACGGACGCCTCTCTGAGCGGTTGGGGTGGCTACTCCCAGTACAAGAAGGTTCAAGGAACGTGGTCGAATATATTCCACCAGTTCCACATCAATGTCCTAGAAGCAATGGCCATTTTTCTGACCTTAAAACGTCTGGCTCCAGTCAAAAACAGTCATGTAAGATTAGTCTCGGACAGTGCAGTGATAGTTCATTGCATAAACAGAAGAGGTTCCAAGTCGAGCAAAGTAAATCATGTAATGATTGCAATTTTTTCGTTAGCAACGAAAAATCATTGGCTTCTGCCAGCTACTCACTTGGCAGGAGTAAGGAATGTCATCGCAGACTCGCTATCCAGAACGACTCCGCTGGAGTCGGAGTGGTCATTGGACATGAAGTCATTCCGTTGGATTTGCAATCAAATCCCGGGCCTTCAGGTAGACCTGTTCGCCACGGAGTGGCATTGGTTGCACCCAACTGGCCGAAGAGCAATTGGTTTCCTCTTCTACTAGAGTTGAATCTCCGTCCCAGACGGATTCCCTGTCCAGAACTGACTCAAGTAGTACAAACTCGTACTGTGTCAGCTTCCTCAAGAATTCTAAATGCCCTAACTTTATGGACTTCATGAAGTTTGCGGCTCAAAAGGATGCTAGTGTCGATCCACTAAACTTCCTGTTCATAGAATCAGATAAAATCCTGTTTGAGAAAGGTCTAGCTGCTAGTACCATTACTACAACCAAATCTGCCTTAAGGAAGATTTTTCAGCTTGGCTTTAATATTGATTTGACAGATTCGTACTTCTCTTCTATCCCTCGAGCATGTGCCCGTCTGAGACCAGTGGACCGCCCCCACACTGTCTCCTGGTTTTTAAACGATGTACTCAAATTAGCTTCAGACACTAACAATGATTCATGCTCATATATAACCCTTCTCAGGAAAACATTATTCTTAATGAGTCTGGCTTCAGGCGCCAGAATATCTGAACTGTCGGCTTTCTCTAGAGACCCAAATCACATTGATTTCCTCGTCGGGTGAAGTTCTACTATCCCCAGATCGGAAATTCTTGGCCAAGAATGAAGACCCACAAAACAGGTGGGCTCCATGGAAAATTATACCTCTCACACAGGACTCATCATTGTGTCCTATTGTCACACTAAAATCTTATCTGGCCAGAACTTCTGAAAAGTCTTCAGGTCCTCTTTTTATTAGAGAGAAAGGCAGAACCATTTCCTTAAAAGGAATTAGACAACAAATCCTTTATTTTATTAAACAAGCCAATCCGGATTCAGTTCCTCACGTCCATGATATCCGGGCAGTGGCTACCTCGATTAACTATTTTCACAATATGAACTTCGAGGATCTTAAGAAATATACGGGTTGGAAATCTCCGGCAGTATTTAGACGCCACTATCTCAAGAATTTAGAGGCCCTTAAATTTTCAGCAGTGGCTGCAGGGAGCATCGTCTCCCCTGAGATGGCCGAGTCTTAAACTCTATTTCCTATTCCTTTATTCTGCTAAAAAATTTTCCCTTGATACTCACTCTTTCCTACCTGCCTCGCTCGTAATCCCTACCTATTTCCCTCTGGTTCCGGGCTGGTTTGCTTATCAATCCATTGCCGGACATGCACATTGTTTAATTTTGTCATTGTTGTATTCCTTACCTGTTATTTCCCAGGATAGTATGAATCTGGTCTTATTTGTTCCTCCTGTTTTACCATTGTATCTTGTTTCTTTACATTGGTTATTAAAACTTAATTTTAAGAGAACATTTAATTTTTAATGTTACTTTATTTGGTTATTAAAAATTAATCTTAAGAGAACATTAAATTTTTATTTTTCCTTGTATCTTTTGATTTTATATCTTCCAAGCTTGTATGGCCATTCTTTGATACTATTTCACCGGCCGACACAGGTCGAGCCCAGAAAAGGGATTTTGACAAAGGAAAAATCTATTTCTGGGGGAAGAAATGTGTCACCCGATGAACCCGTCCCTCTCTTTTCCTGGTCCCGACCCTGTAGCCAGCCCAAGCTTGAGTGCGTAATCCAGGAATGAAGCCATCGGGCGTGAGTTGTAGTAGTAGCGAGCGGAAGGTAGATGTTGTAGTCCTTGTAATGGCACCTGCTTAGAGAGGGGTTTTGAAGGGAATCTTCTAATTGGCAGAAAACCTGTGGTAGTGGCCTCCACTCGCCCCTGTGCTTATACTGACACCCTATGGATGATCGAGCTGAGGGTAGTAACTTCAGCATTCCATTTAGCTTTTTTCTGTGGTATATTTCTGGGTTTGACCTGTGTCTGCCAGTGAAAAGTACCTGTAGCTCACTTTTCCAAGTATAAATAGATCCTAAATATACCAGAGAAAAAACTACTATGGAATGCTGAGGATACTACCTTCAGCTCGAACACCCAAGGGCGTCGATATAAGCATTAGGGCGAGTGGAAGTCACTTCTCACAGGACTACTGCCAATTAGAGGATTCCCCTCCAAAGTCCCTCCCACGGCGAGAGCCGTTACAAAGGCTGCCCCCTCTACCTTCCGCTCGCTACTACTACTACTACCCACGCCCGCCATCTTCATTCCTGTAATTAGCTCCAGTGTATGTGCACGTGTCTGAGCTGCTCCCTTGGTGCCTTATTTTGCTGAAGCTATGTCAACTGTAGTGCCCTCTGCATCTTCATCCAAGTTGAGTATTCCATTTTGTGTTTTCGTATTTCATGTGGCTATGATGCATTCTGTTTTAGCTATTGGCCCCTTATTTTCGCGAACTGGGGTGTCGCTATTTCGTCCGCCATCATTTTGGGTGCATCATCAGACACGTGCGTTTTTTACCCTAGTAACTTCTTTTTATTATGTTTTCTTCACGGTTATTGTTACCATTTTTCATATCACATGCATTTCTCCAGCCGGTCTGGAGTTCGGTTTATGGTTTGTATTGTACGACGTAGGCCTAACACGCTCCTGACGTCCTCTGGGGTACTTATATTATTGCTTACTTAATTTTTATAGTGGTCTTCTTGCCTCAGCCCTCAGGAGCGTGTTCGCACCCTTTCGTTTGTATCCCTTATCATGTATTGTATATGTGCGTATTATTTGGGCTGCCAGTTAGCCTATCTTACTTAGCATTGTAAGGAGAGTGAGTTTGCTCTCTCTCTATGGCGATGTGATGCATGCATGCGTTATTGTTTTTATGTGAACCAGATAGGTACTTGATTTTATGTACGTTTATGATTTTCATTTTACTGTGAGGTTGGAAGTGTTGCTTTCCTTCCTTGGCTTTCCCGACCAGGCCTAGGTTAGGTTTTGGAAGGTAAGCCAGGTGCCCCTACCCCTCTACCCCTTAGGCTCTCTTTCCCCATCTGCGCTACGGTGCTCGCAGGGAGGACATCAAGGATAGAGAGTTTCTCTCTTGTCATGTTGGACCTATCCTCCCTACCTGACCAGATCGAAATTTTGATTTTGGAGGGTTTGGTTGAGTACCACCGTCTGGTGGCCTATCTAGCCTACCTGACCGGATCCATAGCGATCTCGGAGGGCTAGGCTAGATCTATACTGGTTACCCCTTTTTCTCGCCTTATGTTCCTCCATGCAACTCTTCCATGATACCTTATTATTGTAATGTATTGTATCGTTATTATGTGATGGTTTGGTCTGTGTATCGCCTTGACTTAGCCTCCTTAGGGTAACAGTTGGCTTGCCGCCTCCTGCCCCCCTTAGTACAGGCGGTCCCCGGGTTACGACGGGTCCGGCTTACGACGTTCCGAGGTTACGACGCTTTTTCTTAAATATTCATTAAAAAATCCGCCCTGGGTTACGACGCTTGTTCCGAGGTTACGACGCTGACGCTTCCGACGCTCCGAGTTAACGACGCTTTTAAAAAAACGCATGCTATGATAAGAATCCTTTATAGTTTAGCACAGTATATTAATAAAAATAAGTTTTTGGTTAGATTACAACAAAAATTTTGAGGTTATGATGATTTTCGACACTTTTTATGTCGTATTTTTTTAATTTTTTAGTGACGCCTCATATGCGGAACTAGTTTCCGAGCGAATGAATACACTAGCTTGGGATGCGCAGTTTATAACAATCCAAAAGTGCAAATAATGAAAAAATCATTGCTTGTTTCCAGTATACATAATTAACAAAACTAAGTTTCTGGTTAGATTACAAAGCAAATTCCAAGGTTACGACGGTTTTTTATGCCTTTTAACAATACCTCATACGCAGAACTAGTTTCTGAGCGGAGGGCGCATAAATTAATTTACGCTATTAAACTGTATGGTAACCATAGTCATGGATAAGGAACGCATTCTCAAACAGTATACATATCCTTTAATACAAAACAGCAAAATATCATTGAAACATTATTTCACTTAAAGAATCCATTTATACTCTACTTAGACTTGGATATAAAAACCATAGTTTCTCTCTCTCTCTCTCTCTCTCTCTCTCTCTCTCTTTGTATTTTCCGACGAAAATAATCACTAATTAGTGTATTTTGATGTTTATTTTCATGACTAAATACATTTTTATAATACAAAAATGATTTACTAATTTTCAAATATTAATTTTGATTAATACTGTATTAGTAAGTTTAACAAGTTGAAATGATATCACATAATAAAAATAATAATTCTCTCTCTCTCTCTCTCTCCTCTCTCTCTCTCCTCTCTCTCTCTCTCTCTCTCTCTCTCTCTCTCTACTACAAAGATGTATGTTTTTTTGTATGATAAATAAGTGATTTACAATTTTCAAATATTAATAATAATTTATACAGCAATAATATCAATTCATTAAAGAAAATACCATAGTGAATTAGTAAGATTTTAGCTTATATTTAAAAAATTATGGAAGAATGAAGGAAATCCCAGTCTTCTTCCAGTAACCCTTTCTCGAAATCCAGGGGTACTAAAACTGTCAGATATATCAAGTTCTGTGACAGCCGAAGGAGGGGGAAGAGCTGCAGTGTTGCAATCATGTGCCTTCCTGGGATTTCCTCCCCCCCCCCCCTCTCTCTCTCTCTCTCTCTCTCTCTACTCTCTCTCTCTCTCCTCTCTCTCTCATTTACTGAGACTCGAGATTTTTTATGTACTTGTACTATTTGTTTTTATACTTTCAAATAATAATAATAATAATAATAAACTGTAATTACAAAATTCATATGTGATAGTATTTTAAAGAAATACAATACGTACGTACTAATCTATCCATGTCACTTTTAATTAAGGTTAACTCTCTCCTCTCTCTCTCTCTCTCTCTCTCTCTCTCTCTCTCTCTCTCTCTCTTTTTGCCACACAAGATAATAATGTGTCATAGTGGTAACTAACTCCCTCCCTCTCTTTCGCTGGAAGCATTATAAGTATTTTTTGAGAGAACAGAGAGAGATAAACTCTCTCTCTCTCTCCTCTCTTCTCTCTCCTCTCTCTCTCTCTCGCTCTCTCTCTCTTTACCGAGATGAAAGAATTTTTATGTTGCTAGTATGTAAAATGTTTATTGATAATTTCAGTTATTTGATAATAATAATAATAATAATAATAATAATAATAATAATAATAATAATAATAAAACTTTAATTACAAAATTCATAATGGTCGTATTTTAAAGAGATGAAAATGACCTTTCCATTTCACTTGTAAGGATAATTCCTCTTTCTTACTGAGATGAGAGAATTTTTATGGTAGATGCACGTGTTTATTATATTTTCAAATAATAATAATAATAATAATAATAATAGAAGTAGTAATAATACGATAACTAATTTCAAAAGAAAATTCTTCCCTTCGTCTTTTTCTGTATCAATTTCCCTACCTCATAACTCCAGTGACACTCGAGCTTAACAATGCCATACAATGGTCAACGAATTTAATGGTTTTATGTAATCTCTCTCTCTCTCTCTCTCTCTCTCTCTCTCTCTCTCTCTCTCTCTCTCTCTCTCTTGTATTTTAATGAAAATATACAGTAATTTGTGAATACACAGTGTTGCACATGAAAAAAGTAAATTAGTGATAATTTTAAGAAAAATTACAAATTAGTGAAATTTTCCCTGTGGACATGTTTTCAAGAACGTCGTTCCGGCTTACGACGATTTTCAGGTTACGACGCGTCTTAAGAACGGAACCCCCGTCGTAACCCGGGGACTGCCTGTAGTAGGCTTGGACCTTCCGTTTGAGAGTGATCACCGATCGGTCGCTGTTCCAATCACGACTGGCCATGGGACCAGTTGGCCTACTACCCCTCGTGGTAGTAGGCTATACAGCCTCCAGTAGGTGCCTATCTCTGATCGGGTACTACAGCCAAGCGGTCACGACCACTCACCCCATATACCCCCCCCACCACCACCACCCAAACACCCCAGCATCGACTCTGCCTGGCGCTATCTAATAGCTCGTGGTGCTAGTAATCTTACCGACGAATGGCCGCTAGAGCGTTTTTTGTTCAGGTGGGGAAGAGGGGGTTGGAGGGGAAGGGTGACTGGTATTACATGTAATCTCTTTATGTCTCCGGGCTTATAGCTCCGCTGGCTTGATGGTCTACCGTCACACCGCGCACCGGATCGTACATTTTTCTGCTCCGCCGCTCAGTTGTCCCTTTTCCCTGTTGTCTCCGCCTTCCCACTCAAGTGAGGTATGGAGTCGGGCTCGGAGTTGCATTTCTAGCTACCTTAGAATTGCTTCTCTTCCCCGATGCGTTCAGGTTCAGGTATAGATCTCACCTTCCCCTGTTCCGCTCGTATCACCCCGTCTCCGCCAGCATTACCTTTTGACAACGGGATTATGAGACTCCGGAGTAGGCTAAGCCCCTTTGAGATTACTCCACATTACCAGATAGGTTATAAATTTGTTGAAAAACCCTGTAGATATATCTCCGGACCCTTAGGGTTCCGGCGTAGTGTGACTCACCATCACACTTGCCACCGGAGTTTATTATACCAGGTTTCCGCAGCTCAGTTTTCTGTTTTCTTGTTTTATTGTGCCCCACTCCGGTGGGGGCGATAGATGGTTCAGATATGCGACTACGACAATTCGTAGCCTTTCTGATTCAGTTCGACCGGACTAGAGATTAGGTCTTTCCTTCTCCTCAGTCTGGCTCATCTCAGACCACATACAATGAGCTTATCTCTACCTGCCCGAAGACGGAATCTGGAGCAAGCGGGAACACCCAGAGCTTTTTCTTTTATTCATTCAGTGAGTTGAAATCATTTAGTGAGTAAGTCTTGAACCAATATCTAGGTTAAGGTGCATGCTCCCGCCGGAGTTAACTCCGGTGCTTGCGTATAATACTCATAAATATTTTCAACTTACAGATGGTCCATTGCCAAGCTGAAGGGTGCTCCACCACCCTCATCAAGCCCTGCGGCCATGTAGTCTGCAGGTCGCATTCTAACTGTTCTGTGCATCTTGAGAACTACATGGTCTGGCACCCCGATGCTTGTACGGTGTGCTACGAGATGGTGACGATCGTCTCGGACAAGAAAGTAAGTTATCTTCTTCACCTCGTCATTCTCATGAAATTTCTGTTACAATAACTTATGAAATTTCTTGCATATTCTATTCCCCGAGTGGGATGTTAATTCGATTCCCTCTTTTACAGGCTAGCTTAGCCCTCCGGCAGGAGGCAAAAGCGTCGCTCAAGAGCTGGGTGGGGGGTTTTGGCAAGAATGTCTCGGCGGGACAACCTTACGTCTTGTCAGAAGAACTGCGCTCCCTGTTGTACCCGGTAGCCACGGCCATGACGGCGGTTCCTGCGGACATCGCCAACCCCATCATTGAATCCATCAGGCTGGAGACGTTGCCCATTCTGGTGGACCAAGACTGCGATCTAGTGGCGGAAGAGGTGCAGCCATCAGCCTCCACCGCGAACCGATGGCCACCGAGGAGGAGGTAGGTAGGGAGGTAAATGAGGCAGGTAGTCTCTTTAGTCCCACTCATTCTTCTTCCTCTCTTTCCAGGGCTTCTCTAAGTCCACCCCTGCTTGGGAAGGATCGGTTTCGGTCATTCCCAAGATCAAATCAGTAGAGCTGAGATCCCTTCCAAAGGGATCTAAACCCGCTCCGGCAGGCGCGACTAAGTCGTCTTCGGCCCCGAAGCCGTCAACCTCTGCTGCAAAGTTGCCCGCCTTCATAGCTTCTCCCCCTCCTAAGGGGTCGAGAGCCAAGTCCTCCAGATCCAAGTTAATGGAGTCCAGCTTTGATCAGGAGGCATTCACTAACCTTCTAATGTTGAAGGTTAGGGAAATAGTAGATGAGAGGCTGGAGTCGATGTCCAAACGACTCGCTTCAGTCCTAGACAACCCCGGTCAAACAATAACGTCCCTGACTGAGAGGATCAGAGCCCAGGAGGAACTGATGACTGGAATCCTCCAGTCCGGAACCACGGCACAGACCATGATGGTTCCGGACGTGTCAAAACTGCCGCCATTTGACAATAACAACCCATGGCGGTTAGCATTGCATGCCCCTTTTTCTGAAGGTTGCGGAACCCGACCAGTAGAGGACTTTTGAGTTCTTCCCGGAGGGTCTCCAATTCCCATTTCCGGGATATGTCAGAATAGCAGAAGACGCGCTAGTCAGGGTAGACAAGGTCCCGAAAGAGACCGTGATCTACCCTAGGGACCAAGCCCAAGCTGTATGGGTTCGCACCCTTATAGAATGGGCATGTGTAAACACGAAGCTGACGCCCCATAAAGGTAGCTTCACGATGTTTGTGACCCCAGAAGGAGTTCCGTCGCCATGTACATCCAAAGTGGCGGAACTGACCATGCAGGCAGCGGCGGAGGATAAACCTTTACTGGTTCTGAAAGAGACTTAGGCTACCTCCTTACTCTTACCCGCAGATGTGGAGTTTTGAAATGACGCTCCGGCTACGTTTACGGCAGGTAAATTCGACCCGGAATGCGCCTCCACCCTGTTTGCAGAGAAGCTGCCCAGGATTCCGGACCACTTGGTCAAGGCAGAACTCGAGGCGAGAACTAGACTGGGCAGTTCGATCAATTCAGTCACCTCGGCGGAGTTGGTCGCTACAACTTATGCGGATGAACATCTGTTCCGGGTCCTCACGAAGGCTCTTTTGCAGACTTTCCAGGCAGACCTATAAGATTTTATCATGGCGAGACGAGCCTGCAGGAAGCACATCCTTGGAAGTGCTTCTATAAGACATGAGCCCAACAAACTGATAAAGTCTTCGATATTGGGCGAAAACCTGTTCCCAAAAAACGAAGTTAATAACGTCTTTCATGAGGCCGCCAGAGCCAACCAGAGTCTTCGG
Organism: Macrobrachium nipponense; assembly: GCF_015104395.2. Taxonomy (NCBI): domain Eukaryota; kingdom Metazoa; phylum Arthropoda; class Malacostraca; order Decapoda; family Palaemonidae; genus Macrobrachium; species Macrobrachium nipponense. The sequence goes on along the minus strand of NC_061110.1, from coordinate 51,241,816 downwards.
GTCCGCTGGGGACTTCCTTTCAAAAGGAAGTTTGATACCCTCGGACACCAATCCAGACCTAGGTAGAGGCCAAGGAAATTCCATCCTTACCAGCCCTCTCAACCTTTGGCGGTGGTCCAAGCGGTCCCAGTCTCCCAGGTCGGTAAGCCTTCGACATCAAAGGCTCAACCGCAGCAACAGTATGTTCTGGTACAAACTCCTCCGGCTCAGCAACCCTCATCCTCAACAGCCTTGGTAACTTCCCCAGCCTTCAACCCCTCCTACGAGTTGCGAGGCGCATTTCGCGGCTACAGTAGGCATGCCAGAAGTAGCAGAGCCAGAGGTGGCGCCCGGCAGCGAGGCGGATTTAGAGGCAGAAGCTTCAGAGGAGGCAGAGGAACCAGACCTGCAGCCAACCAGTGAGAGTCCGCAGGTGGGAGGGAGATTATATCTCTTCCGGGACCATTGGATCTTCAGTCCATGGGCCCACAGCATTGTTTCGAAAGGTCTGGGGTGGAAACGGGAGAAAGGGCCTCCTCCACCAATCAGTTTTCATCAGACTCCGACAACGGACCTTCTAGACTATGCCAAAGATCTCCTATGCAAGAAGGCTGTAAAGAAAGTAAAACTTTTAAAGTTTCAAGGACGTCTGTTCAGTGTCCCAAAAAAGGACTCGGACAAAAGAAGAGTGATTCTGGACTTGTCCTGTCTCAACTCATACATTCAATGCAACAGATTCCGCATGCTGACCGTCTCGCAGGTGCGGACCTTACTTCCCTATGGGGCCGTCACCACCTCTATAGATCTTACAGACGCTTACTATCATGTTCCGATAGCAAGAAATTTATCTCCATACCCAGGCTTTTCCCCGGGCGACATATTTATTAAATTTTTATTATCTACTTCAAACTAGGAAAGCAAGCTTACTCGTTCAGAGTCATGCCATTCGGGCTCAACATAGCGCCCAGGATATTCACCAAATTAGGAGAGACGATAGTTCAAGAGCTAAGAACTCGAAGGGTAATGTTAGTAGCTTACCTAAACGACTGGCTCATTTGGGCAGCCAGCGACGAGTAGTGTCTCAAAGCAACAGCCAAAGTGATAGAATTCTTGGAGTATCTGGGTTTCCAGATAAACAAGGTGTCAAGCTTTTATTTGCATGGATGGAAATGTATTAGGCGCTTGTTACCTAACACTTTTGCTAGACTGGTATCAAGTATAAAGAATTGTAAAAATTATTAATTTATTAACAATAAATAGAATAACTTATAATAGTAATAGATGACACGTAGGTTGGAATGTGGGTACACTCTTGAAATTATCTAGATGGCTGAAGATGGTACGTAGTGGTTTAGAATGTGGGTACATTCTTGAAATTGTCTAGATGGCTGAAGATTGTAGATCCATGATGACAGATCTTGCACCAGGTAAGTAAAATGGTACATCCAACAGGTCATACAAGTTAAGACAAGATGTCAAACAGACAAGACACCATAAGGCAAGATAATATCAAGCAAGGTAAGGTAGAGTGTCAGCAAAATAAATACACAAACAATAGCTTAGAACAAAAGGTCACTGTTAACATATCACTATTAAACCATAATAGCTTTACATAATTATTTACATAGAACATAAGGTGTACAACAAAGAACAAATAACTTCTTACCATGTGAAAGGTTGTGAGGTTCGTAAGGTAGTGGCTATCACTTGGAAAGTAAATCAAAAGTAAACAATAAGTAATGCCAAGGACACTAAAATACCGAACAGAACAACCAATGCCATCTATTAAAGCGAATGCAAACTACACACAAGGATGATAGAATGGACAACCAACGCCATCTATTGGATGAAAATAGAACCAACACTCCAGATTCTAGTTTTAAGAAAGGAAATACCTGACACAAGGAAAAATCTTGTCTCGTTCCGGCTTCCCGCTTTCAATGGCTGGGAATCCAATGGGACCTAAACAAGCACAAACTATCTCTCCCATCCAAGAAGGTTAGGGAGATAGCGAAGGCTACGAGACAGTTCCTCAAGAACAAAAAGGCTTCTCGTCGTACCCAAGAGAGAATCCTAGGTTCGCTACAGTTTGCCTCATTAAAGGACGTCCTGTTGGAAGCCAGACTGAAGGATATCAACTGAGTCTGGCGGAAGAGAGCCAACATCAAATTCAGGGACAAGATTTCTATAATTCCGCCGATATTAACGAAAAGGCTCCGTCCATGGACGGAGTGCCGGAACCTGTCCAAATCAGTACCACTGCAATTCCCTCTGCCGTCTCTAACTATCCACACGGATGCCTCTCTGAACGGTTGGGGAGGTTACTCACAATACAAGAAGGTTCAAGGAACGTGGTCGGAGATGTTCTGCCAGTTCCACATCAATGTTCTAGAAGCGATGGCCATTTTCTTGGCTTTAAAACGTCTGGCTCCAGCCAGAAACGTTCATATAAGGTTAGTCTCGGACAGCTCAGTAGTAGTCCATTGTATAAACAGAGGAGGCTCCAGGTCAAGCAAAATCAATCACGTAATGATTGCGATTTTCTCCTTAGCAACAAAAAATTGTTGGCACCTGACAGCCACCCACCTGGCAGGAGTAAGGAATGTCATTGCAGACTCATTTTCCAGGACAACTCTGCTGGGGTCAGAGTGGTCCCTGGACATGAAGTCATTCCGCTGGATTTCCAATCAAATCCCGGGCCTTCAAGTAGACCTATTCGCCACGGAATCCAATCACAAACTACCATGTTACGTGGCTCCCAACCTGGACCCTCTAGCTTATGCCACAGATGCGATGGCCATAGACTGGCATGTTTGGCAGAAGATTTACCTGTTTCTGCCAGTGAATCTTCTGATAAAAGTCCTGCACAAGCTAAGATCTTTCACAGGTCAGTTAGCATTGGTGGCACCCAACTGGCCGAAGAGCAACTGGTTTCCTCTTCTGCTAAAACTGAATCTCCGGCCCAAACGGATCCCCCGTCCAGAACTGACTCAAGTAGTACAAACTCGGACTGTGTCAGCTTCCTCAAGAATTCTGAGTGCCCTAACTTTATGGACTTCATGAAGTTTGCGGCCCAAAAGGACACTAGTATTGATCCACTAAACATCCTGTTCATAGAATCAGATAAAAGAGAGTCAACGCTCAGACAGTATGATTCAGCAGTGAAAAAATTGGCCATCTTTCTAAAAGAAACGCATGCCCAAAACATGACTACAAATCTGGCAATTTCGTTCTTTAGAACTATTTGAGGAAGGCCTAGCTACTAGTACCATTACTACAATCAAATCTGCCTTAAGGAAGATTTTTCAGCTGGGCTTTAGCATTGACTTGTCAGATGCGTACTTCTCTTCAATTCCGCGAGCATGTGCCCGCCTGAGACCAGTAGACCGCCCCCATACAGTCTCCTGGTTTTTGAATGATGTACTTGAATTAGCCTCAGACACTGATAATGATTCATGCTCATATACAACCCTTCTCAGGAAAATCTTATTCTTAATGAGTCTGGCTTCAGGTGCCAGAATATCTGAAATCTCGGCTCTCTCTAGAAACCCAGATCATGTCAAATTCCTCCCGTCGGGTGAAGTACTACTATCCCCGGATCGGAAATTCTTGGCCAAGAATGAAGACCCACAAAACAGGTGGGCTCCGTGGAAAATTATTCCTCTTACACAAGACACATCATTGTGTCCTGTCGTCACCCTTAAATCCTACCTGGCCAGGACTTCCAAGAAGTCTTCAGGTCCCCGTTTTATTAGAGAGAAAGGTGGCACAATTTCCCTGAATGGTATTAGACAACAAATCCTCTATTTTATTAAACAAGCCAACCCAGATTCAGTTCCGCACGTCCATGACATCCAGGCAGTGGCTACCTCAATTAACTATTTTCATAATATGAATTTCGAGGACCTGAAGAAATATACGGGTTGGAAATCTCCGGCAGTATTTAAACGCCACTATCTCAAAAACCTAGAGGCCCTTAAATTTTCAACAGTGGCTACAGGGAGCATAATCTCCTCCGAATAACTGATCTTCTTTAAACTCTTTTTCTCCCTTGATTCTCTCTCCTTCCTACCTGCCTCGCTCGTATTCCCTACCCACCCTCCCTCCTCCAGGCTGGGTTGGTTTGTTTACCATTCCGTCACTGGACTTGTATATAACTTTGGGACCATCTTGTGTGTCACTTACCTATTTTGTACATATCCTTTTGTATATGCATATTGCTTTAGATACCATTCCATTATTTTGTTTCGTTATTACTAGTTTTAAGCTCTAGTTTAAGTTCTAGTTTTAATTAGTCAGATAAGTTGTCCGTTGTTATTACGGCTCATTAAATTTATTCTTAGTGAAGTTTCATTGTCCCTTTTACTTTTGTCTGGTATCTTTCAAGCTTGTATTGCATTCTCTGATACTTTTTCACCGGCAGACACAGGTCAAACCCAGAAAAGGGATTTTGACAAAGGAAAAATCTATTTCTGGGGGAAGACGTGTGTCACCCGTTGAACCCGTCCCTCTTCTTTCCCCACCAAGCTTGGGTGTCTATTCCAGGAATGAAGATGGCGGGCGTGGGTAGTAGTAGTAATAGCAAGCAGAAGGTAGAGGGGGCAGCCTTTGTAACGGCTCTCGCCGTGAGAGGGACTTTGGAAGGGAATCCTCTAATTGGCAGAAGTCCTGTGAGAAGTGGCTTCCACTCGCCCTAGTGCTTATACCGACGCCCTTGGGCGTTCGAGCTGAAGGTAGTAACTTCAGCATTCCATAGTAGTTTTTTCTCTGGTATATTTAGGATCTATTTATACTTGGAAAAGTGAGCTACAGGTACTTTTCACCGGGCGACACAGGTCTTCCCCCAGAAATAAATTTTTCCTTTGTCAAAATCCCTTTTAGCATCTATTTATACCTAGAAATGCGTGCTACAGGAGCATTTCACCGGGCGACACAGGTCTTCCCCCAGAAATAGATTTTTCCTTTGTCAAATTCCCTTTTTTATTAACATTCCTTTTAGTGTGTTATTTTAAGAAAAAACGAGGATGACCTTAAAGGATTTTAACAATGATTTTATGGTTTCAAAACCATTAAAATATGGCAAGCTGCAAATGTTCTTTAAAGTTTCTTTCTTCATGTTATTTACACTATAAAACATATTTTTGCCCTTTAACTTCAGGGCGAGACTATTAATTTGAAATTTACGCTTACGCTTTGGAAATTACTGAGGTGAACTTCGGAAGTTTGTCCTTTGTTTTTCCTCTGGTATTTCTTCTCCTCTTTCATCTTTTTGCTAGTTTTCTGGACGAAGAGAAAGGGGCCAGTGTGGTGTTGATGTTTAAGGTATCTCTCATTTTGGGCGGTGCCCTTGGATGCGAGAGGAGTATCCTCATTTTTTAAATCATATTCCTTTCTTTTAAAGGCTAACACAGCAGTATATGGTTGGATGTCTCTTCGTGTTGGCTATATCCTGATTCTCGGAATTGTACCTATAACTCAAAGCATACTGTGATATTGCTCTTTGAGTGTGTTTACTGTTCCCCTGCTGAAAATCATATTAAATTGCCACTGTTATCCTGGAGTTTCATCACTGGACAACGCCTTAGCAGCTGCCCTGTGATTATTAATTCTACTCGTTTTCAGATATACTTATTTGAGCTAGAATAGATCCATCCTCACCATCGTAGCCAAGTGGGTAATAATTTTTATTGCTTTTTTAGGCAATAAAAATTATTAACCACTTGGCTACGTTGGTGAGGATGGGTCTATTCCAGCTCAAATAAGTATATCTGAAAATGACAGGTATATGTATTAATGTGAGGGAGTAGACTTTTAATCCTTCTCGTGGTTAGGTCGGCAACGTGAACTCTTTGTGATTGTGGGACCTGGGTTTGTTTCCCGGTACAAGACATCACAATTTATTCAACTTTCTATGAACTTGGATGTTCAGGCTTTGTAGTGACAAGCGTATCCAAAAAAGAGCAAAGAATTCAAGAAGTTAAGGGGGCATTGTGGCTATTACAGATGTATAAATGAATATATATTAAGATAAATGAGGTCGACAACCTTAATGTTTGGTGTTTTGGAGACAGGTGCAAAGAGCAGCGAATTCCTTAGATGCTCATGTCTGATCGCACCAGAGAGACCGCGAGTGTGCAAGTGACCTGAATGGCGAAGGATCAGATGTTCATGCCGTCACAAGAAAAGGATTCGTGAGGTCACCAATATGTGTGCTAGATAAGACGTGTACATGGGAAATGGAAAACGCATGTACATCGGAACTGAGGCTAGACTAGCGTGCGTACATTCGTCCGTCGGTTAGTAGGCGTAAGTGCATATGTCTGTGAGCGCAAAGGAGATCAGATATCCCCAATATGGGACCTTATTGATTGATTTGAGAAGAATCTGTCAGTAGTGATCCAAAAACTGGAAGGCACTAGAAGGTCCATCACAAGATAAAGTGCAAGAAAGACTGAAAAAGTTTATATAACAACATTGAGTTCAACTTATAGAAAGGGGAAATGTAGATAAGAATTTATAAGACATTTATCCATTGCACTCGTGATGTATTTCAGTATCTGATAATTGTGGTGTCTTTATTTCAGATGGATTCGATTGTTGTTACCTAATAATGAATTCTCTAGACTTTTATCTGACATTTATTGATAAAGACTCGTAGAGACATTTGACAAAGGAAGATATGGTTATACAAGGTAGTAATAGTGCTTTGATAGTTTTTGGGATTCTTTAATTCGTTTATCCAGTATGATTATGTATAATAGAAATGGTGTTTTAATTATCTTTGGGGATTTCTTTAATCAACGTCATTTCATTTTTCATGTTAGTTATTTTGGAAAATAAAGATTATATTTTCGTATAGGGAGAGTTTGAATTCGCTTAAGAATCATGATTGACTTTCAGCTAGCTACAGGGAAAGTAGGCGATAGGAATGAACAAAGGTAGGTCTCGCTATCAGTTAGGAGTTCTATCCTTTTAGTTAAAGGGGTCATTTTACCCCATAACATTATATATGTATATATATATATATATATCATATATATATATATATATATATATATATATATATATATATATATATTATATATATATATATATATTGACGAGGTCAAATGACACTCATTTGAACAAATGAAAGAAAACACCTAACTGGTAATATGGCCTACCTTCTTCCTGTTGAATACCATCTCTGAAGTTAGCTGAAAAACAAAGTTTCAAACTAGGCTAATATAAACTCTCTCTGTTACAAAAATATACTTTTTATTTCCCAAAATTAGCTAACATGAAAATGGAATAAAATGAGTTAAGCAAAAAGAAATGTTAAACTATCATATTCAGCTCAAAATCATATTTAAGTAAGTACCCCCTTTTCCCCTGTGTCCAAACATTCTTAGTTTATCAAAGTCAAAAAATAGTCTAGAGAAAACCCATTTTTCTATATGGTGACTTCGAATCCATCTGAAATAGAGAGAGACCATAATTATGACACCATAAAACATTAAAGTTTGTCAATAAAGAATGTGTGCCGCACCTCACTGCCCTTTCTCTGCCAATTCACATACCCGAGGTAAGTGTCATTTTCTGTGACACGTGTAATGAACTCACACTCACCAATCAACACACAGATGCATGCATGCTACATACATGAAACTCGTGATCTTTGGAATGCGTCACTGACCCCAATTATGCGCCGGTAAGCTTCCTGTTTGTTTCTTCCATTTCAAAATCTTCGAGGAATCCAGCGTTTTGCATCTGTCTCTAAGCGGCAAGAGCTAAGGTTATCAACCCCACTATTTAATATTATATGTTGCTACTAGTGCCTTTAATATGGCTCGGCCACCTCTGTCTTTTGTGCACCCCTGTCGCACATTACATTGGCTACTGGTAAATACTAGTTCGTAATGTTTTTTAATATGCCACATGATGTAGAGCTACTTCTGTTGCTGGGGTTCTCGTATTCTGTCAGTTGCATAAAAGTTTGATAGCTCCTACAACACATATTGTGATCATCATTATATCTACATAACAGCAATCACTGGAACTGTGTAGCGTTCATCGAAGAAGAATCCATCCTCATCGTTATCCTCTAGCGGTGGAACCACAACTGTCTCCTATGTAGGCGGAACTTTAACCGCCTCGTTGTCCCATGTAAGTTGTTCACGAACACCTTTGCCGAATAATTGTAGATCCCAGCTGAGCGCGTGAACCATCTTGAAACGACTCTGCATGTGCCAGTATTAAGTGTCTGTAACCCCTGTAGGTGTATCCTAATGCCCTCGTTGTTGAACTGTAGATTCGACGTCTTCCGATAAAGGAATCATAACCACTACCTCATTGCCAACTCGAAATATCCCGTGACTCCCATGCTAGTGCGTCCTGCACCCGCCTCGTAGAAGTATTGTAGACTCCTGATTTGTCCCAGAATGTGTCCTGAGACGATCCATTGATGATGTCTCGTCCTTGCAAAGGCGACTCGTAACATCATCGCCCGTGTGAAGATTCGACCTCTGGCGTTGTGGATCCTAAGTTGTTTTCGTTGTCACCCTCATGTGAAGTTGTGAATTCTCTAAAGCCATCATGTGTCCGTGTTTCGTCATTAATAGGTTTTAACTGACTTTTTGACAAGTCTACATGATCTTAGAGCAAATAATGTCTTGCTTTAACACACGAATCTGTCATGAACTAATATACCCAGTCTCATAGTTAATTATTAAGGACTAAAATTCTTCACGAAAATAAAATAAGATCTTTATCTACTGACCCCTATTAAGTTACTGGGAGAATTATTATCACTAACTGACCACTCATTATTAATCCCGTATCTGACAAATATACTATCAAAAACCCCATAATGTCTATACAGCAAAACCCCTGTAATGTTTATACAGGTAACCTCCATCAAATATAATGTTGAATATTCCATCTATCTTATGTATCCAAAGATAAATTCTACCTTCTTTCTATAATAGAAATCCTATGTAAAGTTACCATAAAAATAAACGCTTAATTCCGATAACAATTTTCCCTTGTAGGAAAAAAATAATAATAATTCAACTTTTCCCATTATAAAATGTATAAGGGAAAAAAAAATATAATTCAGCGTTTTTCCATTACAAAACGTAGTATGTATCGTCACGCAAATTGCTGCCGCAACATATCAATATCGACCTCTGAATTTGAACCCCCTTAAATTCTTCCCCATGGAATGTCATCATCGAAATTCCTGAAAACGGTGTAAACCTGTGAGTAATCAACTCTAAAAGAAAATATCAACAATTGGCCTCATCACAGCATTGTCATCATCAAGCCACCTGTGTATACAACATTTGCTCAAATCGCACTGTGGACTTGTCTAGTCAGACTCGTAAACTCATAAATCATCATTCCTTCAAATGGCCCAAAAATCATTTATTAAATCCTCGCTGGGAATCCTCAGTAAATCCTTACTGATATTATAGAACCACATTCCTCAAAAATTATCCTCAGGACATCCTCGTTGTCACCTCAAGGGTACCCAAAAAATTGTCCTTGAAAACGTCTATAAAAAAAACACCAATTATAAAATATCCCCCACAGGCTAAATCCTAAGCCACTTGATCACTGATGTATCTCAAAGTAACCCATTTATGATACTGCCACATGTATATAAAACCCCAATAATCACCTAGTCGGGATATAAACCACAGAAAACCACAATTCAAGAATTATGCATTACAATTATATACTGCCAAATATAACCACTGGTGAATATAACCTCATAAAATACAACACGTTTATAGGGCCCCATAAAACCACAATGCACTAGTGCCACTCCCCAAGAGCCATAACACCAAAAAGAACCACAATCACCACCTCTTTGGCTCATAAAACCCCAGATCACCACCAAAAATCATAGCCACAAAAAAATTCACCACCAAAATAACCACAGAAAATCAGCCCCAATGAATCAATACAACCAGGAATCACCAAATCACCACCAGGTATCATTATCACGAACCTCTTACAGTATTTCCCAACTCTACGGCATTTCCACATATTTTTTTCACCCCGTTTTTCATCATGAAATAATTACTTCTGGTTTTTACGACAAATCGCCGCAGTTTGTGCATAATAAGAAAATAGTAAAAGAATGAAAGGGAAAAAATGTAACATTAAACTGACTAATCACATTTCGTCATCCATTTGCAAAATCTGGAAAAAAATGTAACTGCGCGATGTTACGTTATTAGTTACTAATACCAACCATTTTCAGTTTAGATATGTGAGTTAATTTCGACCAACCTGTATTTTCATCTAAGACTACGAATATGTTTCCTATCTTTTCCTCAAAAACTGTAAAAGGACCCTCAAATTTGGGATCTAATTTGTAATTTAGTTCATTTCCCGCATTGATTTTTAAAAATACATGTCTCCAACAGCATGTCCCTCCTTTGCTGTGGAAATTAATGCTTCGATTGTATCTTTTTCATGGTGAGGTATAATTAACAGATCAAATGTGCCTCGTGCTTAGCAACCAAACAATGCTTCGAATGGAAACATTTTAATGGAATCACTGACCATAATGTTGATGTTATGTCTAACAACATTATATATCTGTCCCAGTTTTTATCATTTCCTCTTACAGTCTTCCTGAGAGCTTCGAGCACTTTCCTGTTCGCTCGTTCACATAGCCCATTAGCTTCAGGTCTGTATGGAATAATTGTTACTTTCTGTATCCCCATGACTTCTGCCAAACATTCTGAAGTCTTGTTCACAAATTTTCTGTCATTGTCGGCCAATAAAACCTCGGGTGAGCCATATCTGCAAATCATACCATTGAAAACTGCTATAGCTATTTCTTCAGCTGTTTTATGCTTAAGTGGAAAAATTGCTAATATCCTCGTTAGTTCATCTATTATTACCAAGAGGTACTTATTCACATACCTAGATTCACAAAAATTTCTTAGGATATCCATATGTATTCTCTGAAAAGGTCTACTTTTTATCGGATATGACCCCAATTTGCAGGAAGTTATCATTGCGGGTTTTTCACATAATTTTCCACATCTTTCCCCATATTTTTCACATAATTTTCCACATCTTTCCCCATATTTTTTCACATAATTTTCCACATCTTTCCCCATATTTTTCCAAATATATTTAGCATGCACCTCATTATACATTTTTTCTTTCCCCAAGTGTGGACTACCGAACCTGCAGTGTACTATCTCCAAAGCCACTGGAATTAGGACTTTCGGAATTATGATCTGTGTCGTGTCTCCTTTACTTTCATTAGTCCTTAATTTATATTTAATTTTCCTGACCAATAGATTACCTTCTAATTCTAAACTTGAAAAAGGTAACTTGTAACATTTCCTGACTGATTCCCCTCTCAGAAACGCTTTTGCGTCTACCAAAATTTCATCCTCATCCTGCTTTTGCTCTATGAGACTCATATCCCATTGTATAGAATCACTAGCTCAACTTGAAATCCTTCCGTACCATAAAAATTTCTACCAAGGGCATCCGTGACTACATTTAATTTGCCTTCTATATATTTGAGCTTCGCATCGAATTCCTTGATAGTTAAGAACCATCGAGCTCTTTTGGGTGACAAATCGGGTTTATTAAAAAGATCCAATAATGGCTTGTGGTCTGTAAGCACTTCTACTTTATTCCCCATCAGTAATTGCTGCTGAGACCTCAAAGGAGTTACCCTACATGGTGTGTGCCAGTGCCCCCATGGTGACTAGACTAATATCAAAGAAGCATCTTTTAGCCTGGTCTTGTAGCCAGGTATTATGCTATAATGATACACAATACGACACGTGATACAGTTAATGGACTCTTAAGACAAGAAGGCATTTTGTGTTGTCTTCAGTGAAGCTCTACCCAGTTACCTACGTCAAAACTGCAGAAGTGACTATTGCGCATGTGCATCGGCCATCCAGTTTAACAATCGAGCTGGTTAAAAGACCAAGAACCATTACTCTGTTGGTCAACACAGGATGAAGCTTTATCCAGATCCCATGGCTTTTCATCAGGGAAGTGGGAGGGTTTTGAGGACTCAACAGCGACTACCAAAAATAGGTTTTTCCCATGTCAAAACCTGTTTTTTTATAGCATAGTTGCTCTTCCATCCTCAAAGGAGCATTACAAAGAAATTGACAAGTGACGAAAACTTAAGCTCCCAAAATTTGCATCCCACCTATCCCTAAATTAAAACTAAATCATCTCTAGTCCAAGGTGAAGCCACAAGTTTCAGTAAAACAGAACACGAAATAAAGCAGTAAGATACGTTTTCAGTGTAAAGTTCTGTAATGACTCACCTAAGCATGCTGGGTATGGTTGCGATCTTGACTCGCCTTACCTAGCGATAATCAGCATACCCATCCATTAGGAAAACCCCTGGTTTTCCACTGTAGCACCTATGGGGTCAGGACTAACCATACCAGTTAATGATACACAGTGTAGTTGACTTTGTTCCAGCTCAGGGTAGTAGTGTTTAAAGAATACTGACTCGGATGACCACCCAGTACATTTGGAGACCTCTTCGAAAGATACATTTCTAAAAAGGCCAATGACGTAATTACTTTCCTAATATCATGTGATCTAGGAAAAGAATGAGAGTTATTAGCCTTTTTAATGAAGGACACTAAAATTATTATTAGCCCTTGTAGAGAGAGTGGTTTATTTGTGCTAGGATGTAGGAAAATCGGACCTTCTGGGATATTTGCTGTGACCACTAGGTAGACTGTAAGTGCTTGAACTGGGCGTAATTTTGTCTGTTAAATTGAGTTTTCTTATAGAATAGAATAGGAGATTTCCTTTTTTAAGGATTCTCTTTCTTGGCCATAACAATAGATTTCCTTCTAAAAGGATTATCTTTCATGGTCAGGAATGATGGACCAGGGGACTATAGTAATTGATTATCAGCAGTTTGCGTGATATATTGTCCCCGTCTAAGAGAGCCCAATTCACTAATACGGGCTCCTGATGCTAATGCTTCCAAGAAGATAACTTTTCGAAGCATGTGAGTTGTGGTTGTGTTAGGTCCGTTGAACTGAGGGGTAAAAAGTTTAAGTACCATATTCAGGAACCACGCAATTGGAAGTCTTCCGGCAGCGGGTCGGGTCTATGTAAAGAAAAAGACTGCAGAAGGGAAGTAACAACTTCTACGCTGGAATCAATCCCGAATCCATAAAGCAAGGGTTCCGTTAAAAATGCCTTGTGTGCCATAATTATTGTAACTGCAAGATGCTTACCTTTCATTACCATTCATTAACCCTTAAACGCCGACTGGACGTATTTTACGTCGACATTTTTTCTCTCTCGGGTGCCGACTGGACGTATTTTATGTCGACATACAAAAGTTTTTTTAAAAATTCGCGGAAAAATACTTTTAGGCCTACCAGCCGAAAACTCTTGAATCACGCGCCTTGGGGGATGCTGGGAGTTCACGGATCAAGGTGTTGTTTTGTTTACAATCGTTACGCAGGCGCGCAAGCGCAAATTTCTTTCTTGCCGCACTAAAAGTATCTGTGACACATCTCGGAAATTATTTCGTCACTTTGACATAATTTTTTTACCATTTTAAATTAGCCCGTTTACATGGAGTATTATATATGAAAATGTGCGCATTTTTATGTAGAATACAACAAAAAAATACTCATGATTGTAGCTTTTATCAGTTTTGAGATATTTTCATATAAATAACGATAAGTGCCAAAATTTCAACCTTCGGTCAACTTTGACTCTACCGAAATGGTCGAAAAACGCAATTGTAAGCTAAAACTCTTATATTTTAGTAATATTCAATCATTTAACTTAATTTTGCAACTAATTGGAAGTCTCTAGCACAATATTTCGATTTATGGTGAATTTATGAAAAAACGTTTTCCTTACGTCCGCGCGGTAACTCTTCCGAAAAAAATCATACATGCGATTGTGGTAATGTTTCCACCATTTTAAATTAGCCGTTACATAAAGTTTTATATATGAAAATGTGCGCAATTTCATGCACAATACAACAAAAAACAACCCATGGTTGTAGCTTTTATTAATTTTGAAATATTATCATATAGAAAAAGATAAGTGACAAATTTTCAACCTTCGGTCAATTTTGACTCTACCGAAATGGTCGAAAAACGCAATTGTAAGCTAAAACGCTTATATTCTAGTAATATTCAAGCCTTTACCTTCATTTTGCAACAAATTGGAAGTCTCTAGCACAATATTTCGATTTATGGTGAATTTATGAAAAAAATAACATTTCCTTTACGTCCGGGCGGTAACTCTTCCGAAAAAATCATACGTGCGATTGTGGTAATGTTTGCACCATTTTAAATTAGCCGTACATAAAGTTTTATATATGAAAATGTGCGCAATTTCATGTATAATACAACAAAAAGTAGTTGAAGGTTGTAGCTTTTCTCATTTTCGAAATATTTGCATATAAATCACGATAAATAGAAAAAAAAACCACGTTCGGTCAAATTTGACTCTACCGAAATGGTCGAAAAACGCAATTGTAAGATAAAACTCTTACAGTCTAGTAATATTCAGTCATTTATCTTCATCGTGAAACAAATTCGAAGTCTCTAGCACAATATTTAAATTTATGGTGAATTTAAAAAAAAACTTTCCTTCCCTCCGCGCGCGGATTCTCCGCCACAAATCTCCGAAATGCGTAAGTCCCATTCTCGGAATATTTGCTCCGTTTCATATTAGGCATTTCATAGAGTTTTATATGTGAAAATGTGCGCAATTTCATGTAGAATAAAACGAAAAATATTTGAAAGTTGTAGCTTTTCTTATTTCCGAAATAATTGCATATAAAAAATATATATAAAAAAATTTGACATTCGTTCAAATTTAACTCGTCAGATATGGTCGAAGACTGCATTTGTAAGCTAATATTCTTACAGTATAGTAATATTCAATCATTTGTCTTCATTTTGAAAGAAATTGGAAGTCTCTAGGACAATATCTAGATTTATGGTGAATTTTTGAAAAAAATATTTGTTTACGTCCGCGCGTTACGAATTCATGCATTATTTTGTGATAATATTTTCTCTGTGTTGCTTTTATCGTTTTACAATGTGTTATATACCAAAATGATTGCAATTTAGTGTACATTACAACGAAAAAAAAGTAACTTGTTACCTTTATCCGTTTTGCGCACAGCGCGATTTGAATATAATTATATATGAAATTTCGTTTTTGTGCTATCATATATCGCATTATTTATATATGATAATGATATTTTTTTCATTTCTGATGGTTGCATACTAAACTTCAGGCAATGACAAAAAAAGGAGCCAAAAATGAACTCTTAATCTTGAAAACTAAGCCCGCTGTGATTTTTGAAAAAAATATTTTTTCCGCTTCCGTACTCACTCTGAAACGTCTCCGGCACACGGGAGACATTTTTTTTTTACCGCTTCGGCGTTTAAGGGTTAATTGTTACCTCACAACAGCGAGACACCTGAGCCCTCATCACAGGTACTAAACAACTGAATACGCTAAAGGCAACAGTGATCCCTTAATAACTTACCAGTATTGCAGAAAATCAGACTAAGTTCATCAAAACAGGTGTGAGGTAATCTTGTAAGTAATTAAATTAATTAAAGGGCATCACTCCATCAACAACTTTAAAAGTCTAAGTATATCCCTGAATTCAGAAGTGTAAGTACTTCCCTGGTTCTAAGTCACTTCAAGTAAATTGAAGGAAAACAGATCAATCACCACTCTGTGTTTCTACCTAAGCAAATCATATTTATACACTGGTATAAAATAAAGAAAACACCTATAAAAATTTTAGATACAAAAATTTATTATCAAACTCAAAATTTATAAGTGAAATTCACAATATCAGGGAAAATTACTGTTACTTGAAAACAAAGCAAAGTTTAATTAATTCTTGAATCAATTAAATATAATCAAATCAAAATTAATTTTATTACAAAATTCAAGAAAATTCATTAAATTGAAATTCAAACATGTTCGGTGATAACTAAAATTTGGAAACTAATTCACAAGTGCTAAACAACAATAAAACTTGAAAAGAATTCTAAGCAAATTAATTCACACGTGTTAAATTCAATTAAATGTGCATCAATTAAGTAGTGAAAATAACTATGTTAATTAAATTGTGAATGCAAATGAAAACAGAAAAAGGTGGAAAATACCAAAATTGTAAAAAAGCAGCAATCACACAGAATATAAAATAAAAAGACACACTTCAATAAGAAAATGGATAAATGCACTTCAAACGAAACAAACACAGAACACAAAAATTTGCAATGTGTAAAAATGTAAATTGTTTTTCAGCCAATGTAAATATTAGTTGCAACTAATAAAAAATATAACACTATACCTTGTTACCAAATTTTCTTTCTGCTGCAGCTTGTTCAAAAAATTCACCAATTCACAATATTTCACCAAAATAGGCGCCGTTACACACTTGTACAATGTTTGTTCAGATTCCACAAAAACACTAAATAATACTAAATAACTCTAAGAAATATCAAATCTGAAATCCAAAAGATACGTGTGACCAATTTACGTTACGTTAATATCAAATCAAAAGTGGCGTGCGAGAGAGAGAGAGGGGGAGAGAGATCTGAACGCAATGCGGTTCTAAGTAACAATGAAACTCTCTTCCTTGTATGGGTACTTCTAGAGCCTGACGGGTTCAAAACGTTTTGGGCAGGCGAAAGATGATGCAATCTTTTCTAGAAGCTTCTCATATGACGTAACTTTACAGAAAAATTGTGAAATCTACACATTTCGGCAAAGACATACGCATATGAAACCAGTCTGCTCAACAAAGACACGACTCAATCGAAACAGACTCCTTCAGCAAGATGACTGACATGTTTTCGATCGAAGCAAAAGTCCCTATCAGACGTGATGACAAAATATCCAAAACACAACGAAGACCTCGAGATCTCTTACCTAGAGGCGATGACACATTAGGGAAACAATCTAGCTCGGAACAAACAGTCAATCTCTCTCTTTCTTTACATTCTACATTATATACTTTTAAATTATGTTATGCGAAATCTGAACACACATTTTAGACATCCTAACTACAAGCTAGCTAAGGAATCTGAAGAATGTTGCAAAAGTCTATATATAACATTTTATACAGTCAAAGAGGGGATATGTGCATTTTGAAAGTAGCAACATATAAATTATAAATTTATATATATTATTAGTATATATATATATATATATATAGATATATATAATATATATATATATTAATATTATATATATATATGTATATATATATATATATATATATATATATATATATAATATATATATATATATATATATATATATATATTTATGTTTATATATTTATATTTATATATGTTGCTACTTTCAAAATGTACATATCCCCTCTTTGACTGTATAAAATGTTATATATATATATATATATATAGATATATATATATAGATATATATATATATATATATATATATATATATATATATATATATATATATATATATATATATATATATACACACACACACAGTGGTACCTCGAGATACAAAATTAATCCGTTCCGAGGCGGCTTTCATATCTTGAACTGCATTTTACATGTAAAATAGCTAATCCTTTCCAAGCCCTACAAAAACACCCCAGTAAATTTTATAATAAAGCTAAATTGACCAATAAACAATGAAATACTACAACAATTTGGACCATTCAATACCTAACTTAATACGTACTAGTACTAATATGTATGTACCTGTAAATAAAGTGTATTAGTGTACATGGTACACAAGAAATCCTGTACGTACATACGTACATATGTAGTAAAATGTGGAACCTTACCTTTCGAGTGAGGCTATCTTCGAAAGTGGCGACAGAAGAAGAGGACAAACGGCAGAAAACTTCTTATAGTACATACACTTAACTTTACGAAACATTAAAAAATGTCAGGAAACATAAACTAAACCTTACGAAACTCATTAACGAAACTGTAACACTTATCTTTACAAAAAACTTAAGTTACATTAATTTTTTTTTTTTTTTTTTTTTTTTTTTTTTTTACAAATTTCAATTTCTTTACCACTTTCAACTTTCTGTTTTTTCGTAGTATCAATTGGATCTTCCTTTTTGCTTACTCCTGCTAGTACTAAAGGCCTCTAAAAAAAATAACTATCCAAGGAAGATTGCTTCTGCCTGCTTTTCAAAATGCTCCTGAAACAACTCGGGCAAACGTCATCAAACTGCACAAGCATACGACCTGTGAAAGCCTTTTCGGGGTGTCTCTTTTCTACAAATGATTGCACCTTATGAAAAGCAGCTAGAGCATCTTTAATTTCTGCCCTTGTCATAGGGTCGTCCTCCCCCTCCTCGCTGCTGCTAGAGAACTCTTCTTGAACAACGTTATGTTGCATGGCCTCCAACTCCTTCAGGTCATCCGTCGTAAGCTCCTCTTGGTGCTCCTTGAGAAGGTCATTGATGTCGTCCTCGTCGACGACCAGCCCCATGTACTTGCCGAGTGCAAGGATCTCGTCAAGATCTGGTTGGAAAACAGTTTCAGGATCGTCAACTGTTCCTGAATCTGCAGCACCAGCTTCACCCACGTCGAATCCCTCGAAGTCTCGGGCGGATACGGCATCAGGCCAGAGTTTCCTCCACAAAGAATTCAAGGTTTGCCTCAAAACCTCCTGCCAAGCTTGATCGACGAGTTGGATGCATATGACATCGAAATGCTCCTTCCAAAATTCACACAAGGTGAGGTTAGTGGTATCGGTGATGTCGAAACATCTCTTGAAAAGATGTTTTGTATACAGCTTCTTGAAGTTCGATATCACTTGCTGGTCCATGGGCTGGAGGAGAGAGGTGGTGTTAGGCGGAAGATAAAGAACCTTGATAAACAAATACTCTGCTAGGTTATCTTCCTCGAGGCCAGGAGGGTGAGCAGGGGGATTGTCCAACAACAGCAGACATTTCAGAGGGAGGCGCTTCTCTTCCAAGAATTTCTTCACTGTCGGGCTGAAACACAGATTTACCCACTCAGTGAACAAAAGTCTTGTTACCCAGGCTTTCGCATTAGCCCTCCACATCACTGGAAGCTTCTCCTTTAGCTCTTTTTGGGCCTTGAAGGCTTGAGGAGTCTCCGAATGATAGACAAGTAGGGGCTTCACCTAGCAATCCCCACTGGCGTTCGAACAAAGTGCGAGCGTAAGCCTGTCTTTCATAGGCTTATGCCCGGGTAGCTTCTTCTCTTCCTGCGTGATGTACGTCCGACAAGGCATTTTTTTCCAAAAAAGGCCAGTCTCATCATAGTTGAAGACTTGCTGAGAACTGTAGCCTTCCTTGATTGTCATCTCGTCGAACGTATTAATAATAACTTCAGCCGCTTTCGTGTCCGAGCTGGCGCCTCCCCATGCCACTCCACCGAATGGATGCCAGTCCGTTTACGGAATTTTTCGAACCACCCATGAGAAGCCTTGAACTCTGGGGTTGGAGTCGATATCCCTTCTCCTCCATTGTCTTCGGCCTGGGCAATCAAATCGCTAAAAATAGCGCTGGCCTTGTGGGAGATTGCCGTCTCTGTTATCATATCGCCAGCGATTTCTTTGTCTTTTATCCAGACAAGAAGCAGCCTTTCCATCTCATCGTGCACGTGGCTCCTCTTGCTAGACAAAATAGTGATGCCCTTGGAAGGTGTAGCTGCTTTGATGGCATCCTTCTGCTTAAGGATGGTACATATTGTCGACGGATTTAGGTCGTATTCCTTGGTGATCACACTCAATCACATGCCAGCTTCATACTTTTTTATTATCTCCATTTTTGTCTCCAAAGAAAGCATCCTCTTCTTTCCTACTTCAACTTTCTTGGGACCCATGACAACATATATACTGTACGTAATTAAGTTATGTAGTACGTATACGTATGAAGTAAAGTTCTCACACAACGAAATTACTAACGAATTTACGTTAATAAACTAAATCGTATAGCACGAATGAATTCCACATGTTTATGATACCGATGATGCCGCCAAGTGGCAGAAAAAGCACGTCGCTACGTAGATGCATGATGGGATCATGGGAGAGATGCTGACCAATAGGAGAGCAGGATCTTATGGCGGTGACTAACATCAGGAACCAATGGGAGAGTGGGAGGATGGTGGCAAGCCTACTAAGTTGGCGGCGCGCGAGTTTTAAAATTGCTATCAGTGGTCCGGGCGAATCTCGGGACTTTACAGCAACAACCTTTCGTATCTTGAACAATTTTCATATGTAGAGCAAAAAAAAATCTTCGTATTTGCTTTCAAATCTCGAGTTTTTCGTAAGTTGAGCCTTTTGTATGTCGAGGTACCACTCTCTCTCTCTCTCTCTCTCTCTCCTCTCTCTCTCGTCTCTCATCTCTAATCTCTCTCTCGTCTCTCTCTCTTTCTCTCTCCTCTCTCGTCTATATATATACATATTATATATATATATATATATAGATATTATATTATATATATATATAGTATATATATATACATACAGGTATTCTCATACTTACGATGGGGTTGGGTTCCGAAAAACACATAGTATGTCAAAAAAATCATATCTTGAATATAGCTTAGCCTACTTTAGGGTAATCAGTGCCATCTTTACATATAGGGTAGCATACCCTACACTATACATTATACTGATACATATACAGCATAGTAATTATTAATTTCAGCTAATTCTCTAGGTTCAATGCACATTGGCTCATGATAATTCAGTACTAAAAGAAATTGAATAACATTAACAATTTAGCCTAGCGTATACAATGATAGATACCATGGTAAATCGGACTCAGATTTGAACTGATATCCGCATAATTGAGTGATACTTATCAGGCTGCTGATGCCTAAATATAATTATGTAATAAAAACATAACGAATATGCATCTTTTCCATGAATCTTTTAAAAATGATACATTACTCTATCCTATTATATTGTATGTAATCTCATATTACATATTGCATCATAAAATACTAACAAAGCAGTCAAATGCTTTGGTTTGGAAATCAGCTAATGGCAAGTACAAGTTTATTTCATCATACAGTAGTACCTCGAGATACGAAAGGCTCAACTTACGAAAAATCCAAGTTACGAAAGCCAATACGAAAAATTTTACTGCTCTACATACGAAAAGTTTTCAAGATACGAAAGGTTGTTGCTATAAAGTCCCGAGATTCGCCCGGACCACCGAGAACAATTTTAAAACTCCCGCGCCGCCAACTGAGTAAACTCGCCACCATCCTCCCGCTCTCCCATTGGTTCCTGATGCTAGTCACCCCATAAGGTCCTGCTCTCCTATTGGTCAGCATCTACCCCTTGTGCTTTATGTATTCTATTGGTAAAAGGTTGCTGTAAATTGAAAAACTTAGTATTCATGCAATACATTTAATAAAAAAAAACATTAGGTAAAGATAGAATAAAGAATAGAAATGAATGGTTATTATACTGTGTGGTGGTTTCATTAGTTGAAGAGAGATACTAATGACAATTTATGGCTTACTGTGTGCTAGGAAAAATGATTGCTTGGCGCTCGTTCTATACTCGTAAGACGGGTAAGATCTGAATGTAAACAATCGATTGGAAGGTTTGTTTTTTGTTTGTTTGTGTATTATAGTTGATGATTAATTAATAATTATTTGAAATGAGTACATACTGATTATTTATACATTTTATTGGCATATTCTAAGCTTTTAGCTCTTAGGTTTAGATGTCAGAATCATAGACTAGGCTACAGTAGCAACCGCTAACATAGGCTAGGCTTATTGCTAAGGGACATATGCCAAAGCCCTAATATATGCAGTAAAAATGGGGTTGAACATTATATGCAGTTGAATAATACTCAAGTATGTACAGTATTTTGCCTTTTTGGAGTCATATTTCTTCCGTCGTAACCCTAGAACATGTGTTTTAGGCCTGGAAATGTAATTTACTGGGGTGTTTTTGGAGGGCTTGGAACGGATTAGCCATTTTACATGTTAAATGTGTTCCAAGATACGAAAAACTCTTGATACGAAGGCCGTCTCGGAACGGATTAATTTCGTATCTCGGGGTACCACTGTATTTAACTCAATTCAGATTTAATTTTTTGTTTCTAGTTAGCATAAAAGAATATCTAGATACTTTACATATATGAGACAAGGTCATCTTTTCATTATAAGACATGTTAATTTTAAGTCGAAATATGAATTTAATATGTCTTGTTGGGAACTAAATCATTTTTTTTGTTAACAGATTGCTTTGTGGGCATGTTTATTGAGTAAGGAAAATTACATGATTCCGTTCGCTATTTTCACTTGATTTCTTCGTAGTATGAGCTTTACTGTTATGTTATTATCTTTTATTGGCATGAAAACAGTAGTAAACTGTATTCTTTCAAGACCTCAAGTTTTTATTAAAATGATTCTCTCTCAACTTTATCTACGTTTGTGTTTGATCGGATAAGTTTATGGGAGTTTCATCTTTGTTACCGATGCACAATAACAGTCATTAGCAGCTCTAAAAGTGTTCTAAGCTTCAGCTACAACTTTCTTTAAATTTAACAGTATGTTTCCTTGCTGATCTTTGATCTATAGTGAACAAAGTTATTACCTAAAAATATATCAGTCCTATTATACATAATGTCATTTATAACATAACTGTGGTAACTGTTTACTATTGTATGATGGTTGAAATACAAGCCAAATGATGCTGTTATCGATTTCAGTTGTATAGCAGAACGTGTCTTGTTCGGTTTTTCATGGCTGTACACATTTACCAAACAAGTAAATGTTGAAACAACTTTCATAATTCTCTTTTGCAGTTTTTTTAACTTATTTAACTAGAAGATGGGATAAAGTTAGGCTATCGTAATTTGGTCTGTCTTTCTTACAGCCTGGTTGCACGCTGCTGGATGCACCCGTTACTAGCGAAATTTAAAAACATTTTCAAAATATTGTCATATAAGTATTAATTGCTAACCCCATCATAAAATTGGATTATCATAAGACGAATTATCGTAAATCGAACACTACCTGTATATAATATATATATATATATATATATTAATATATATATATAAACATACAGATGTTTCTCAGGAACAATTCCCCCATTATTCGCGGAAAATTCACCTATTCTCAGTATTTTGCTATGAGAAATATCCAGAAAATCATAGTTTTTTTTATCAATTTCATCATAAAATGCACTTTTTGTTATAAAAATATTACAAAACCAAGTATATAAATTGTTTGTGGGTTTTTCTTGAATTTTAACTAACAAAATAGGCTGTTTTCAGCCTTCTTATAGGGGTTCCAACTATTCATGCATTCTAACTATCCATATGGGGGGGGGTGGGGGGGGGGGGACTACGGGAGCCGTGGGGTTTGTGGAGGGGGGGTCTGGTACACATCTCCAACCACGCACACAGGGACCATTGGACTGCATATATATAACAGGTAGTCCCTGGTTAAGGGGCAGGGGGTTACTGTTCTGACAGCTTGATGATAAGCAAAAATTGCCAATAACTGAAAATCAGCAATTCATGGCACTTTTTGGTGCTGATACTAACTGGTTAATGGCTGCTGAGTACTGAAAATTTGTGTACTGTATTTGAATTTTGGCAGTTTTCAGCATTAGTCAACCCCCATAAATCTGGATCACTGGTAACTTGGGTTGTTGATAACCGAGGAACTGCCTGTATATATATATATATATATATATATATATATATATATATATATATATATATATATATATATATATATATGTATATATATATGTATATATATATATATATATATATATATATATATATATATATGCCTATTTTGTCAGTTAAAATTCAAGAAAAACCCACAAACAATTTTTATATAATTGGTTTTGTAATAGTTTTTATCACAAAAAGTGCATATATATATATATATATATATATATATATATATATATATATATATATATATATATATATATATACATATACATATACAATATATATATATATATATATATATATATATATATATATATATATATATATATATTTATATATATATATATATATATATATATATATTTATATATATATATATATATATATATATATATATATGCTTAAAAAAAATGATGACAGTAGATGCACGTGACTTCATAAATAAGCGAATCCCACAGGAAAATGATAGTCAGAAATCACAGCGCTTTCGTCTTTACTCAGACATTGTCAAGGAGCTAATGAAGTACAATTGGAGAGAAAGGTGTCAGGTACAAAACAAGATCAAGGATACCAGATGGTTAATTGTCAAAAGGGGAAAAATTAAGAGATAATCCAGGATTATCGGATATCACACGGTCACAAACCTAAACAGATTTGACCCTAACCGAAATTACAAAGTACCTTTACAGTCCAAAACATGTAAAAACTGAATATATTAATTTTGTTGCTTATATTTATCTACAACTTTTTTTCATAATGAAAGCATCAAGTTTAAATAAACCAAGACTTAAATTTAGAACATTTCTATTATTTGACTTGATGAAACAAGATTCAATGATATTCCTTTTAATTGTGTCATTACATGGGATTAAGGCTCTTGCTTGACTCCAGTTAATAGGATGGTCTAAATCTCTCATATGTACGAATAATGCATTCGATATTTGCCCAGTTCTCACAGAATATTGATACCGTTTGAGACGTTGTGAAAGAGATTTACCGGTCTGTCCGTAATAGACTTTATCACACTTTTTGCAAGGAATTTTATATATGCAGCCTGGAAGATCTTTAGGAGAATTTTTGATTACTAAACTCTTGACATTAATATTACTGAAAACAACATTTATGTTAAAAAGCTTTAAAATTCTAGGAATATCTAAAAACCTTTCATCATAGGGTAATTTTAGAATGTTATGCTTACTAAATTCAAGTTTGTCATCAGTTGAATAAAATTTTTTCTAGCTCTTTTCCATGCCACATCTATAAAAGTCTTTGGGTATTTAAGTGTCAATGCAATATCATAAATAGTTTTAATTTCAGCGTCAATAAACTGCGGGCTACAGACACGTAAAGCCCTTAGGAACATCCCAGAAAAAACAGAGAATTTAACATTTTGATGGTGATTGGAGTAGTAATGAACAAAAGAGGCAATGTTAGTTGATTTTTGAAAGACTGAAAAGGTGAAATTTCTATCATTTCTATGGACAGGTACATCAAGAAAATTCAAATTACAATTTTTTTCTTCCTCTGCAGTAAATTTTATAGAAGGGACTAAATTATTGAGATTATTAAGGAATTCCTGGAGATTTTCGTGAACTGGCCAAATACAGAAGATATCATCCACATATCTAAACCAAATAACTTTTTGGGGTAAAATTCTTGGTAAGAGTTTTGTCTCAAAAAATTTCATGTAAATATTGCTAAGGACAGGAGATAAGGGATTACCCATAGCCATGCCAAACTTTTGTACAAAAAATTCCCCATTAAAACAAAATTTACTATCTTATGAGACTAATGAGGTTTACCACACTTAAAGGAATGTCATGACGTTCTAATTCCTCCTCCAAATATTCAAGTAAGTCATCTACAGGCACTTTTGTAAATAAAGAGACAACATCAAAACTAACCATATTAAAATCAAAATTCAAATTTAAACTATTCAATTTGTTTATAAAATCAACATTGTTTTTAACATTTGTGTTAGAAATGTTTCCTACCAAAGGGATTTGCTTATATTTATATATTATATTAATATATATATATAGTATATATATATATATATATTATATATACACAGTGGTTCCCCTGTATTCGTGGGATGTGTAGTGTGTACTAGACCCCCCCCTCCCCCCCCCCCCCCACAAATAGTTGGAACCCCTATAAAAACACTGAAAACAGCCTATTTTGTTAGTTAAACCTTAAGAAAAACCCACTAAAAATTTTTATACATAGTTTTTTATAGTTTTATCACAAAAAGTGCATTTTATGATGGAAGTGATAAAAACAACCAGGAATTTCTGATTATTTCTCATGGAAAAATACTGCGAATAAGTGAATTTTCTTCGAATAATGAGGGAAATGTTCCTGAGAGAAATCTGCGAATGTGTGAGTCTGCAAATCCGGAGAATGCAAATATGTGTGGGGAACCACTGTGTGTAAATATATATAATGATATATATATATATAGATATAATATAATATATATATATATATATCGTATATATATATATATATATATATAAATACTATATACATACTATATTATATATATATCTATATATATATATAATATATATATATATATGTATATATATACATATATATATTCACACACATACACATACATACATACATACATACCCACACACACACAGCCGACTTCCGCTATTCATGGACTCGCCTATGTACCATATATACCCATATCTTGGAAAATTCGCCTATTCACAGTATTTTTCACCCAAAAAATCTTCACAAATTACTCTATTTTCATGTCATTTTTGTGACTAAAAGCACTCAGGTATATGCAATTTTAGAGGCTTTTTTTTTTTGCAACTATCAAAAAGGCACTTTTAAGCTTTTTTTTAAAGGGGTTTTAAGTATTTGCAGATTTTAGCTATTCAGGTGGTGCTGTGGTACCTATCCCCACAAATATGGGGTCTTCCTATATATATATATATATATATATATATATATATATATATATATATATATATATATATATATATGATAAAGAAGATTGAGGACAGGAACACGATGAGATGCAGTTTGCTTTAACCCTACATAATTTTAAAATCTTCGTATTCGATTGTAGTTTTATATTTATGGCTTCAAAATATCTGTGTACAATCTTGGTAAAATCTTTTCGAAAATTATCATTTATTAGGTACAGGACCTTAAAACATGTAGGCTGTTCAGAAAACTTTTTATTATGTAGTTTATTTTAAATTTTATCGAAGATCTTAGAAGGAAAGCAGTTATTAGCGATCTCTGGAGGAGAAAAGCAATTTCGTTGTGGAAGAGAGATCAGTTAGAGTTAAGGGACAAAGCACGACAGTGTAAGGTATATATCGAGTTCAGTTTGAAACTGAGAACACAGAAACTTTAGAAGTTGGGACCGAGGCCAGTAAATATTTTCTTTTTAAAAATTGAAGTACTGAAACAATAATTTTCCTTGGAGACCAGTATATCTAAGAAGTCTAATTATGAATTGTGTTCTTTTTCCATTATAAAATTAATATTAGTGTGGCAATTATTCACAAAATCTTGGAACCGGTCAGCATCAAATTCATGTTTGAATAAGATGAAAGTGTCGTCCAGGCCAGGGGGGCATTCGTCCAAAATGCGCTCCTCCAGGGAGTACATGAAGATGTTTGCAAAGGTAGGGCCAAGAGTAGAACCCATCGCCATCCCGTCAATATGTTTAAAAAGCTGTCCATTGAAAACAAATGCCGTGTCCAGCACGGCCAATTCTAAAAGAGCTTTGAAATTCGAATAAAAAATATTGCAGTAAACAGACTCAGGTTCGGGGAATAGCTTTTCTAGAATTATGCCTATGGTCCCTCTTACAGGTACGTTGGTAAATAGTGACTCGACATCAAAACTAGGCATGAATAAGTCAGAGTCCTGGAATCAAATATGTTCTTTAAGTTGTTCAGAATTTTTAAGGGTATATTGATTAGTGGTCAGTGGTTCCAACAGAGGGAAGAGAAATTTTGCCAGTTTGTAATTATGTGTTGTAAGAGGCCTAACTAGGGCGGGGAGGAACATTATTTTTATGTATCTTTGGTAGACCATACAAAATTCCGTAAGATGAACCAGTGGAGAATAAATCCTGGAACACTTTTTCATCATGATGTCATTTTTCAAGGCTCTGAGAAATCTATTGATTTTATCCTCGAATTTGAATATGCTTTGATAATTAGGCGCACCCACTTTCTGAAACCTTGTTCGAGCGCTTAAAATAGTAGTAATTTTGTTTATTGTTGTCACTTTTATCCAATATTACTGTTCCCCTCCCCTTATCCGGCCTCACAATGATGGTGTCATCACGTTTAGAAAGGGACTTGAGAATTTCCAGATAACTTTATAAAAAAGGAAGCCCAGTTTGTTTGAAATTTTGAGAAAGCATTTTTGGACAAAACCATTAACTCACTATGTAGGCGGCTAAGGTCGCTACACAAATTAAGATTGTTTAGATGATGAAATAACACTTCAAGGGGCAGAAAGAACTGACGGTAATTAGGTTTAAAATTTGGTAAGTAAATGACAAAAGGAGTTCTTCTCGTTTAAATTTGGTAAGTAAATGTCTAACCCAAATGACAAAAGGAATTCTTCTCGTTTAGGCAGTATTTATTTCGAAAAATTAAAAACAGTTTTACGTTATTGTCTAAACCAGATACGTCTCAAGTATAAAAGGCCCATTAAAACACTTGGGTTTAAAGCTAAGGATTTTATTCCACCCTTATCAATTAGTAAATGATAGGAGTTACATTGGCGAAATATGTAATGGGAGATATGCCCTAAGGTGATGCCTGAGGTTACCTTTGAGCCGACGTTGGCTCTGTTAATTATCCTAATCCTTATCATTGTTGCCTTAATTAAGACATTGTCTATATGTTCAGAGTCACAGGCTCCATTTGAAAGATTGATCCTATTATCTTGTTGTGTTATCTGTGAACATTCTATCATCTGACATTTGTATCGACAATTGCCTTTGTATAAAATTTGAGATGAGTTCCAATCCATGGAATGGTTTGTGTTATTTATATGATGGAAAATTGCTGAACTATGCTGTCCATATCTAACTAATCATTTATGTTGAGTTAATCTCTCCAAGAGAGATTTTCCTGTAAAACCGTAGTATGACGTATCACAATCCCTACAGGGAATTTCATAAACTCCTATGTCTTTGGAAACTGGTTTCTGCTGAATGCTGATTAAGGATTTCCCCAGTGTATTTGGATATGTGAAGATGAACCGGTTGGAGGACCCTAAGTTCGTGTGATCTCTCGTATAGTATCCATGTGAGGGATTATGAGGAACAGTTAAGAAATTTTTGTATTATTTTAGTGCTTAAATAACACTGCTCACTACCCCTCTCTCAATGGTTCTAATTCATAATTGTAAGACCATGTGTCTCACTCTTTGTGATAGTCTCACTTCTAGTTTCTATAAGTTTTTCTTTGTTGTTCTACTACTGTATTTTTATTTTGCTAATACTCTCTCTCTCTCTCTCTCTCTCTCTCTCTCTCTCCTCTCTCTCTCTCTCTCTCTCTCTCTTTCTAAAACACTCACATATATGTATGTGTCTGTCACAGAGGGAGAGAGTATTAGTAAAATGGAGTATTAGAGCAACACAGATAGCCTTATAGAAACTAAAATTGTAACTATCATAAAGAGTGAGACACATGGTCTTACAGTTATGAATTAGAACCATTGAGAGAAAGGAAGTGAGCAGTGTTATTTAAGCACTAAAATAGTAAAAAAAATTCTTAACTGTTCCTAGGCAGGTCGTGATAGACTATGTCAGTAATTCTAATGTCCAAAGGCAAGGGTGAAAGTTTTGATAAACACTTTGCTAACTGCCTGTCGTCAACTTGCCATCAAGAGGAAGAATGGTGAAGTGAAAATTGGTGATGGTGAAATGGTGAATGGAGGGAGTGGTGACGAAGTTGGTAAAGAGTAAGGTAACCAACATGTCTGATGAACAAATGATGTAGTTGACAGCCCCCATGAACTATGAAATATCAGTAACATCACCACCGAAACACTATAAAGTTAGAAGGAAGGAGAAGGGGCGAGAGAAGAGAACGGTAGCATAGGGTGGAGAGCGCAATGTGTGAAAGTGTAACCCATATCTTGGTGGACGGGACTTACAATTTTCACAACTTTCTCTTACACCTTGGTTTTTTTTTTTCAAAGTCCAATATTGGACTTAGCAGCTTACTCAGTCTCGAATCCAATCGACTCTCGAAGCAACTAAGTGATAAATGGTGGAACCTTTTGCTGCAAAGAGATAATAAAGAATTAAAGAATTATTTGTGTTCCTCAGAAGGAAAGCAGATAATGATGCTTGCAATTTGGGAAACTGGATTGAGCAAATAGATACACATTAGATTCTTTGAACGGTAGAGGTGTTGAGAAATTAAACGAAGCCAAAAGCTGCCTTGATCTCTCAACAGGAGATATAGAGTGCTATGTGTATTCTGACGCCTATCGAAGACTTAAGAATTGAGAAGAAATAAAGTATTTTTTTTTTAATATATTCTACTGTTGGCAAGGCTGATCCCATAATTAGCCTTGCAAGATAAAGGTTGGAGAGTGGATAAGAGGAATACCAAATAATGGGTCCCCAGTTATATGACTTCTTTAACGAGTGGTGACATGGTTTCAACCACTCTGTGGACATCAATAATGGCAAATCAACAGGTAATAGCAGTTGATAGTTGCAAGAATCTAATAAGGTTAACTTTGTTATTGGGAAGTTTGTTATCAAAGGCTATTTATTGAAAACAAGACCTGTGTTTTGGAATTAGAAGATGGTTTTATTGAAATTTAAGAGGCAAAGAAAATCTTGTGTAGAAATTCCGAACGAAATGATCTACGGACCCTTAGGCACCCTAGGGCAAGACAGAACAAACCCCAGGTAGGTGGAACCAAGCCAAAGTCAGAGAGGACACACTCCTTTGTCCTTTCACCTGTCAGCATGTCTGTATCTCCAGCAAACGAAGACATTAAAGGAAAATACATGGGACAAAACAAGACAAGTACCAGAAATTCAGACCAGAGAAGTAGAGTATGTAAGGGTGCTTGTCCACTAGAGTAGAGCTATTCTCTATTGTTTAGATATCATCTTGATGATGATGTTCATTGCAGACATGTTGCAATGCCATACTGTTAGCAAGCATTTATCTCAGTGGTATGACAGATGGTAAAACATATTTTTGTACTATGGCAGCAGTTGACTGCTGTAGCATTTATTAAATAAGGTATTCCCTATGATGGACTCTTCTAGGTTGCTGCTGAGTGACTGCCATTTTTTCTTTTAGGATATAATATGTGTGCAAAATAAATTTTGTTTAAAGAATTACTTTTGATAGATTTATTCATTTCCAGGTTTTGGGCCAGCTTGATAACAAGTTCATAGCATGTACTATCAAATATACAGCACAGGATGAAACAAACTCACCTATCAGTTTAGTGGTTTTGTTTGACCAACATGCTGTCCACGAAAGAGTACGGTTGGAGAGCATCATTGAAGAAAATCTTGAATTAGCAGAGTCAGGGAAACAGGTTATTCGTAGCTCTATGGTTACTCCTCCTATGTCCCTAACTCTTCCTGATGATGAAGTAAGGTTAATGGTGGCATATAAAGAGCTATTCTTTCAGCGTGGCCTTCATTTTACTAAGGTAATATTTCTGATGAGTTATGTAAATGATATACTGCACTTGATCACAGAATTTCAAAAATATTTTGTTGATGGCATATATTGGGGCTAGATTATAAATTAGAATAAGATTTTATCCTCTCAACAAATGTTAAGATTTTCCTACAACGAGAACAAAGCCTAAATTTTCAGAATGAAACTTACTCTCCATCATGTAGCTTTACCTACTGTACCGGCAAAGGTTCTCCCTGTTTTCTGTAGGTACAAACACTGGATTTCAGGTATTATCCATTTGTTGTTTGTGTAATCAATTGGTGCTTCAGGATAGTTGAGTTTATCTGTTTTTCCTGTTGCTTTCGTACTGTGTCTTTGACTTTTTAATTTGGATTATGATAAATCCTGGTAATAGTAGGCAAGTTTACAAGGTAAGCAGCTACCATAATAGGCAATACCCACTTTCAGCTGATTGACATGACTTGTGCATTCAGTGTAGGGGTATTGTCTGGGTTTTTTATGATAACAAGTGTGACGTTTGATATTCTTCTTTATACTTTATATAATAAGAGGGAGACTAACAGGTTGACTAAGGTATAAAAGCAGGTTTTTGCTAAGCATTTTTGTTCCTGGTAAAAGTGATGGGACATGTTAAGCCTTCATATTCCCCCTTCCCTTTCACCTAGTTGCACTTCCTCATATTCGTGTTCTCTGACTCCATTGCATGCTTTCATTTCAACTTAGGATATAGTCTATCAGCTGGGAGGGGGGGGGGGGGGGGGGGGGGGTTCTCGTGTGCATAAAATGTACCCATAGTTACTCACTGGGATTTTGAAGTAGACTACTTCCCTTAACAGAAAATCTTGGGTAACATTTTCACAACCTGGCAATAAGTGAGAAAATGGCCCCTATTTGTGGCTTGGCAGCTGATTTTCCAAAGTCGATTATTACAAGTAAAATACATAAAAATGCTTATAACTTCACTTTTTCTTTTCAA
The DNA here is from genome assembly GCF_015104395.2 of Macrobrachium nipponense. NCBI lineage: Eukaryota > Metazoa > Arthropoda > Malacostraca > Decapoda > Palaemonidae > Macrobrachium > Macrobrachium nipponense. The sequence continues at coordinate 51,209,487 of NC_061110.1, read as the reverse complement.
TTATGAAACGACAAATTTTCAACTCAAATTATTCGTCTTGAAGACCTTTCATAATATATAGTAGGTTTTGGTTTGAGTGGGTCAGTATCAAGGTCAACTGATCCCTCTAATGCATAAGAAACTGATATTTTAATCCACTTAAGGTTCAAATCCATTAATATAGATACTCACCAAGATATCCAAATCAGTTTAGGGTCATAAATTATTAACAGGACAAAACGGAATTGGGCCAACCTTCAACTTGTTGTCATTTTACGACCACTTGTGCACGAAAAATCATTGAACCTTAAAATACACTTTCTATTACATCCACTCATTGTAAGTGGATAAGATATCCCTTAAGATGTTTGGTACCACTAACTTCCCTTCAATATGTCATTAATTGCATTTGGAGAAGGAGTGACTGATGAAAATATCGAGGTCAATAATACAAGAGGACATGTAATGTGATTCATATTGTAGCATTAGTTTATGTGTATGATGCCTAAAAGGAGTTGCTTAGTTCATTATTTCTTGGCCTTAATATCATTAAATAAATAACAATGAATATGTGGAAGCAATTATATGGTCACAACAAATGGCATCACATTTAGAGGGCCACCTCACATCGCATGAAACAGACTGTGTACAATAAAATACAGGGCTTTGTTTCTTTAAACATTTTGATCACAATTTATAGAAATACTTATGTAGAAAATATAAATACTATGAAGTCATACAGTAAAACCTATTGTTTATAATCAAGTAGTGATCTCAGATTTTTGTGTGTGTTAATTACACTGGTTTACAAAATATTTTTTTTTTTTTTTTTTTTTTTTTTTTTTTGCTCTGAGGCAATGGATGCGAATGTCATTTTTTTTTTTTTTTTTTTTTTTTACTAATTTTGATGTGGTGAATTCAAATTTATGTACAGTTTTGCTCCATCACCTCTAGTTTTTTGCTGTCACATTATACTGCATATAAATTCAAAATATAACACTTTTATGTTTGCTCTGAGGCAAGGATGTGAATAGGTGTTTTTTTACCCATTTTGATGTGGTGAATTCAAATTTATGAACAGGTTTGCTCCATCATCTCTAGTTTATTTTGCTTTCACATATCTCCTTTTGATATACTGCATATAAATTCAAAATATAAAGTTTATTACATCTTAAGGTAGGAGACCTTCTCTCAAACATGTTTTGTTAAAGAGGATGGCAGCATCAGTGGAATTGATTTTATATATAGTCTTTTCAGTTCTTCTTATTACTTTCTTCTCATTAGGGCTGATATATGCTAATAGCTGGTCGATGTTCATATTCTGGTAAAGGAAATGTCTTCTAAGAATATTAATTTATTGATATGATAACTGAAAGTGGCGTATGGTTGCCGTAGAGTTTACAAATTGTAGTCTGGACGATGTCTAAGGGTGTAGCGGAATTCCAACGTTTCCAACCATATCTTCAGTTCATTTTCAAGGAAGGGTGAGCTTAAACTGATTGGAATGGGGTCATTCGGCAGTATTTATTGTGTCCCAGGTGCTGTCTGGTGAGAGCTGAGTTTTCATGGGCTGAACAGGGGATTAAATCCCTGAGTCAAGCCATCTTCCAGAGGTGGATGCTCGCACTGATTTTCGCATGCGGACGCTGGAGAGTAGTATTGGGAAGGTCATTGCTGGTAGATGGGGTTACTACCTGATTGATCCGTTCGAACGGCTCTGGGGTGCTGACAGGCGGCGCCCTACGTGCCACTGTCGGGAGGAGCGAAGTCTATTGAGTGGTTTTGAGGCTGGGTCTCTCCTTTCCGATGTGTAGGGCCTCCAAGAGGCGCAGGCGATGGTGATCTGCCACATTATCGATAATTCCAAATTTAGAAATTGTGTCCTTTCGGGTTATCCTGGTATTGTGGCCGTTTTTAGCATGATTGTGAATGGCGCCTTACTGAGCATGGCAGGATATCCTCTTGGAAAATCGCATAGTTGTCATACCAAAGTAGGTGCCTGGGCATTCTTAGACAGGGCATTTGTATGGTAGACAACGTAGTTTTCTTAAGAGGGTCTTGCACCACCTTGCTGACGCTGATGAAGGTGTCATCAATATACCGGACGTACATAGATGGTTTCTTGATGGTGGCGAATACCCGACGTTCCACAGCACCAATGTAGAAGTTTGCGAAAAGTACTCCAAGGGGAGAACCCATCACTACATCGTCTTTTTGTGTGTACATATGGCCTCTGTGGGTGGAGAAAGGGGCCTTTTTTGTACAAATCTCAAGGAGTTTTCGGAGGGCAGGTGTTCAGGGATATTTAATGGGGGCGTGGAATTGTCTCTATATACACGATCCAGAATTATCTGGATTGTTTCATCAACAGGGACGTTCGTGAAGAGGGACTCCACGTCCATCGATGGAATAATTCCTTCGGGGGTGTCGTTTTCAGGAATTCTATAAACTTGTCAGAAGACTTCAAACTGGGGTCATCTGGAACGTAGGGAGTCAAAATAGTGTTCAGTTTCTTCGCAAGCTGGTATGTAGGAGCAGGAATCTGGTTAATAATGGGGCGTAACGGGTTCCCTGGTTTATGGGTTTTAACATTCCTGTATATGTAGCCAAGGTCGTAGTCCCCTATGATCGGCAGCAAGTGAAGTGCATTGGAAGCTGCATTGACAGCCTCAATAATCCTATTAACCTCACATTTAATGTCATCTACTGGGTTTATTACAAAACATTGATGGAACTAAATTTATCTGGATGATACAATACACACAAATCATAGTACAGTAGACAGTTAGAAGTGAGTTTTTTTGGATGATCTTGTATACTTTGCCTCTGGGTTGCCATGCATGAGCATCCAGCAGACGTCCCCTGTCATGCTGGGTTTCCACTTGCCTTGGTAGCTGCTTTCCATCTTAGTATTATCTTGGTGGAACCTTTCTCCCTGCTCATCACTCACTGTCCCGAGGTTTGTTGGGAAGAAGTTGAGGTGGGAGTGGAGAAAGTGAATTTTGAGTGACATTCAGCATCTTATATCCTCATAAGAGGTAATCTGGTACCCGTGTGTTACCAAGGAAGCCATTCAGCTGACTTAAATGCTTCCCATGCTCTCAGTTTCTTTAAGGTAAGAAGCTCCTCAAAGTCCATATCCTTCAGCACCTCTCGGATCTGAGGGCCAACGCAGATCCCCTCCTTGAGTATAGTAGAACTCAGAGTTGAGAACAGGGTGCACAAGTGTTGGAAGGCAGCGCCATTTTTTCCATGGCCTTCCTGAAATTCTTCATTAAACCAAGCTTGATATTAAGAGGAGGAAGAAGCACCTTGTTCATGTCCACTAGAGGATTTTCTTTGACACTGTGGTCACCAGGCATGAAAGTGCTCCTAGACCCCAAGTCCTTCTGCTTGTAGTGCTTGGATACAGCCCAACTGTCCCAGAGACAGAGAAAGCAACAGTACTTTGTGAAGCCCATTAGCATACCCATAAGGAGCCCAATGACTTTGAGGTCCCCACAGAGACTCCACTGGTACTGGTTGTACTTGACATCTTCTAAAAGGAGTCCCATATTATCATATGACTCCTTCAGATGGAATGAGTGGGCAATGGGAATGCTAGGGTATTTATTACCTTTGTGCAGGAGCACAGCCTTGAGCTTCGCTTGGAAGAGTCTATGAAAAGACACCATTCTGTGGGATTGTGTGGGAAACCAAGGAAGGTGAACAAGCCAGAGACATTAGTGCAGTAGCACAACTTGTGTATGGGGCCCAGGATTTGTCCTGATCTCCAATTTTACAGTCAAAACAATGAATGTAAGCAGTTATCAGGAGGGAAGTAATTGCTCGACGCTGTGCAACTGTCATGAAATCCCCACACACATAGCAGAATGAATTTGCCTGGTTGATGCATCTTCGGTGTTTTGAAGTGCCTGAAGCCCTTGTAGAGATATGTATCAGCTCACAAAAATCTGGACAACAAAATAAACATTGATCATATATATGGATATGTGAATTGTTGTAAAATCATAGTGTAATATGAATGGCGAGCAGCACTAATCATCTGCTCTCACCGCCAGTAGGCTACTGGTGTACCCAGCTGCATTGCATGTCTGGGTTGTCACATGCTTTTTGTAAAAATAGGGCATTGAGCTTTCTAAAAAGACCTCAATTCATAAAATTTCTAAATAAAAAAACACACAATGTCCTATATAGGACAAATCTGGTAGCCATGAATGCATGTGCACATTTATGTACATATATATGTGGATATCTCAAAAGCTAGACGTGATGAGTAAAAACTGGTTTCGAATCTGAAATCAACCCCCCAGAATTAGGCTATAACAACTATTTTTATGTTTGCCTCAATTTCTCTGTAAACCAGTGTTATAAGTTTGTTTAATTAGAGGCTGACCGAAGTGGACTGTTTGTTTAATTGGAAGCTGACCAAAGTAGCTACGGTAGAAAGAAATCTTGTAACATTAACAAGCGGAACAGATTTTTCGCAACAGGTAGACACAACCAAGTGTATCATCTGTCAAAAGTCAGCGCAAGAAAAATCTAAAGGATCCAAAAAGGCTGTAAGAGGGTACAAGAGGCACCATGGATACGAGATGACATTGTAAGCAAAAGACTGAAGGCAATCAGCAATGAAGACTTTTTGTATCACATGAGTAATGCATGTTATAAAACGTACACGATGAAGTCTCAACTTGACAGAATAGCAAGAAAACAGTCAAAAGTTCAGTAGATGAGAGCATAACCAGACATGGCAGACGATCAACAATAGCTCCTCAACCACATCCGTCACCTCAGAGTGAAGTCTATAGTAAGAAATGTGTTATCTGTGGGTTTGTAAAGCATCAAGGACACTATGATGAATATAGGATATCTGAATCCAATAGGGCATTTAAATTTCTTGAAGCAACTGTGTTCATGTGTAATAAAAAATACAAAAATGGAAATGTAATCCACTTCATCATTAAAAACAGCTGTGCTCTGTATAATAGGTCAGTGAGGGAAAAACTCCCAAAATTTCTAGTCCGTTCAGGATGTGCAATGCTAACTAATCATAACCACAGGAGGGGTCCAGGTGGGCAGAGCCCCCAGTCAGGTAACAGTGCCCCTTCCCCCCAGCCAAATAAAACATTGTACTAGGTTAGGTTAGGTTGGTTAGGTTAGTATACTAACTTAAATGTTAGTGTCCCCCCCCCCCCCCCAGCCTTGTTACATGTTGTACTACGTAGGTTAGGTTAGGTTAGGTTTGTTAGGTTAGTATGGTAACCTATATGTCAGTCTTCCTTTAAGGGGGGATTTATTTCAAAAGCAAGTCCAATATGAAAATACTATCATTTACAGAAATAGACAGTGATGATAGTAATAATGAATATTCTTGAATCTTGATAACATTTCATTCCTTATTCCCTGCGATAACCTCCGACTTCTATCTATTTCATAATTTATGCTTAAATAGAACATGTGTCAATTCGTGTGTATATCTTGCTGAGCTTTTAGGACTAAATAACACTCGTTTAAACAAATTTAACAAACAGGCAACTCCCTTACCTCTCGTTGCTGATTATCCTTCTGTATGAGCTAAAATGCAAACTGGGCTAATGAATCCTCGTAGATACAAAAATATAATTTATATTTCCCAAATTAGCTAAACATTAAATGGAACATACTGAATATAAAATGGAGTAAAAAGAATAAAGTCTGACCCTCAAAAAAACCGTAAACTGTCATTCTCCTCACCTGAACTAGTTTAAGTAAACACTTCCCCTAAATCTCACTGTCTGATTAGTTATGCCAATTAAATGGCCAAAGTCTTTAGAGAACCCATTCTCTTATATTATGCCATGAACCATCTTGTGATGGGTGTCCTCGAACCCTCTCCACATGTTTGTTCTATACCACGACACAGGTAATCAAGGAGTGTCCCGTCTTCTTTTGCAGCTCGTATCATTAGGCCCCATACACCAAACGCTACGAACACACACACACGGACACGCCTTTCGGAATGCCATAGCAACCGAGCATGTTGCAAGACCCAATCATGTGATCTCTGAAAGGTCGTCAACTGCCTATCGCATGGTCACCAATTCTGACTGTTTTTTCATTTCAGCACTCTTCGAGGAGTCAAGCATCTGTCACTAAGCCCTCCTGTCTCTAAGCGGAAAAAGCTGAGATTAACAATTCACCACCACACTTTCTTTTAAGATGGCTCGGCCACCTATGTCTTTTGTGCACTCCTGTCGCACACCACATTAGCAACTGGTATATACTGGTTCATAATGTTTGCAAGATAGCCCCTATAACACATAATTCGACTATCACTATGGATACCATAACCGCAATCACTGGAATCGTGTAGCGTTCGCCGAAGAAGAATTCATCAGTCTCTAAGAAAGGTGGAACTTGAACCACCTCGTGGGTCCATGTAAGTGTTTCACGAACACCTTTGTCGAATAGTTGTAGACCCAGTCTGAGCACGTGAACCATCTCAAAACAATTCAGCATGTGCCATTATTCAGCGTCTGCAACCCCTGTAAGTGTATCCAACACCCCCTTGTCGCCGAACTGTAGATTCAACATCTTCTGATGAAGGAATCGTAACCACCACCTCGTTATCAATTAAATATCCTGTGACATCCATACAAGTGTGTATCGCACCCGCCTCGTAGAAGATTGTAGACTCTTGGTTTGTCCCAGAACATATCCTGAGACGATCCACCGACGACATCTCGTCCATTACAAAAGCGATCCATAGCATTGCCGCTCGTGTGTAGATTCAACCTCTGGTACTGTAGAACCAAGCCGTTTCGTCGTCACCATCATGTGAAGTTGGGAATTCTCTAAAGTCATCGTGTGTCCGTATTTGAAAAGTCTACATGATCATAGAAAAACTAAAGTCATGGGTTACCACACGAATCTGTCTAACTAATATACCCAATCTCATAGTCAATTATTAAAAATTCCTCACTAAAACAAAATATGATCTCTACCCACTGAATCCTCACAAGTAATCCCATATCTGACAAATATACTATCAAAAAAAACCCCGTAATGTCTATACAGCAAAACCCCTGTACTGTTTATATAATAACCTCCATGAAATATAATGCCAAATACCTCTTCTATCTGACACATATACCCCGATAAATTATACCTCCTGTCTATAATAGAAATGCTATGTAAAGCTTAACCCCGATTACGAACATCCCTTATAGGAAAAGAAAATAAAATAATAATAATTGAACTTTCCCCATTACAAAATGTACACGGAGAAAAAAAAAATACATATAATCCAGCCCTTTTCCACATAAACGCAGTATGTATCGTTACAGAATTTGCTGCCGCAACATATCCCATCAACCGGAATTGACCCCTTACATACAACCCCATGGAATATCATAATTGACATCTCTGAAAACAGTGCAAATCTCCGAGTAATCAACTCTGAAAGGAAAAATCAGCAACCGGTCTCATCACAGCATTATCAGCATTAATCAACCTGTGAATACCTCGTGCTCAAATCACACTATAGATATGACTAGTCAGACTTGCAACCTCAGAAATCGTTACTCTCCAAATGGCCCAAAAATTCAATACTGATACTATATAACCACATTCCAAAAAATTATCCCTAGGTCCACAAAGGTACCCAAAAATTGTCCTTGAAAACATAACTCATTCATGATACTGCCATAAGTATATAAAACCGCATAACCACCTCGTCGGGATATAAACCACAGAAAACCACAATTCACCCATTATATACCGCCAAATATAACCACCGGTGAAATAAAATACAACCTCTTCACAGGGACCCATAAAAACACAATAACCCCCTCTTGGTTCGTAAAACCACAGATCACCACCAAAAAAATATAACCACAAAAAAGGGATTTTGACGTAAGGAAAAATCTATTTCTGGGCGATTGGTTCGTGTCGCCCAGCGAAATATCCCTTTAATCCATTATTTCTAAGGTACATGACTAACAAATACCAGAGAATAAATAAAATAAAGAAAAGGTCAGTATAACTGACTCGCTCACCCTCCAAGAGGGCGTCGGTATGAACATTAGGGCGAGTGAGACCCCTACCACGAACCTCTTACCAATAGAAATCTCCTACGACAAAACCCCACAAGAGGGGAGGAAGCCGGACACCACAGAATGGGCAGCAACTACTACTACTCCACCCCACGCTACCGACTGCTGCGCCTCTGGTGGCCATCCTGAAGTTAGCAGACAATCTTGAGCGCAGGGATGGGTAGGGTGGGATTTCGCTGGGCGACACGAACCATCGCGCCCAGAATAGATTTTTCCTTACGTCAAAATCCCTTTTCTGGGCTCAGTTCGTGTCGCTGCGCGAAATCGTACCAGAGAATTAGCACAAGATTGTAAATGAAAATAAATAAGGTCTCAATAAAACTTAAAATAAAATAAAGTATTATAATTGCAAGAAAATATATATATCACAATTGTTTATACAAGTCAGAAAATAATAATTAAAATTAGCTTAAAGTTAACATATGTACAGGGCTTACATGGAATATATGTTGAACTTAACATCTGTGTATACTTATTACATACAATAGTAAATAAAGCAATTATAATAATAAAATGATTCTGAACAAACTTAGAATACAATATAGATAAATAACTCTTAATATGTCTTAATAGTACAAAACCCGTACCATTGTAAATGGAGATGTGTCACCCTAGCATAAAAATAAGGGGACCACATCATAGAGATCATTATATACAAACAATTGTGGGTGACCCTAGCAAAAAAATAAGGGACACCCACTGTACCATCACAAGAGCAGCTAAGACTCAAGGTAGACGTAGATGAACATGGTAGGTATAGACAAACTGTTGACTGAGATAGGTAGAAAGGAGATCTGGATCTTCAACTAAGATTAAGCAGAGTCGGGGGAAACTATGTTACCCGCCGCAACTGCTGAAAAATTTCAGAGATTCCAAGGACTTTAAGTAATGACGCTTAATTAAATACTGTCGGCGATTTCCATCCAGTATACTTTTTCAAATCATCAAAATTCATGTGTTGGAAATAGTTAATTGAGGTGGCAACTGCCCTGACATCATGAGCTTTAGGGAAGGAATCAGGGTTGGCTTGCTTAATAAAGTATAGGATCTGTTGCCTGATACCTTTAATAGATAAAGTACCAACTTTTTTTGTACATGCAACTTCCCCGGCAGATATATACTTAGCTTATGTCTCTGACGTCCGACAGAAATTCGAATTTCGCGGCACACGCTGCAGGTAGGTCAGGTGATCTACCCCCCTGCTGCCGCTGGGTGGCAGGAATAGGAACCATTCCCGTTCTAGAACCAGATTTTCTCTGTCGCGGTAGTGTCAACATATGTTGTTGCTACCTCCTGACTTGATTTTCGTTTTTCATCGCCATTGATCTTCTGGGCTGTCTTTTGCAGGGAAGTACTGGGTCTTTGGTTCGGCATACGCTTTTATTAACTTTTTAATGAATTTGGCTTCGAAAATTTCGAAGAATATATGACGTTAAGTAACTACCGAAATTTTTCGGTAGACACTCACATAGTTTGGCAAACGAAAGGGAATATTAATACGTGGCAACTACTCGAAATTTCTGTAGGACACTCACAGTAGTTTGCAAGAAAGGGAAATATTAATATTTATTCATTAATACGTGTAATAAGTGTTAGAATTGATTGAGGAAATATACTGACTTCCTACTTTAGGGAGTCAGTAAAGCATGTAACTAGATACGTTTCTTTTAAAAGTTTTTTGGAAACTCGTACTAACGAGCAATTAGAGTATTAACAGTACTAGTAGTGTTGCATCCTCATCACCTTCTTACTTCGCAGAAACTTCAAATTCATAATTGCAATTTGAAGACAAGGATTGTGGCTCAAAATGCGAGCTATTGAAAGGTAAGAAGTGATTACTAGTGTTCCCCATTGCAGTGGAGGGTGCGTCTGATCGGCTCTGTCTCGCTCCCAGGCCTAGACCTCTTTCAAGCTCCCAAGCCCAGGGGAGAAGGAATGTCGAAAGCCGTAAGGAGGTTTCAAGAAAATCCCCCGGAATCCAGGGTCCCCACCGTCAAGGTGGGTTCCCCTCGGCAGAGCCGTCCCAGACTGGCCAGAAAGGATAGCCATTGAAAAGGCATTCCTTAAAAAAGCGCGTTTCTTCAGCTTGACATCCGAAAAGACGAAGAATGTATATTGTTTTGATGATCTAGCGCGTTCTCTGAAAACTAAGAGAACACTGAGCAAGAGCCAGCCAGGAACTTAGGAAGCCGCGTTCCAGCAAGCTAGCGTGAGCCACGCTCCAACAGCCAGCAGCGAGAAAACAGACTAGCGCGAGCCGCGTTCCCACAACCAAACGCGAGCCGCGTTCTAGCAACTGAGCGCGAGCCGCGTTCTAGAAAATTTTTCTTGGCGCAAGGCGCCTTCAAAGAGACGAAGCACCAGCCTGGCGCAAATTGCGCCAGAAAAACAGACGGCTAGAGCAAGGGAAGAGCTTATAGTACAGTGGCAATCAGAACGATCCTTCCATTGAACGTTTCCGGGCAAGAGGCTCTTTCTAATAGGGGTCTAGTAGGCGCTCGGAACTATCAGGGCGCACGGGACCTTCCACGCAAGCGAACGTTCCAGGAGCGAGTCTCCTTTCTAGCGTGCGGAACATTCCAGGCGCGCGGAACTATCCAGGCGCTAGGCGCAAGGAGCCAGGCGCCAGAATATTCAAAATCTTCTTATGAGAGAGAGGTCAGTCGCGAGGCTCCTCTTTGAGTTTTTAACTTGAGCAACTTTCCCCTGGCAAAGGTGCAAGATGTCGCACAGGCGGCCGTCGCGTTTGTCAGAAGGATTCTGATACTAAGAGAAGCCATTTTTTCATTATTCAGAAGACTCCTGTGTTTGGCAGTTCCTCTCAATGCAGACTCTCTCCTTCATTCATGCTCTTCCCTCGTTATGAAGAGGCAAGAGCTTTGGGAGTTTTTCTTATAAGAATCTCATCGACGTTTGGGTATGATGGCGGATAGGAAATATCTACTTCCTTCCGTAAACCCTACAGATGAACAGGAATTCTGTCTCTTCCGCGATTTATGAGGAAATCACGAAGATTTAAAGAGTTCCTGGATTAACTTTCTTCCTTAAGGAGATATATATATACTCTTTCTATCATTCTATTAACGAAAAGAACGAAGACAGTAAAAAATTTTCCTTTCTCTATCTGCCTCGGCAGGGAAAGAAGGTAGTAGAGTATCTGCTGTATGAGAATACGATACGGCAAATCACACATACCGTAGTTACTTCTTTGCAGAGCAACTCAATTACCAGTATCCTTCCAGGAATTTCCTAGGAAGGACTACGCTTAAAGGGATTGTTAAGACAACACCTACTTAGCTTCTAGATTTATCGAAGTCTTGTTTCGCTTAAATATGCATGAATAAGAACTTCCTGAAGTTCGATTATAATTTTATAAGATTCCTTTATTTAATGGAGTAGCTGGCAACTCTGGAAGAGTAAGGCCAGACGGCTAACGGAGACTGCTATCGCGCCTTAGAGACCAACGCAGTAACATGTAGGTGTCGGTCATGAGTGGTTGGTTACATGTCTCTCTCCTGCGGGATGGAATAACTAACCGTGTCTCTCCCCTACAATCGCGGTTTTAGCCTCGGATTGAGGGGATAGTTAAGCAAACATAAATATAATATTGTCTGCCTTTTGCTAAGAAGCTTTCAATAAGAAAGATATTACAACATTTCAAGGTAACATTATTAAAGGATTCTAACGCAGCGGAACTCTATATTATATGATGCTCTCATGCTTACGAAAGCATGGCTTATTAGAGTACATGCTTAGTGAGAAGATGAATGTAGTAGAAGAGAATTCACTTTAAGACTACGGTATGGTCAAGTCTTATGCACATACCGAGGTTAACTACAGAAATTCCTAGTATTCCTTACAAAGGTTTCCTAAATTAATGCTGTTTACCACAATGTGACAGTATTATAAAGGATTCTAATACGGCAGAGCACGATATAATATAATTCTCTCATCCTTTCGAGAAACGCACACAACCCTTTTAGAATCGGATATTGCTCAAGAGAAGATGGGTGAGTCGGATGGGAAACATTCTCTTAGTGGCAGAAGTTGTTTCCCTGAATGGACTATACTACGTATATAAAAGTTTTTTCCTACTAAGAACGGAATTAACACGTGAAGGATGTCGGGTACCATAAGGGCACAGATGTTCTGGCACATAACCTTAAAAGAACTAGAAGGAAGCGCCAGCCTGGCGCAAAGCGTCAGAAGCGCCAGCCTGGCGCAAATTGCGCCAGAAGCGCCAGCCTGGCGCAAATTGCGCCAGAAGCGCCAGCCTGGCGCAATGCGCCAGAAGCACCATCCAAGATATTTTCTCGTTTTAGCGAGTTATTAACCTAAGAGTCCAGTAGTGGTTGGTTTGGTGTTTGCTTCTCACCTCGGTGGTCGCGGGTTCGATTCTCGGCCATTCCATTGAGGAGTGAGAGATGTGGATTTCTGGTGATAGAAGTTCACTTTCGACGTGGCTCGGAAGTCACGTAAAAACACCATACAAACAAACAAACAAACCAGTAGCCTCTCGGAGGCTCAGTAACGGCAAGATTCGTTCCTGATTTCGTTACCCATTTAATCGGAAAGGGGTCGCTTACAAGGAATGATGAAATGATTTATTTTAATCACTTAGGCCAATTCCACGACACTCTCATATCGCAAAGAGCATCGAGAATCTCTTTTTTCGCCCCTGTTCGCGTTAACAAAAGAGAACCTATTTAGGAACAGACACGGAACGTAACGATCCTTAAAGGTTCGATGCAAGATTTTGCATGTCCGTGAGAACCTTCTCGATCGAAGATAATAACTGTTAACGTATGTCTAACATTTATTGAAAAGAGTTTTGAGAACCTGCGGAAAGTCTTCTTCATAGATCTCTTTGCAAGGTAGAAGACGAACAGGCTTCCTATAGACTGCTTCCTTTTCCTCGAACCAAGAGAGGTAGCAATATACGACATCTTTAATATAAAGAAGGGGAATAAACTTTAGTCTTTTTTCCCTTAGTTATAAATTCTTAACAGATATTAAGATAAATGGGCGTCAAAGGAAGAGAGGATGAATGCCTCATTTTGGCCTTAGAGAGGTTGGATTCACAGAAGTCACGTTCTTCTCACAGCATGTTTCGTAAGGCTTTTCCAAGAGTATCTGGATATTCTATCAGAATCTATTATAAATAGACCTGAAAAACCTCTCCACTCTGAGTCTTTCCGCGTGCAGACTGACCAGAAGTGGACATGGACATGAATGAGGATTTTTAATGGTAAATGACAATAGTCATGGCTAAGACATAGAATTGCTGCAGATCGTGCTAGATGGAATGAGGAAACTGTCCTCTTCCGATACCTCTGTGAACCACATAGCGAGGTTCTTTCTTCACTTTCAGAGGAAAGAATCACCAAGGTATATATCTGCTATCAAAGAACGCAGTAAAAGGCTATACTCTGTCTCTACAAGGGGAATTAGAGATAACAGAAGATTAAGATCTTCGGGATCTTATACGATACCGCAATACGACAAAGAGTAGGATATCATGTACTTGCGAATGGTGAATCTTTTTGTCGGCCACAGAATTCCGTGTTCCGACAAAATGGAACTGCTTCTCATCAAACTTCTTTGAGAAAGTTTATGAAGGAATTCTTTGTTTCTCTTAGCCCTAAACGACCAAGAAGACAAGTGAATTTTTTGTCATTGGAATCTCGCATCAGATTCAATGGAGACTCGGCAATGGGTTTTCTTGCCAGCATAGTATGTCTGGCAAAAGAAACTAAAACCCTCTATTCCTGACGCAACGCTTTCAGATAGAAGTTTCGTTGCCCAGGCAGGGTACTTACTTTTTCATCTACAGAAGAAGAGATGGTTTAAACGTTTGCCTACAGAGTCTTCGGGGTGCGATGAGGGCTCGAAATGCTTCCCAGAAGGTATTCAGAAGGATACAATAAGAGCTAGAAATCAGGGTTCCGCCCAATTTCAGCTCGGAGTCTCCTTCGACTTCCAGACTCCTTCCCTTCCTTCGGGCAAGGATAGGGAAGATTCTGCAACGAGGAACCTCATCAACATGTAAGAAGGGATCTCAGTTAGAGAAAGGAAGTATTCACGAAGGATCCTCCTCGTAGGAAGACTCTTCTCTCTCGTATTGTTAGATATCCTGTCGTCTACTGGATGTAGCTGACTACAATCACCTCCCCTTGCCAGGGGCCAAAAGATCAAAGGGGAAGAATTTCTTCCACCCTTCTCCAGTCTCCTGATAGACTATGTGGTTGTTCAGGACTCTCGGACAATGTAGCGCCAGCCAGGCGCCAAATGCCAATACAGGCGAAAAACGCCAGAGGCGGACAGTTCCAAGGAACTCTGTCATGGTCGGATACTGAGAAGGAGCGGGCCTCCAACCTGGCGCAAATGCGCCAGGGGCGAACAAATCGGACAGATATAAGAGTGTCCGATGTGGACATCGCCAGGCAGCCTAGAGACTCTTCCAAGCTCGAAGCTCCAGCAAGTGTGGAGGAGCCAAGCCAGGCGCGAGGCGCCAGCCAGGCTCTAGGAGCCGGCCAGGCTCTAGAAGCCAGCCAGGCGCCATCCAGGTGCCAGGCTCCTTCAAGGCTAGGCTCCAGTCAGGATTGATGATCCATCCAGGCGCAAGGCTCCTTCCAGTAAAGAGAAACCTAAAGCTCTGTCATGTAAGAGGGCTAGTCCCCATTTGATATGATACAGGTAAGGCTCTGCCATGTAAGTGGTCAGCCCCCATTGGCACGATCCGAGAAGACTCTGTCGTTAAGCGGGCTAGCCCCATTGACATGATCCAGAAGGGTTTTGTCAGTCATAGGTCCCTTACCTCGCCTGAAACTCTTGAGGCATGCAGACCTCAATAGTACAGTAATCATGAAGTCTTCTGCCAAGCTCCAGGCGCAAGGCGCCAGCCAGACGCAAGGCTCCAGCCAGGCACGAGGCGCTAGCCAGGAGGGAGGAGCCAATCAGGCGCCAGCCAGGCGCGAGGCTCCAGCCAGGCTCTAGGCGCCATTCAGGCGCAAGGCTCCAGCCAGGCGCGAGGCGCTAGACAGGCGCTAGGCGCCTGCCAGGCACGAAGCGCTAGCCAGGCTCCAGGCTTCACCCAGAAGAGATCTATATCAAAGAATGCCCTGGCCTTCTTTGAGACAATGTGATCTCCTAAGCACTTGACAAGTGCATTGATGATTCCTTCAAACAGCTGAGAATTAAAAGAGCATGAAGTGCGAGCATTTCTGAATTCTTGTTTTTCCTTAACAATATGTCATAAGGACATATTAGCTGTCACATACGGGAGATGCAACTCTGTGTTGACTTCCCATATCCGAAGGATGTCAAGATAACCTACGAGAGATCCTTCTCTCTTGTTTGATACGTGTCTGCGGATACATTGCTGGGATAGGGAGCCGATACTGATCCTTAACTAGTGATTTTAAATTTTATTTAATGTCGTGTTTTTTCTTTGGGTTGTTTGAAAGGAGTTTGGGGATAACTCTTTTCAACTTAAGCACTAACCCTCGTGTTAGGATCAGGTGATCGGGATCGGTGTTGTGCTCCTTAATTATGTCACTAGGCATAGGCATATTGTCATGTAAGAGGCTCTGTCAAGTAAATGGATAAGACCCCATCGACAGACCCACAAGAACTCTTAGCCATAGGTCACATCCTCGCTGAGGCTCTTGAGGCGAAGCAGATTCCTAGGCATTAGCCATGGAATCTTCCGCCTGAACAAGTAGGAACCAAGGTTTTATTTTTTTTTATTACCTACAACGTATGTTGTTTACCTGTCTATTCAGTAAATAGTTGTCTCTTAGACCACCACCAAGGGTGTCAATTCAGCTAAGTATATATCGGGCCGGGGAAGTTGCATGTACAAAAATGATATTGTTAGAATACAATAAAGTTTTGTACATACTTACCCGGCAGATATATACGATGAATGGCCCACCCAGCCTCCCCTCAGGAGACAGGTGGAAGAGAAAATCTGGTTCTAGAAGGGGAATGGTTCCTATTCCTGCCACCCAGCGGCAGGGGGGTAGATCACCTGACCTACCTGCAGCGTGTGCCGCGAAATTCGAATTTCTGTCGGACGTCAGAGACATAAGCTAAGTATATATCTGCCGGGTAAGTATGTACAAAACTTTATTGTATTCTAACAATATCATTTCTCTCCTAAAGAGAGGACCCGAAGAGGATGAGGATGTCCTGGACAGAAAGGCTCGTAAGGTCGATACTGGACAAAGAGAAACATCTTGCGGAAGGGGTATAACCTTCCACGGTTCCCACCTCAACAAAGGATCCTCATTCTTTGCTAAAAAGCTACGTTCCGGGGAAAGTAGAACTTCCCCTGAGGGAAGAAATTCTATATGATTCGGATCTCTGGATAACGCCGACAGTTCTGAAATTCTAGCTCCTGAAGCCAAGCTTAATAAAAATAGAGTTTTTCTTAAGAGCATTATAAATGAACATGTCGTATTGTCTGTTTCTGAAGCCAGCTTTAGAACATCATTCAAGAACCACGACACTGACGTAGGCCTTACTGAAGGTCTAAGTCTAGCACAAGCCTTGGGAATAGACAAGAAGTAAGAATCTGTCAAGTCTATGTTGAAACCGAGTTGAAAAATCTTCTTCAAGGCTGACTTGTTTGTCGTAATAGTGCTAGCTGCTAAGCCTTTTTCGAATAAAGATCTGAAAAAGGATATAGCTGAATTGATTGTCATGATTCTAATGTCTGATTCTCTCAGGAAGATTGCCAACTTTTTGACTGCAGCATCATACTGTCTCAAAGTTGAATCTCTTTTATCAGATTCCAAGAAAAGAATATTTCGTGGATCGATATCTGCATCTTTTTTAGCCGCAATCTTCATGAAGTCCATAAAGTTAGGGTTTTGAGAATTCCTGAGGAAGCGAACACAGTCTTCGTTTGGACTGACTGGGAGAGCCTGGGATTGGGAATCCGAAGAGGACGAAGACCCAGTTCCAGAATCAGAGGGTACCAATTGCTCTTCGGCCAGTCTGGGGCTACTAGAGCTACTTGACCCTTGAACGTCCTGAGTTTGTTCAGTACCTTCAGGAGAAGATTCACTGGAGGAAAGACATAAATCTTCTCCCAGTTGTTCCAATCTATGGACAGGGCGTCCGTGGCATAGGCCAGAGGGTCCAGGTTGGGGGCCACATAACATGGAAGTTTGTGGTTCGCTTGAGATGCGAATAGATCTACTTGCAGACCTGGAACCCTCCAGAGAATCCATTGGAACGAACTGTTGTCCAGTGACCACATTCCGACTCCAGAGGAACTGAGCAGGATAGAGCATCATGCTATGACGTTTCTCACTCCAGCTATATGGGTGGAGGAGAGGTGCCAACTGAACTTGTCCGCTAGGGAGAAGATGGCTACCATGACATGATTCAGATGTTTTGACTTGGAGCCTCCCCTGTTTACGCAATGGACTACCACTGCGCTGTCCAGAACTAACTTTATGTGGGAGTTCTTTGGCGGACGTAACCTCTTCAGAGTCAAGAACACTGCCATCGCTTCTAATACGATTATGTGAAGCTGGCGGAACTGGGGTGACGAGGTTCCTTGAACCTTCTTGAACTGAGAATATCCTGCCCAGCCGCTTAATAAAGCGTCCGTGTGGATGGTAATCCCCGGAGGAGGAAACTGAAGGGGTACTGATATGGACAGGTTCTTCAATTTTGCCCAAGGGCGCAGACGATTCCATAGAATCTGTGGGATTGATGATAACCTGTCCCTGGATCTGACATTTGCTCGTGAGCGCCAGATTCTGGTTAGGTCTTTCAGTTTGGCTTTCATCAAGATGTTTGTCACTGAGGCAAATTGGAGGGAACCCAGGATTCTTTCCTGGCTTCTCCTTGAAGCATATTTGTGCTTTAGAAATTGCTTTACTGACTTCGCTATTTCCTTTCTCTTGGCTGATGGAATCGACAGAGTATGGGAGGATAGATTCCATTGAATGCCCAGCCACTGAAAGTTGGACTCCGGAGTGAGTCTTGACTTTGTTCTGTTTATCTTGAACCCCAGATACTCTAGGAACTGGATTACTTTCAGTGTGGCTTTGTGACATTCCTCGACTGTTGGAGCCCAAATCAACCAATCGTCGAGATACGCTACTACCATTATCCCCTGAGACCTCAGTTGTTGGACGACTACTTCCGCCAACTTCGTGAACACCCTGGGTGCCACGTTCAGACCGAAGGGAACTACCTTGAAGGAGAATGCTTGATCTCCTATCTTGAAGCCCAGATAAGGGCGAAAGTGTCTTGCAATAGGGATATGATAGTATGCGTCTGTAAGATCGATAGAGGTGGTGACGGCCCCACGGGGAAGTAAGGTCCGCACCTGCGAGATAGTCAGCATTTTGAACTTGTCGCAGCGAATGGCCAAGTTTAAGAGGGACAAGTCTAAGATTACCCTTCTTTTTTGTGAGCCTTTCTTTAGCACGCTGAATAAGTAACCTTGAAACTTTAATCTGTTGACTCTCGCTATTGCTCCTTTCTGAAGGAGGTCCTCCACATACTCCGTCATTTCTTTTGATGGAAGTTGAAGGAATGGTCTGGATGGAGGAGGATCCGCAATCCAACTCCAACCCAGGCCTTTTGACACAATGCTCTGTGCCCAATTGCTGAATCCCCACCGATGCTGGAAGAGAAACAGCCTCCCTCCTACCTTCGAGCTCTCACTGTTGCTGGGTTGAGTGACCTCCGCGGCCTCCACGGAAGTGTTTTCCCCTGTTGAGAGACCTTCCTGATCCTCTCTGACGAAAGGATCCCCTAGCTCTTCCTTCCCTGCCAAACCGGTCATAGTGCTGAAAGGCCTGGCCTTCGAACACTTGGTTAAAGGCTGGGGAGACAGCGTAGGAGGTGGAAGGCTGAGGCTGGGGGGAAATCACATAAATAGGTTGTGACTGAGCCTTAGAAGTAGAGGGTTGGGCTGATTGTACCAAAGGTACAGCCGAAACAGCCTGGGTAAAGCGTTGCTGCTTCTTTTGGTAAGGCTGGTAACGCTTAAGTTTCTTCTGAGACTTACCTTTTGCAGCTTGGTCTTGGCGTCTCTTAGCTGTGAGACCCCAACGATCTTTAAGGCTCTGGTTGAGCCTTGTTGCTTCAGCTTGGACCTCCTTGACCATCGACTCAGGAAAGAGGTCTGCCCCCCAGATGTTGGAGGAAAGCAACTATTCGGCTCATGACGAATAGTTGCTTCTTGGAGGACATGCTTCCGGCAGTTAGTCCTGGCTGTAGCAAACTCAAACATGTCAGACTGGACGGTCTGCTAGAGGGGCCTGATTAAGTCCGGCGATTATATTGTCCTGAGACGTAATCCTATCGGACAACCGGGAGAACATCTGCTCCATGCTGCTCCTCAGAGAGCCAACCAAGTCTCCCATGTGTTGCAACAATCCAGCATTGGGATCCAAAGCCGGAGCTGCTGCGGAGGTAGAGGGATAACTTGGAACCGGTACCAAGGGGAGAGGAGAGACTGCCGGCTCAGCCGGAGTACGGGGCCTCTCCTTGGAAGACCTGCTCTTCGAGGAGTTCGAGCTTGAAGCAGAAGCTCTAGACTTCTCTGCTCCGGGGTTTGCAGCCGGAGACTTACAAGATGTTGACGCCGACGAAGTCTTTTTGGACGACGACAACGTCTTTTTGAGGGTTTTCTGTACCCTCTGGCCCTTGATCTTAGGTTTCACCAAAGCGTCGGGTGAAGCATAAAGGAGCTCAGCTCCTGTAAAGCCTTGGAAGGAAGCTGGAGAATTAGCAGGAGAAGAAGATCCAGTGGCGCCCAAGGGAAGCCCTTGGGCGTCCAACGTACCTACCTCGACCAACAGGTCGTCAACACCTACCATCGGTTCTACATTTAAATCCAGTGTCGCGACTTCCGATGAGATATCGTGGCCTGGTTCCTTTATCGAAGTGGCGATCTGCTGTGGATCGCCGCCATAGTCGGGGCTGCTTCTGCCGGGTCGACGTAACCAGTCGACTTGCCGCCGGGGAACAGCAGGACAGCCATCCTCTTCTCCAGGATGTAGGGCTGTCCCTTGGCGGCGTTCTTCCCGAATCCGCCGACCCAAGCCCTCAGGGTTGCCAGAGCGGTCTCTCTAACGGCAGCTGCCTGGAAGAGAGGGCGTTCATTAGTTTTAAGTTTAAACTTAAAATTAAAACTTAACTAAGACTAGGCTTAACCTAAAAGTTATCGGGGATGTAATACCCAATATAAAGAGAGCTTAAGCTTAAAATAAAAGATTAAAATTAAACTTAAGATCTAAAACATTTATTAGAATTTATGTACGGAGTTGGAAATACCCCGTCTAAGAACTGACTCACGAGATCGTAACAGATAGTGCAGGTTTCGTGGAACCAGACCTGCAGATTCCCATGCGGAGTCGCGCACGGAGCGTGGGACCTGCAGACTTCGTGTCCACAGGGGTCCTGGAGCATGGCGTTGCATCCCGGATGCTCACAGTTGGTGGTCTGTAAGTGAAAAGATACATGAGTACCATAAAAGACATCACTTACAGACTAATAGAACTCCGATGCATGCCGGAGAGCGAAAAAATTTTGGGCATAACCCCTCCCTTACCGCCTGAATAGGCTATAACCCCGGAATGATCCGGTGTGACAACGTAGGTAAGGGAGGAACCCGGCTTAAGCTAGCTTAAATTAAACTTATGATAGCTTAAAATAAACTTAAAATACACTTAAGCATAAATAGCACTAAATTCCGGAATAGTTCCGGTTCGCGGAGGTGTTCGTCTCCCGGTATACCGACGAGACGGGATGGTTAGTTTAAAGAGCAACTGTACGCCTGAGGTCCGCCCACAAGCGGGGAACCAGCTCCCTTCCTTGTGATTGACGGAGCTCCGGTAAGATAAAAAAGCACCGACAATCCGGGAAGGAGCGAGAGGGTGAAATAGACTCGAGCAAACAACGGGGCAACGGAGTAACAAAGGAGGGGGAAGGCCAATCCCCCTACCCAGTCACAACAAAGCACCGTGAAGCAGAGAGAACGGTCAAGTCCAGTCCTGGGTCTGTCCAGCCTCCCCTACTCCCTCCGCGTAGGGAGAGAGGGAGACAGGCCCGGGTGGAGCGAGCGAGGACGGACCTCCCTCCCCCCGGCTCTATGGGAGAGCAGGAGGAGGGCAGGGTGACTGGACGGGCGCCTGGCTGCTTCGCGATCACATGGTGACCACGAAGCGGTAACTCGATAAAACACACAAAAAACATAGCCTAGGTTAATGCAACCAAACTAATCAGCGAGATGCTATCGTAGATGCAACAAAACTGATGAGAGGAAGCAATAAAACTGATGGGGACCATGATATACAGAACCTAGGCTACGCTAACGTGCCAGACGCTGTAGGCTAACCTAAAATACACAAAATCACTAAAAATTAAATTAAAATGAAAGTAGAAAAATAAAACAGTAGGAGAAAAAATCCAGGAGTGTACGACTAACCCGAGAGAAAGTCTACCACTCAAAGCTAGCTGGGGCCGATACTAAGAGCTGTGGCTAGGGTCTGGATAGAAACTAAATGCCTACGCAAGGTAAAGAAGACATGCATGCATGACATAAACCAAGTAGGCTGGACCCCTAACATAACATAGATAACTAGTAATAGAGCGTAAAGTAAAAGGGAAGGTTCTAGGTATGGAAGACCAAGAACGAACCCGCCACGAGGCAGAACAATGCCGCCACGCTTCCGGCCGCGAGCCAGTATTTATACCTAAAAAACGGCAAATACTGGCTCAAAGCTGGAAAAAACTAAATAGGAACCTTACGGATTACTTAACTTAGCTGATGCGATGGCTGAACGCTCCATAACTAGATAAAATCCTCGCAAAGGGGCACGAAAAACACAGAGACAAAAAAGTACGTCTGGTAAGGCGTGTGCTAACAGAAAGGATGGCCACCAGAGGCGCAGCAGTCGGTAGCGTGGGGTGGAGTAGTAGTAGTTGCTGCCCATTCTGTGGGTCGGCTCCCCTCTTGTGGGGGTTTTGTCGTAGGAGATTTCTATTGGTAAGAGGTTCGTGGTAGTGGTCTCACTCGCCCTAGTGTTCATACCGACGCCCTCTTGGAGGGTGAGCGAGTCAGTTATACTGACCTTTTCTTTATTTTATTTATTCTCTGGTATTTGTTAGGGCATTTACCTTAGAAATAATGGATTAAAGGGATATTTCGCGCAGCGACACGAACTGAGCCCAGAAAAATCCACCACCAAAGATTATAGCCACAAAAAAAAAAGAAAAAAAAAATTCAGCCCCAAAACTTCACCACCCAAAAAGCCGTAAAAAATTCAGCCCCAATAAACCCATACACGCAGGAACCACCACGGGCTTATCATAATATTTCTCAGCTTGACAGAAATTTGCCATATTTCAACCCAATTTTCCACGTGAAAGATTTACCTCTGAATCTTACGCCAAAATGCTGCAGTTTGGGCATAATAAGAAAAATAGTAGCTGAAATGAAAGAGAAAAAGCAAACATTAAACACATTTCACCATCAATTTGTAAAAACCAGAAAAAAATGCAACTGTGCGACATTATATTAGTTACCACAACCAACTCTTTTCAGTTTTGATATGTGTTAATTTCAACCGACCTGTTTTTCCCTCTAAGACTACAAATCTGTTTCCAGTCTTTTCCTCAATGACTCTAAAAGGACCCTCAAATTTCGGACCCAATTTGTAATTGAGTTCATTTCTCACGTTGATTTTTATAAATACCTTGTCTCCAATATTGATCTTAGGATCATGTGTTTTGCTATTACTTCTTTCTACCATTTCTCGAGTTGGGGACTTGAGATTGCGGCTGAGACAAGCATGTCTCTCCCTTGCTGTAGATATTAATGCTTCGATTGTATCTTCTCCATGATGAGGTATAATTAACAGATCGAATGTGCCTCGTGCTGGGCAACCAAACAAAGCTTCAAATGTAGACATTTTAATGGAATCATTAACCATAGTGTTAATATTATGTCTAACAACATCAATATATCTGTCCCAGTTTTTATCATTACCACCTACAGTCTTCCTGAGAGCTTCGAGCACTTTCCTGTTTGCTCGTTCACACAACCCATTAGCTTCAGGTCTGTATGGAATAAATATTACTTTCTGTATCCCCATGACTTCTGCTAAACATTCTAAAGTTTTGTTTACAAATTCTCTGCCATTGTCTGTCAATAAAACCTCGGGTGAGCCATATCTGTGAATGATACCATTGAAGAATGCTATAGCTACTTCTTCAGCTGTTTTATGTTTAATTGGAAAAATTTCTACTATCCTCGTAAGTTCATCTATTATTACTAACAAGTACTTATTTGCATATCTAGATTCACAAAAATTTCCTAGGATATCCATATGTATTCTCTGAAAAGGTCTACTTGCTATCGGATATGACCCTAATTTGCATGAAGTTATCCTCGCAGGTTTGCATGCATTGCATACTCTACAGTTTTTCACAAAATTTTCCACATTTTTCCCCATGTTTTTCCAAATATATTTAGCATGCACCTCATTATACGTTTTTTCTATCCCCAAGTGTGGACTACCAAACCTGCAATGTACTATATCCAAAACCACTGGAATTAGGACTTTCGGAATTATGATCTGTGTCGTGTCTCCTTTACTTTCACTAGTTCTCAATTTATATTTAATTTCCCTTACTAATAGATTACCTTCTAACTCTAAACCCGAAAAAGGTAACTTATAACGTTTCCTAACTAATTCCCCTCTAAGCAATGTTTTTGTGTCTGCCAAAATTTCATCTTCATCCTGCCTTTGCTCTATGAGACCCATATCCCATTGTATAGACTCGCTAGTGACTAGCGCAACTTGAAATCCTTCCGTGTCATAAAAACTTCTACTAAGGGCGTCTGCTACTACATTTAATTTGCTTTCTGTATATTTGAGCTTTGCATCGAAGTCTCTGATAGTTAGAAACCATCGAGCTCTTTTAGGCGACAAATCGGGCTTATTAAAAATATCCAATAATGGCTTGTGGTCTGTAAGGACTTCTACTTTATTCCCCATTAGTAGCAATTTGAAATAAACCAAACTTGATACTATTGCAAAGGCTTCTTCATCTATTGTAGCCATTGATCTCTCATTACTGCCCTTTGTCCTGAACTTCCTGCTATAAAAGGCTATTGGATTGAATTTCCCATCAAACTTTTGCATAAGGCAAGCACCTATACCCTCCTGACTGGCATCAGTCACTCTTGTTAATGGTTTGCTGAAATCTGAAATTACAAGAATGGTTTGCTGAAATCTGGAAATTTCAGAACTGGGGGATTCATTAACGCGTCCTTAAGCTATTGAAAGCTCTAAGTCTGGGGTTTCCCCCACTGAAATTGAACGTCTTCCCACAATAAATCTGTTAGGGGAGCTGCTATGTTAGAAAACCATTTCACAAACCTCCGAAAGAAACCGGCGATACCCAGGAATGACTTAATTTCTTTCTTTGATCTCGGGGTGCCAAAATTTGCTATTGCTTTGACTTTATCGTTGTTTACTCTAACCGCTTCCGGATATGACATGGCCTAAATATGTGATTTGCTTTTTCAAGAACGAACACTTAGCTAGCTTAAATTTCAACCCTGTCAATCTAAGCCTCCTAAGTACTTCCTTAAGCACTTCCAGGTGTTGCACGATCATGTCTGTTGCGACTAAAATATCATCCATATATACAAAACATTTTTACCCAATAACCGTGCAAAACTGTGTTCACCAACTTGGTAAAAGTCATCTGACTGCCTGATAAACCGAACACCATTCGCGTAAATTCATAGTGTCCCTTGAGCACTGAAAAAGCCGTATATTCCTTACTACTCTCACTAAGAGGAACCTGCAGAAAACCCTGTACTAAATCAATTGAGCTATAAATATTGTGTCCTCCGATTTCTACAGAAAGATCTGGTATGCACGTGACTGGATAACAGTCAGGGAATGTTTATGATTCCTTCTTCTTCCCATTTATTGACCTCTTTCTCTACCTGTTATCTTATTTTGAAAGGTATGCGGTATTCAGGAGTATAAATAGGTTTTGTCCCATTCTCTAAGGTTACCTTATGTTCTAACACATTAGCAATCCCAGTTTATCACCTTGTAAGGCTACTGTATCCCCAAATTCTGCCAAGAGCTCGCTTAACGCTTCAGCATGCTCACTATAATCTGCAATTGCTAAATGTTCTCTAAATAATCGCTTTCTCAATTGCATTTCTGCCTCTGAAAACTCAGATTTCCCCTCTACAAAAGCCACTGAACCACTGTCAATACACCAATCTTGGAGATCTACCACATGTATTCCTTTGGTATTTCCTAACTGTATCATTACAGTTTAATAATTCTAATCATGTAACACCAGTGTTTGATACACTGTTCACTGATGCCGTGCTAATAATCCCTGTTAGTTTCTTACTACCCTCAATTACACACACATTCACGGTTTTTCTCACTTCCTTCAACTTGACTTTTACCATAGTCTTTGAACCTGGCATTAACACAACATCCTCTGATAAAACACTTTTTTATTTGTGGTTAGTACCTCCCCGTTCCACGATCCCATAAACATCACCACCCGTGGTTCTCATTACATCTATCCCATTGTTAGTATCAGTAATAATATCAATATTAGTATCAGTATCACCACCCATAATGCCATTGTCACATTCACCAAAATTGTTACCACCGTGGCCCCCAATATCTCGCATAACATCACCTCAGTTATTCCCTGTGTCATCAGTGTGGGTTTTGATATTACCACTCCCCATATCCCCAGTATCATCACCATTAGCACCGCCAAACACATCCCCTTTTTCAATAATCTCCATATCCTCAGTTCTAATCACGTCCTCATAAGGAAGAAAAAGACCAGGTATTCCAACCGTTATACCATTAACACCCGCATGGATCGAAATCTTGTGTCTCCTATATGCAGGATGACCCAGCAAAAGTCTGTTGCCCAACGCAATCCCTTTTATAACCAAGAATGGTTCTATTAACACTCTATCACCGAGAGTAAACTGTATTCGAACACAACCCAGGGTGTTTAATCTATGGGCTTGCACATCACACACCGTCTCCGTTGAGGGTTTCAAAGGGTGATGGGAGAACATGGATTGATACAAATTGTGATCCATCAAGTTGATGCTCGCACCAGTATCAATAAATACTGGGATATCAACGTCCTCCACTGTTTCCTAAACTATAGGCCTGGGCTTAGGGGCATCCCCCACGAGACCACAATGGCACATACAAATCATATGTACCCTTTTTGTTGATCAGCCTTCCAAAAATTTCGCCGATCCCCTTGCCCTCTTAAGTGACCTGCCTGGGAAGTTCTCATATTATAATTCCCAGAACTTTGAGAGGTAGGTCTCGCGTTTTTCCATATCTGAGATGGACAAGATTGCCAATAGTGATCCACACTCTTACACATTCCACAATATTTAACTCTACAAACTTTCTTTGAGTGCCCTGGTTTATTACAATTGTAGCAACGCAACTGCTGTTGCCTTTGATCGATCGATCTCCTATTATATTCAACTTTTGCACACAAACGGGGAGAAGAAAATTCTGTGTCTCTGCACCGTATTTCTCGGGCTGGTCCCATTTAAAAATGTACTATCTACTGTGGGACATTTAGACATGTTTCTGAATTTGGGCACAAATTAATTCTTCATCTGATGTAGGTTCAATCTTTTCATCAAAACTATCCACTATTGCATCCAGTACATCGTGCAACAACATCGCAAAGTGGATCATTTTATGTAAATTGTCAAGTGAGACACTACCCTTTTTAACCCACTTAGAGGTTTTCAATTTTTGTATCCATTCTCCCGTTAGAGTGAAAAAGTTTTGAGCTATGTTCGATGAGGTTAGTTGTGCCTTAACGTATTTTATATAGCCCTCTTAGATCTCTCACCATATCCCTGCATTCCTTTGAGCCATAAGCCGCTCTTGAAAATGCTTGTAAATCAGCCCATGACCGACATTTTGCATATTGAAAGCTCCTGCAACGGAAGGAAAGATCACCCTTATTGAAATCTAACAAAGCTTTCACCTCTCTGAATGCCTCTACATCATCTGTTATCCCTTTTGCGCTTAAATAATTATTCACCCCTTCAATAAAGATTTGCACCGGCTGTGAAAGAACCCCGTCCACAACCCCACGGAATGGGCTCACACACTCACTAACATTCGTAATGCGGTGAAGCAGAGTCTGTGTACCACTTGCGTCAGCCATTTTGTTCTCTTTATGAAAGCTCTTATACCTTACGATCTTCCCTGACCTCAAGAACATTAATGTATTTGTACACACAAATCCCAATCCAGAAAAATCAATACCAATTATCCCCTAATAAAAGACAAAAAATAAACATACACCACACCCAGTAAATCCCTATATGAACAGCTGTTAATATGAAGTACAAGGTCGTGCCGGAAACGGAAAAAAAAACAGAGATAACAAAAAAAAGTTTGAGAGAAAAACCACTTTGATCAGCAAACCATCTGCCCAGATGCCTCTCTCTCTCTCTCTCTCTCTCTCTCTCTCTCTCTCTCTCTCTCTCTCTCTCTCTCTCTCTCTCTCACCCCAGGGCGTAACCCACAACACCAAATATCCCCGTATATGTTACCACAAAACCACCAATGTCCACCAAATCTCAAGGGACATCAAAATAAAAACACACTTCTGAGCAAATTAACACCGATAAAAAGAAAAAAAAAATTAAAGGAAACATATGAAATTATACACTCACGTCTTCATATGACCGGAGCCCAAACTTGTTTACCCATTGCAAATGCGCGTAACCTATTCACTACACTTCACTTCTCAGAAACCCGAAACAACTTCACACAAAGCATTGGCTAGAAACACTGGCTGGCACACACACAGAGATGCACAGTCTCGAACCCTGAGACCCTAATCCCTAACTCAGCAATAATGCGAGTTGCCTGTGACATAATTACAACCCTTCTTCCAAAAAATATGCCTAATCTAGCTATAGTCTCTTTGGAAGCGTACCTACGGGCTATAAAAAGCTTTTTACCGCTGCCACCACCTCTTGCCGAGCTTTTAGGACTAAATGACACTCGTTTAAACAAATTAAACAAACAGGCAACCCCCCCCTTACCTCTCGTTGCTGATAATCCTTCTGCATGAGCTAAAATGCAAACTGGGCTAATGAATCCTCGTAGATACAAAAATATACTTTTTATTTCCCAAATTAGCTAAACATTAACCTTTAAACACCGAAGCGGTATTTTAAAAATCGTCTCCCGTATACCGGCGGCATTCGCGAGTGAGCGCCGAAGCGGAAAAATTTTTTTTTTTCAAAAAATCACAGCACGCTTAGTTTTCAAGATTAAGAATTCATTTTTGGCTCCTTTTTTGTCATTGCCTGAAGTTTAGTATGCAACCATCAGAAATGAAATAAAATATCCTTATCACATATAAATATTGGGATATATGACAGCGCAAAATAAATTTCATATATAATTGTATACAAATTGCGCTGTAAGCAAAACGGTTAAAGCTAACGAGTTAATTTTCTTTCGTTGTATTGTACACTAAATTGCAATCACTTTGGTATATAACACATTGTAAAACGATCAAGGCAACACAGAGAAAATATTATCACAAAATGATGCATGAATTCGTAACGCACTGACATAAAAAAAAAAGCTGTTTTCAAAAATTCACCATAAGTCGAAATATTGTGCTAGAGACTTCCCGTTTGTTGCAAAATGAAGGTAATTGATTGAATATTACTACACTGTAAGTGTTGTAGCTTACAATTGCAGTTTTCGACCATTTCGGTTAAATTTGACCGAAGAACGAATTTTTTTCTATTTATTGTTATTTATATGAAAATATTTCAAAACTGATAAAAGCTACAACCATGGGTTGTTTTTGGTTGTATTCTACATGAAATTGCACACATTTTCATATATAAAACTTTATGTAACGGCTAATTTAAAATGATGCAAACATTACGACAATCGGACGAAAAAATTTCTGATTTTTTCGGAAGAGTTACCGCGCGGACGTAAGGAAAAAGTTTATTTCATAAATTCACCATAAATCGAAATATTGTGTTAGAGACTTCCAATTTGTTGCAAAATAAAGGTAAATGATTGAATATTATTAGAATGTAATAGTTTTAGTTTACAATTCCGTTTTTTACCATTTCATTCAAGTCAAAGTTTACCGAAGGTTGAAATTTTGGCACTTATCGTTATTTATATGAAAATATTTCAAACTGATAAAAGCTACAACCATGAGTTGTATTTAGTTGTATTCTACATGAAATTGCGCACATTTTCATATATAAAACTTTATGTAACGGCTAATTTAAAATGATGCAAACATTACGACAATCGGACGAAAAAATTTCTGATTTTCTTCGGAAGAGTTACCGCGCGGACGTAAGGAAAATGTTTTTTTTTTTCCTAAATTCACCATAAATCGAAATATTGTGATAGAGACTTCCAATTTGTTGCAAAATAAAGTTAAATGATTTAATATTACTAGAATGTAAGAGTTTTAGTTTACAATTGCGTTTTTGACCATTTCGGTCGAGTCAAAGTTGACCGAAGGTTGAAATTTTGGCACATCGATATTTATATGATAATATTTCAAAACTGATAAAAGCTACAACCATGGTTTGTTTTTAGTTGTATTACTACATGAAATTGCGCACATTTCCATATATAAAACTTTATGTAACAGCTAATTTCAAATGGTGCAAACATTACGACAATCGGACGAAAATATTTATTATTTTTTTGGAAGAGTTACCGCACGGAAGTAAAGAAAAAGTTTTTTTCATAAATTCACCATAAATCGAAATATTGTGCTAGAGACTTCCAATTTGTTGCAAAATAAAGGTAAATGATTGAATATTACTAGAATATAAGAGTGTTAGCTTACAATTGCATTTTTCGACCATTTCGGTAGAGTCAAATTTGACGGAAGGTTGAAATTTTGGCACATCGTTATTTATATGAAAATATTTCAAAACTGATAAAAGCTACAACCATAAGTTGTTTTTAGTTGTATTCTACATGAAATTGCGCACATTTTCATATATAATACTCCATGTAACGGCTAATATAAAATGTTGCAAAATTATGTCAAAGTGACAAAATAATTTCTGAGATGTGTTGCAGATGCTTTTTAGTGCGAGAAGAAAGAAATTCGCGCTTGCGCGCCTGGGTAACGATTGTAAACAAAACAATGCCTTGATCCGTGAGCTCCCAGCATCCCCCAAGGCGTGTGATTCAAAAGTTTTTGCCTAGTAGGCCTATAACTATTTTTCCGCAAATTTTTAAAAAAACTTTTGTATATCGATGTACCATATGTCCAATCGGCACCCAGCAGACAATTTATATCGACGTTTAATACGTCCAATCGGCGTTAAAGGGTTAAATGGAACAAAATGAATATAAAATGGAGTAAAAAGAATAAAGTCTGACCCTCAAAAAAAAATCGTAAACTGTCCTTCTCCTCTCCTGAACTAGTTTAAGTAAACACTTCCCCTAAATCTCACTGTCTGATTAGTTATGTCATTTAAATGGTCAAAGTCTTTAGAGAACCCATTCTCTTATATGATGCCATGAACTCATCTTGTGATGGGTGTCCTCGAACCCTCTCCAAATGTGTGTTCTATACCACGACACAGGTAATCAAAGAGTGTCCCCTCTTCTTTTGCATCTCGTATCGTTAGGCCCCATACACCACATGCTATGAACACACACACACGGACACACCTTTCGGAATGCCATAGCAACCGAGCTCGTCGCAAGACCCAATCATGTGATCTCTGAAAGGTCGTCATCCGCATATCGCATGGTCACCAATTCTGACTGTTTTTTCATTTCAGCACTCTTCGAGGAGTCAGGCGCTTGTCACTAAGACCTCCTGTCTCTAAGCGAAAAAAGCTGAGATTAACAATTCACCACCACACTTTCTTTAAAGATATATACAGTGGGGCCCCCCGTATTTGCGTTTTCTGGATTTGCGGACTCACATTCGCGGATTTCTCTCGGGAACGTTTCCCCGCATTATTTGCGGAAAATTCTCACATTCGCGGTATTGTTCTATGAGAAATATCCACAAATTCCTGGTTTTTTTTATCAATTTCATCATAAAATGCACTTTTTGTGATAAAACTATTAAAAAAACCAAGTATGAAAATTTTTAGTGGTTTTTCTTGAGTTTTAACTAACAAAATAGGCTGTTTTTAGCATTTTCATAGGGGTCCAAACATTCGCAGGTTCTAACTATTCATGGGGGGGTCTGGTACGCATCCCCGGTGAATACGGGGGGACCACTGTATATATAATATACAATATATGTTCTTATGTATGTATGAATTCGTAACATTTCATTGCAATATTATTCCCTTTAATAATAATACACGATAACTTTGGTTTCATGGAAATAAAAGAAAATACGTTTATACGATTTCACACAACATTATACTTGTAAAGTCACATTAACCCAGTCAACTGGCCTCTCTTATTTCCCATATTGTCCATCCATTACAAGACCCTGTTCATATTTTTCTTTTTACTCAGTATTGCACATTTTTTAAAATACAACGTCAGTTTCCACATAATTGTGAAATCATCCCCCCTCAATGACGTCATTCACCCCCTATAATTCTTCCGACCAGTCAGCGACCTTATCACCCATCCACTGCAAATAAATTGCGTCTTTGTATTATTTAATAAGTAGTACTGGAAGAGTTAACACCCGTCGGTCAACATTCTCAAAATAAGCGTATTTTCACCATTAATTATGATAATACTTCTCTTAATGTATATTCCCGTTTATGGTATTGCAGATTTTTATCTTAGTCATTACGGATTGTTATTTGTGAACATTGTATGTTTCCAACTATCCATCCCCCTTTGTGTCTAACGAAATTAAAATACTCGTGAGTTTGCGGTGTAAGGTAAGTACCTCTGTAATTTAGTCATTGTTCAAACCTTATTCTTGGTGATTACGGAGTTTTATATTTTTGATGTTGTATTGTCATCGAAGAATTAATTGTGGATTTAGTAAATTTGTATTTGGTCTGTGATAAACTGTCATTTTGGTCCAAAGTTGCGTTGAGTTATCTAAGTGACTTTAGTGACGTCATTCTACCACTCCCATCCACGTAACTTGTTACGTGTGCAATCAACCTTGACAGTAATTCTAAGTGATGGTTTTGTGCCTGCTTTTACCTTGGAAATTGATGTTTCCTACAGTTTTAGTGCTTTTGATATTGAAGTATTAGTCTTGTGATACTATTATGTCCATCTTTCTACCTAACAACCAACCCCCATCCCCGTATACCAACTCGTACCTTGTGTACCCACCACCACGAGTGACCCACTTCCCTTCAGGGAGCGTATCCCTCTGCTTCTACCAGAACACAAACATGGCCGCTTTGTGTACGTGTGTTATCCCCCACCTGAAACCCCAATTTCCCAAAATCCCCCATCATTGTTGGGTATAGACAACTACTACTTCATCAAAAGCAATAAAACTGTAGGAAAAATAAGTTTCCCAGGTAAAAGCAGCCGTCTCCTTAATACTTAGAAGAAATACCCAATTTATTTAGGGTGGTGTAAATGAGTTTTGAGCCTAACCTAATTAGACTTTTGTTGTCAGCTGCACATTTGTTTGTGGAATTTGGTTAGGCTGCCCTAAGGTTTTTGGCTTCCTTTTGGCTGTTTGTAACAGCCTTTGGCTCCTTTGGCTTTTAGCCCATTTTGACTTTATGGTTAGTCTTTTGCCATTGGCTTTGTTAGCCTTTTGGTTTGGCTTGTTTAGCCTCTTAGTTTAGACTCTTGGTTTTGCCTACTGATTTTGAATATTTTACAGCTAGCATTTTGGCTGTTGCTTAAAACAAGTATGTGAAAT
This sequence comes from Macrobrachium nipponense, assembly GCF_015104395.2. Taxonomy (NCBI): domain Eukaryota; kingdom Metazoa; phylum Arthropoda; class Malacostraca; order Decapoda; family Palaemonidae; genus Macrobrachium; species Macrobrachium nipponense. The sequence goes on along the minus strand of NC_061110.1, from coordinate 51,176,488 downwards.
TTATATATTATCCATATTGAAGGTTTACATTTGCTAGTGAATCATATTTCATTAAGCTGTATCATGGCAACTTTTAAGATTACAGATCGCTCTCTTATTGGGTACAAGGGAGCTGTTACTAGAGCAATATATAGTGCTACATCAGCTATTGATGTAGCTAGTCCAGCTTTGATGACTGCAAAATCCAATGTGGAAACGTTACAAAAGCGATGGAACAAATATTTGGACGTATGGGATCAATATATCTCTGCGAGGGATTCTTTGAGTGATGAGGAGTTTGATGCACAAAAGGAAGTTTTGTATAATAAACAGAACAATAATTTATTAGATATTTTAGATCAACTACAGAATGCAGTTCCTGGAATTTCCAATGCTGTTGCAACACAAGAGTGCCAAGGCTTGCTTACCTGAAGTAAAGATTTAACAGTTTTGATGGAAATGACAAACTTGGTGGGAAAGTTTCCGTTCATTAGTTCATAATCGTAAGGATATGAACAAGGTATTGAAAATGACACGACTTCAGTCTTGTTTGAAATGTAAAGCATTGTTAGTTGTCTCACGATTTCAGGTCACAGACCAAGATTATGATGATGCTATTGCAGCTTTGCAAAAGATAGATTTGCTAATGCTGAGAAGGTTGCAGATGAGCAGGGTTGACATAACAGGTGCGGCCAGATATGTAGTAAATGAGTCGGGTCTACAGAGATCCGAGCGCGCAGATAGAAATATTGTGTTTCTTTACCAACACTCATACATAAATAACTGCAAACGCAGTCTGCGCACATGCATGATTATTATATCGACAGAAAGGCCTGGGAATTTTCTACAGACTGATACAGAATAGAAAAATTACAAGTTGTTAATATACATGAAATATTGTAAAAGACGTTGTCCTTACAGTTTAAAACAACTTCCTTGTAAAAAGTTATTTGCTCTCTCTTTCCTTTTCTTTCTTGCATTCTTAACTTGTCGAATTATCATTTTAAATTCAGCCGTTTGCCAACATTAAGTTGATGTGTTGTGGCAAATTAATCTCCCTCTTGCACTCGAAATCCAAGTGTAAACACGTCGACAATCATACACGCCTGAGGAATTGGTTTCATATCTGAGCGGGGCACATTACTCTCTCTCTCTCTCTCTCTCTCTCTCTCTCTCTCTCTCTCTCTCTCTCTCTCTCTCTCTCTCTCTCTCTCTCTCTCTCATACATGCACGCAGATACACAATTGGACAGACGCACGCTATCGATTTCTCTCTCTCTCTCTCTCTCATACATGCACGCAGATACACAATTGGACAGACGAACGCTATCGATTCCTTTGATTATTCTGGCAAAATGTTAATAGAATTGATTTTATCAGCCTCTGCCTACTGCGACCATTTCAGTTTCCTCAAGATAATCCCGTCTCTCCTTAATCCCAGCCGGCCGCTCACCATTCTAACCTAACAATTCGTAAATTGAATTTTTACCTCGTACACGGAAACAAAAGTTTTTGAAAATTTTATTTCGTATTATGTACTGTTTTATTATTTTACACAATAATGGAACAAATGTTAAAAGGGGGACTTTTTGGGAAAAGGGGGGCTTTTTGGGTGGGCTGGAACGAATGATCCTGATTCCTTATTTCCTATGGGGAAATTTGTATCATGTTTCGAACAAATAGCATTTTGACTTGCCTTCTGGAACAGATTAAGTTCAAAGTACTACTGTAAGTCCATTTTCATGCCCCTCAAAGTATTGCCCAATTTTAGTTACTATCCCTGTTTTATTAAAGATTTTTGGGCTTCTGCGCTCTAATCATCTTTGTACATGTTAAAGATAATAACCTACTACCAGCTCTATAGTTTCGGTTTTGTTAAGGTCTTAGTACTATTGATGCACTATTGTCGATGTTTACTGTCTTGCAGTCTCCTTGGTGTGGGTGCAGAGGCAAGCATGGTTGGTTTAAATTTTAGCGCAGCCTTTGACTTTGATCACGAGTACCTATCTACAAGCTAAGATTATTGGGAATTGGTGGATCTCTTAATTTTTTAAAAATCAATTTTTAAAAGTCAGAACCCAAAGGCTATTTTTTTATATCTATACTAGTCACATATGGCAAGATGTGGCAAATAAATTGATTGCATATGCTGATGATATGATTATTCTAGCTGTTGCAGAATCATTGAATAGGGATCTTGTACATATATTCATGAGTGGAGTAGGGTTGGGCATGAAGTTTAACCCTTCTAAAACTCAAAATATGATAGTTGATCCAGAAAAAATTTTCCTGTGCACCCTGATTTACATATAAATGGTACTGTTTTAAATGTCAACTACTCTTTCTAAGACACTGAGTAAGTTTTGATAAAAAAAAAAAAAAAAAAAAAACTACTTTTGAGAAGCTTATACGTATACATTATTCCTTCCTATGTTTCTGAAGAAGTCGACATCTTGCCAAAATGTTTTCAAATGTCCCTGTTTAGGCTTTTATATCTGAGTGATTTAACACTTTTCATCTTCATTGTTTGAAGAACTGTTCCCCAGTGTGGTCTTCCAGTGCTTGACTCTCATCTCAAACTCTTGGAATTATGACATCTGTCAAGCTTATTTAGCTTACCCTTAATGTTGACTTGTGGCAGAGATGTAAAGTGAGTGCATTATGTTTGTTGCATATGTACTACAATGTCTTAATCTTTTGCACGCTTCTCTATTTGACCTGACTGTTTTGGTTCACAACACTAGACAGGCTGCTGCTGTAACAGTGTCGTTTTCTAGTGTCGGGTTTAATACTACTCAGTTTGCTAGGAGTTTTATTTTGGCTACAAGTAAAATGTGTCTTCTGATCTCCAAATGTTTAATCAAGGAGCAAATTCAGTCCTGTTTTCTGGTGTCTCCTGAATTCAGGAGTACGATTTTCTGTTCTTTCATGTTTAATTATTTTTCATCTTTTCCTTTAATATTTTTTCTTTGCAGTCTGATTTCCCATTGAAGCCCTCTTGGGTTATAGTCTGGTGACTGTCCCTAAGGGTTTTTAGCTGAAGGTTTTGAGAAGAAAGAAAGAAAGAATAATTTGTTTGTTTTAATTATGTGAAAGCATTAAACTTTGGCAGATTTTTCCAGTGATGGTAAAATTTAAAAATAAAGATGACAAATTTGTTCAAACACCAAAAAATAACTTGGTCTCTTGAAGTTTATTGTACTGGCATTGTACCATATTAATTTAATTCAGCAAGCCAGTAAACCTAAGAGAATAAAATCTTCTCTTGAAGTTTATTATAAGGGCTTTGTCCAATATTTAATTTAATTCTTGTAGAGTAACTGATATGTGAGAGGTAGGTCAGCATTTTTTTTTTTACTTTGTAAAGAGGTTTAACATGAAAGGGTCACGGGATAGCTTTTTTAAAACTAAGATTGGTAAATGTGATGTTCTTTTTTCCTTGTTTAAGTAATATGAAGGCACCCACATACGTAAATATTTTCACCCTAAACGACCAGTCCTCACAAGGTAATGGATTTGTGGAGAAATGTATTAATTAAACAAAATTCAATGCACAGCTCTGTCACAGGTAGATTTTACAAAGCAGACAGTGATTCAGTTAAGTACTGAAGACCAAATGAAACATTTGTGCGTGCGCCGACCTATCTGATCACCATTCTTGTACAGCAGAATGGGATTCGTGCAGTATACAAGAATGATCTATGATAAAGAATGAGTTTTGTACTGAGAAAAGTTTGCTTTTAAAAATTTTGCTTGTTTATGGGGAGACTTTATAATTGTCTTGAAGATCTTAGATATTTAATTTTGAGTTCAATGATAATATGCAGGCGCAGTAGTATTTTACTTAAATAGGAGCAATTATGATACTACTGAATAGTGCCTAGATAAAAATGAAATCGGCATTTAGATATGTAAAATTCATTTTAAGTGTCCCTTCATATTTTGATTTTCAACCCTATTTCAGACAAGCAATTCTGAGGTTTCATTTCATGCCATTCCAAACTGTTTAGTGGCAAGAGAAGCCAGTGTGACACGATGCAGACGAAGCCACACAGCGAGTGTTGTCGTCGAGAGCATCGTGCGTGACATGTGCCACATGGTCTATACAACAGGTGGCGTCGTTGGCATTATTCCAAAGCCCCTTCAGTATGTAATGAATAACCAGGCATGTAGAGGCAAGTACATCTGGTTTTAAAATTTACAATTGTAAGCAAAGAAGAGTAATTATTATACATTGGGCGAATTTTACTTGAACCCCTTTTGGCCTTTATTAAAAAAAATTGATAATTTTCAATAATTTAGTTTTACTGACATTTTCCAAAATTTTATTTGGTGCAAATGATATGTAAGATTTTTATGCATATGTTTGATTATCTGTATATTTCATAACCAGTATTTTTTTTTAAGAAATTCACTCATCTCTGCATTACCATGGTGATGCTGCATGGCTTGCATGGCCCCAGTGCTGGGCCATATGGCCCAATTTCATCCATTCATTATTATAACTGTAAAATTTCATTATGATACACATTACAGTGTTTCATCCTTACATTATGTAGCTGAATAAAAATTTGTTATTGCATATGACTGTGGAATTCAAAATAGTAAAATTAAATTTAGAACACACTACTACCATTGAAAAAGAAAATGATTGTAAGGGACATCACATCTTTCATGTTTCATGTGTTAATGTGCATTTAAAGAATAATAATTAGCATCTTCATACCTATTTTTGATAATAATCTTGAGATTATTCTAGAAGTCGTCACTTTGGAAATTTCAGCTGATTCTGTACTTGACAGGAGCAGTGAAATTTGGAGATGAGCTGACCCTATCCCAGTGTCAGGAGATGATAGACTCACTCGTTTCCTGTCAACTACCCTTTCAGTGTGCTCATGGTCGGCCCTCTGTTGTTCCTGTTGTGAATATGACTCATCTTGCGAAGTTAGAGAAAAAGGTAGGTTTGGTTACACTTTAGTCTACTTGTACTATACTTAAGCAAACCCACATTTGGCAAAACTCATTGATGTTGGCAGGGGTGCATTCAAGATATAAGCTAAGAAAAATTCAATAACAGAATTCAATTTGCTGTGAGCTCATTTAAGTGATAGAAAGAAGATGGAAAAGGGCAAGTTAAAAGAATAAAAACCATGTAGAAGTCAAAAAGGATTATCAAGAGTAACAGCAAAAATAGCATCAAAGGTGTTCCATGGAAACTGCTGAAACAATGCGTACAAAAGTGTGGAGAGAGAGATGTGGAAAAGGTATGAAAGGGGTAAATTTTTAAAGGATGCAAGAAGACATTCACATTAATAACAAAAACGTATGGGAACAATAAAGCCAGTTTTGAAAACCTTTAGCATGACGAAAATTAACATGAACTGGATGCAGGTATACTAGACAGACCAATACAGCTGAAGAGGTTAATAGAGCCCTTGGGAAGAAGAAAAATGGAAAAAGTCCCCAGACCAACCAGAATAATGACTTAAAAGCAGCAAGAGAGCTGGAAATCCACGAGTTTATAAGAAAACATGGAAACTTGATAAAGGAAAAGCTATGACTAGAAGAATTGGATGCACTGTAGGCATTACTAAAAATTCTTTGCAACGTGCCTTTGGTAAAAAATTATGATAAAAATAAGTTTTTCAATACAAACCTACTGAGAGAGAGAGAGAGAGAGAGAGAGAGAGAGAGAGAGAGAGAGAGAGAGAGAGAGAGCTCATATGTCTGATGTCTGACCCTAGACAGGTTGAGGTAAAAATAATGATAAGAATTAGTGTTTTCAATACAAATCTACTACATACTCTTATGCAACATACTATTTGTATGACTGCACAGATCCTTGACACTCCATTCTTAAAAGAAAAAGACGATGGTGCCTGCGTGCACAATTGATTCCTCAGGTTCCCTAGTGGGAAACTGGATAACTTACTGTGTTTTCTGAACCAGCTGTGAGGAAATAGGGGTTTGGAAGGCACTCAAATTGTAACTGATATAAACTATTCAAGTACCAGTTTTCTGAGGCACTGCCATAAAAAGTAAAAATCATTTGTAAGATGGAACCAGGGAACTCATTTAGTGGCAGGTGATTTTATCCTGCACAGTCACTGTTTTATTTGTTTTTAAGACGCGATTTGATAATATTTAGTTCTTCCATATCTTCAGGCATAGTAGCATGAGTTATATTAAATATTTGCACTAGGAAATGTGAAAATTTGCTTTTTACAATTAGAATTAATTGTGTATATATATATATATATATCATATATATATATATATATATATATATCTATATCTATATATATATATATATATATATATATATATATATATATATATATATATATATATATATATATATATATATATATATATATATATATATATATATATATATATATATAGATATATATATATATATATATATATATATATATATATATATATATATAGATATATATTATATATAATATATATATATATATATATATATATATATATATATATATATATCAAACCATCCATACTTTATGTCATCTCCCCAGAAGAAGAGCCTCTTTCGCCTTTCCATGTGTGCATCTAGAATCCCTGTATAGTCTGAACTATAACAAAATCCATGCCCCTTTCCAGCTAAGCCCTGCCCACTACACACCAGTGATTGGCTAGCTCTCGTAGGGGGAATGAAGTCACACTAGTTACCAGTACAGATTTAACCCCATTCGGCAATGTTGAGCTCTGTGCGTGAATGATGACATCACAGATTTGAGTTCCTGTAGTTGTAAAGTTTGCAATTGAAATCTCTGGTAAAAGATGTACAGTGGTACCTCGAGATACGAAAGCAAACACGAAGATTTTTTTGGCTCTACATATGAAAATAGTTCAAGTTACGAAAGGTTGTTGCTGTAAAGTCCCGAGATACAATATTAAAACTCGCGCGCCACCAACTGAGTAAACTCGCCACCATCCTCCCGCTCTCCCATTGGTTCCTGATGCTAGTCACCCCATAAGATCCTGCTCTCCTATTGGTCAGCATCTACCCCTTGTGCTCTATGTATTCTATTGGTAAAAGGATGCTGCAAATTGAAAAACTTATTCATGCAATACATTTAATAAAAAAAAAACATTAGGTAAAGATAGAATAAAGAACAGAAATGAATGGTTATACTGTTTGGTAGTTTCAGTAGTTGAAGAGATAATGAAAATTTATGGCTTACTGTGTGCTAGGAAAAGTGATTGCTTGGCGATCGTTCGGTACTCATAAGTGCTGAATGTAAACAGAAGTTTGGAAGCTTTTTTTGTTTGTTTGATTGTTTATAATAGTTAATGGTTACTTAATAATTATTTGAAATGAGTACATGCAATACATTTAATAAAAAAAATTGTGAATTAGATATCATAAAATATAAAATAAATCAGACTGCTATCATCGAAGCCAACAAATACGTATTTTCTAGAATTCTTCTTCTGTTTTAATATTACAAATATGTTTCATCATAGCTGTCAGTAACTCGGTATCTCAATTAGGTAAAGATAGAATAAAGAATAGAAATGAATGGTTATTATACTGTTTGGTAGTTTCATTAGTTGAAGAGAGATACTAAAGAAAATTTATGGCTTACTGTGTGCTGGGAAAAGTGATTGCTTGGCGATCGTTCGGTACTCGTAAGAGCTGAATGTAAACAAACAGTTGGAAAGTTTTTTTTTGTTTGTTTGTGTATTAGAGTTAATGATTAATTAATAATTATTTGAAATGAGTACATACTGATTATTTATACATTTTATTGGCATATTCTAAGCTTTTAGCTTCTTAGGTTTAGATGTCAGAATCATAGACTAGGCTACAGTAGCAACTGCTAACATAGGCTAGGCTTATTGCTAAGGGACATATGCTAAAGTCCTAATATATGCAGTAAAAATTGGGTTGAACATTACATGCAGTTGAATATTACTGAAGTATGTACAGTATTTTGCCTTTTTGGAGTCATATTTCTTCCGTAGTAACCCTAGAACATATGTTGTAAGCCTGGAAATATAATTTACTAGGGTGTTTTTGTAGGGCTTGGAACGGATTAGGCATTTTACATGTAAAATGCGGTTCAAGATACGAAAAACTCATGATACGAAGGCCGCCCCGGAAAGGATTAATTTTGTATCTCGAGGTACCACTGTATTAGGTAATATATTGTTATGAAGATCTAGGATCATTTTGCCTCTGCATCTTTTTTTTTTTTCATTTTGATAATGCGCAGAATTAATACTCAAGCATCTTGCTTTATTTATTTTTCTTTTAAATTGGTGTTGGCCTACATTAGCGGTTCCATATATACCACAAATAATAATAATAGTTTTTATTGTCAGCTCAAGGCCATATACGTACATGGAATATACAAATAGACAATAACATGCAGTCTAGATACATAAGATAACATGATAAAAAAAAGAGATTAATTGGCAATATCCACGTACACTTGCTGAGGTAGTATAGAAGATGGTAATCAAAATAATGGTAATAACTGTCATAAAATTGAGAATGGTTAAAAGATTTAATGCAAAAAACTATATTAATTATAATCACAGTAATAATGAAAAATGGAAAATACCAGCAATAACAATAATAGTAGCAATACAATAATAATGACAGATTCTTCAGACAACAAACGTCTCATTTTCCCATCTTCCCCACAATTTAGATCTCTTGCCTCACAACTTAAGATGTTTTGTATGAGCGAACTCCTGCTGTTTTGCAGTCAGGTGATCAGACTGGACATTGTCCGCCTACAATGATTTTTAAATTGTCTAGGTGGTTTTCTGTGAACATTTGTATGGCAGAGTGGTAGTGAGGAGTGTTCGTGAGGCGTCTAAAAATGTCATTGTGAACAACAGTGGAAGAGCAGCTGTTTCAAGTCTCGGTGACAGAAGGCAAACCACCTTGAAATCATGTTGCCAATTGTACATAGTTTATAATGCCTCTGTTCAATGTCTGCCATATTTTTTAGGTCGTCTGTGACAGTGTGATCCAAATACGGAAATTCGGGCATGAATTCCAGCCGATGATTTCCAAGGAAGATTTGTGGTTCTCGAATATGCTTAAGCCATCTTGGGAGCAGCGACATGCACTGGGAGTAAGGAAAAGACCCCATTTCAGCTCAACCTCAACACCTGACCCCCAGTTCGGCTCATAGGCGATAAACCCCATAAGCTTGCCATCATCTTAACCTCACATATGTTGACCATTAACGACTCCACAGGAAAACCACCAGATATTTCACTCTTGTTCAGAAGAACCCCTTAAATGGCTCATGAATAACTCTTTGGATAGGAGAACCGTGGTTTCGTTCGACCCCTTGAAAATACCCAACCCCATTTTGGCTCAAGATATACTATACAGATGGAAAAACCACCATTTCACATAAATATGAATATGAGGGAAAAAAATTCCAAGTCCCTTAACCTAACCCAACCTAACCTAACCTAACCCACCGAGTGAAAAATTCTAATTCCATTAACCAAACCTAACCTAACCTAACCCACGTGAAATACTCAACCATTTTGGCTCAAGATATACCTTTCGGACAAAAAACGGCCATTTCACATAAAAATGAATATGAGGGAAAAAATTCTAAGTCCCTTAACCTAACCTACCCCAAATGAGTATATGAAAATAGGAATATGAGGAACAAATTCTAAGTCCCTTAACCCACGGGAGTGAGCATATGAAAAGATATGAATACAAGTAAAATAAATCATAACTCCCTTAACCTGACTTTCTTCATAGCTCACTGCCAGGTGCGCAACATGTCATATCACGTGATAGTATGAATGCGAAAAGATTTCTAAACTCCATTCAAATTCAGATAAGCATCTGATAAGCACCCACAACAGTCACCGTTCCTCTGACTCGCTGCCAGGAGCACAACATGTCATATAGTGACGGTGCACATTCATACAAGGCACACAACATCTATTCTAGACTAAACTGGCAGATAGACTTATCACAGTGGCATCTGTAGGCAAACAAAAGACACTTTAGTAATTGCTCAACAGAATTTGAAAGTTGTACGGTCATATTCACAATAATTTTAAAGTAAATAATTTGATTAATCAGGGAATGACTTTATGGACACCTTGTAGATTTAGATATATATTAAGTTTCACTAGTTTACGATATGCAAAGTATTAGTCATTAAAGTACCATTCTTGAAAAATTTTATTCGTGTGTTATGTCCGCAAATCTTTACAAAAGTGGTAATTGTTGATATTACTAGGGCTAGTAGTTCAACTTATAACAGTTGTAGGCTTACGTCTACAAATTTCATGCATATGAAGAAGGTAAACATAAAGAGCGATAACTTTTGAAATATTATTGTAACATCCTTTAATCAAGTAAAGTATGACAACAATACCATAAAAAACTAGGTTGAAGGGAAACTGCAGTTAATTTCGCTGATGCACCAGGATTGGTTGAAGGGAAACTGCAGTTAATTTCGCTGATGCATCAGGAGTGTCTGAGTTGATTCAAGCGCTTACAACGGAGTTGCCAAATAGCGCCTGATGTCACTATTATAAGCTGTTGTCCGAAAAGTTTTGAAGTATGTTGCAACACAGTCAACCCCCCATATTCACAGTCTCAAGATTTGCGGACACGCCTATTTGTGGAATATTCTGTCGAGCCTATCTATAAATTATTTGAGGAAATCGTGCACTTTTTCGTCGAGAAATATTCAGTAATTAGTGTATTTTTATGTTATTTTATGACTAAATACATTTTTCTAGGATATAAAGGGATTTATTAATTTTCAAATATTATTTGGTTTGATATTTAATTAAATAATAACATTAGATGAAAATAAGAATTCTGTCTGCCTTTCATTTTCCCTTCCTATCTCAGATCTCTCTCTCTCTCTCTCTCTCTCTCTCTCTCTCTCTCTCTCTCTCTGTTTTGTATGATAGATAAATGATTACCTAATAGTTAATAATAATAATAATAATAATAATAAACTTATTACAATATTTATGCATTTCTATAGTAAGTTATATTAAGATATGAAAGAATAGAATTAACCTTTCATCTTGTAGGAAGCGAGGGTGGGCCTGTCAGTCGTCTCATTACTTGACAGAAAGTGAGTGCGGGTCCAAAATTTTTGCCAACGCCTGATCAACTCATTTGTACTTCTCCCTTAATTTATCTGTCTTTCTCTCTGTCAAAGGGTAGAATGAGGAATGGATAGATAGGCAGATAGATTCTTAGTTCAGTCCTCTCTCTCTCTCTCTCTCTCTCTCTCTCTCTCTCTCTCTGTGTGTGTGTGTGTGTGTGTGTTATTGGCTGTGGCTATATTTATATATGTTTTAATGGTAAATGTTTAAGATGACTTTGATCAAAGATTAATACAGTAATAGTATAATTACTTTAGGTATGTTTGACGTTGGATGATACTTTCAAGTGTATATTTGGTATTAGAACTTTTAAGATAGGCAGTTATAAGGAAGGGGGGGAGGGGTTGTTTGGTACGCATTCCTCTCTACATTTTTGAGTGAGTACTACACTCTCACTCAAAAATTTATTGCAAAATGTTCCAGAAGCTCTTGTTTGCCTAACAATAATTTATTCTTTTGATGTGTGCAAGGAAATGTGCTTTTGTTATTCGATTTTGAGCATTAATGTGAACATTGTAAAAAAGTGTTGAGTGAAAAATCCACATTACGAAAAATGACGAAACATTTTGAAAATTTTTATATGCCAGATGTTAGGTTATAAGAATTAAAGAAAAATAAAGTATAATTAGCATGCAAATTAAAGTGTATTAAAAAAATAATACTGAATACTCATCAAAGACATTATATGAATGAAGGCAGAAATAAATCTACTGTAGACATTGTCTAAAACACAAAAAAGAAAAATCTCTTGACATCATATGTTATCGTGTGAATCCGCATTTAAGCAGGGAGTTAAACTGTATTGTTGCTTGCACCGATAAAGATGGATAACAGAATCAGCCGCACCACATTATCTTTTGGTCATTGATCATTAGCTGGCACGAGGCTAAATGTTCCTATCGTAGATATTGCTCTGCAGCTTGGCATAAATAGAACAACCATAATATAAGTAGATATGGCAATAGAGAGAAAGGAAAATTTAATAAATTTATTGATAATGTGGAGAACGAAACTTGTTTGCACTGCTGTTGAAGAGGATCACTGGACAACAAGTGTATGTTGCTAAAAAGACAGAACATTATACTCTCCCTTCAAGTTGATGCCCAAACCATCCGTAACAGGCTACATGAGGCTAAGATTGTATTTCTTCATATTCCTGCCAAGAAACCCTCCATAACAGAGAAACAAGAGGCGAGGTTTTGCGTTACAAGATTATCCAGTGGCCAATGATTTTTGGAGGAATGTCATCTTATGTTATAATGAAGAGATACTCTCCACTGATGAACATGGTTGTCTTCACTGCTGGCATGTAACATAAGTTAATGGTAAACTTATTGTTTTTTTAATTCTTTAGCAGCTTAGTTAATAATACAAAAATAGGCGTTATATAGTCATTTCATTTCACAAGAGCTATTAGATTTATATGCCCAATTAACAATGAAAAAAAAAATCAGAAACTGATCATGATAATGACTTGTATATATGGCATTCCCCAGTTATCGGTGGGGTTCCGTTCAGGGCGGGGTGCTGATAAGCAAAAACTGCCATTAACTGGCACCAATAACCAGTTAATGGCGCCTCTGTTAGGTATGTTATGGTGCCATAACTATGAGGAACTAATAACCGGAACTCGGCACATTATGGGACCATAAATCGCCAATTTTATGGCGCTGTATTTACACACAGGCAGTCTGTAGTTATCAGTTGGAGTTCCATTCCGATGGCTTAGTGATAGGCGAAAATCGCTGATAACCAAAAATCGGCAATTTTCGGTGTTTCGGCGCCAATAGCCAGATTTTGGCGCCTCTGTTAGGTATGCATCGGCGCCAACACTCTCTTATTGGTACCAATAACCTAAAATTGGCACATTTGCTAGACAAATGCCATAAAACCGGATTGCTGATAACCAGGGACTGCCTATATATTATATTATCATAATAATAATAATAATAATAAATTTCATTTTCAGCTGAAGGCCATATACATGAAATATACAAGTATAAACAGTAACATACACAGTCTAGATACATGAGATAGCATGATAAAAAATTATTAATTGGCAATATCCACAATGTAATAACAGTAATTATGTTATGAATAAGAAAATTAGAAATTATAACAATTAGTGAACAAATTTTATATAATTAAATTCCAGTTAGCGACCTTAGGTGGTTACAGTAATTCTGGAAGGCTAAATACAAAAATTGAATGTAGCAAAACTATATTGATAATATAACCAGGTCCTAGTTTACGACAGTTCCAGCTTACAACGAGCCGAGGTTACGACACTTTTCAATTATATTCATCAGAAATTATTTCCTGGTTTACGACACGTTCCAGGGTTACAAAGCTTATAACTCTTATCCGACGGAAGAAATGTGACTCCAAAAAGGCAAAATAATCAATATTTGGAGGTATTTTTAATGAAAAATGCAATAAAAATGCAGTTTACATAGTTTTCAACACACCCAAACCATGAAAATTAAGGTTTTATTAGGAATTTTGATCATGTTTCAGTTTACGATGATTTTGGGCTTACACAGCGCAAGAACGGAACCCCCATCGTAAATCGGGGGAACTGCCTGTATTCACAGTGATAATGAAAAAGGAAAATACCAGTAATAACAATAGTTTTAGCAATATAATAATAATGCCAGATTCTGCAGATGACAGATGACAGACACTATGCAAAAACAGAGATTAAGTCATTTAGGGAATAAACTCCTTTTCCCAGCTTTCCCACAATTTAGATCTTGCCTCACGGCTTAGTATACCTTGTATGAGCAAATTGCTGTTGTTTTCACTCGGGTGATCAGATTGTACATTGTTCACCAAACACGGTCGTCTTCTTCTTAGCTTAAACCCATTTTTATATGGGGTCGCCATTGCGAATGAGTCGTCTCCATCGATTTCTGTCCTGTGCCTCGTTCTTATTTATACCTTTCAATTCCATATCTTCCCCCACACAATCACGCCATCTCTTTCTTGGTCTTCCCTTCTTCCTTCTACCCTGCACTTCCATTTCCATCGTATGTCTTCCAACATGACGTTCCTCCCTTCATAACAGGTGTCCATACCATCGAAGCCTTCCTTCCTGTATTTTTTTCGATATTTCAGCTACCTTTGTCGATCCTCTTATATACTCATTTCTAATCCTATCTTCCTTTGTTACTTCCGACATCCATCTCAACATTCTCATTTCTGCTACATCCATCTTCTTCTCCTCTGTTTTCCTCATACTTGCTGTTTCTGTTCCATATAACATTGCTGATCTGACCACCGTCCTATGGAACTTTCCTTTCAATTTCAGAGGGACCTTCTTGTCACAGAGGACCCCTGATGGAGACCTCCAGTTATTCCATCCTGCCTGAATTCGGTGTCTCACCTCTTGGTCCATGCTTCCACTATCCTCTAATACGGACCCTAAGTACTTGAACTTCTGTACTTTCTTTATTTCTTCCCCACCCAATCTTATGCTACTTCCACCGTCCTCAGTAATACTGGAACACATATAATAGGTTTTTGATCTGCTTATTCTCATTCCTCTCTCCTCAAGTGCTGCTCTCCACCTCTCCAACTTCCCCTCCAACTCCTCCCTCCCCTCTGAACACAACACAATGTCATCCGCGTATAATATGCACCATGGCGCTGCTTCTCTAACATCTCTGGTCATTACATCCATCACGATGTTGAAGATGAATGGGCTAAGTGCTGACCCCTGGTGTAATCCAACTCCTATCTCAAATCCATCCGTCTCTCCAACACTACTCCTCACTCTAGTATACACATTCCTGTACATCTCCTGAATAATTCTGACATACTTTTCCGGCACCATCTTCTCCCTCAAACATCTCCATATTTCTTGCCTTGGCACTCTGTCATAGGCCTTTTCAAGGTCTATGAATACCAGATGCAGGTCTCGTTGTTTTTCTCTGAATTTCTCCATTAGCTGCCTTATGCAAAATATTCCATCCGTTGTGCCGCTTCCCTTCGTAAATCCTAACTTTTCCTTCCCTATTCTAACTTCCTCTCTCAGCCTGCTATCTATTATTCTTTCCAAAATCTTCAACGTGTGAGACATTAGTTTTATACCTCTATAATTACTGCATTCCTGGACATCGCCTTTACATTTAAATATAGATATCAATATGCTTTCCCGCCATTCTTCTGGTATCTTTTGTTCACCTCACAGTGATTTTTAAATTGTCCAGGCAGTTTTCTGTAAGATCTGTGTGGCAGAGTGGTAGCGAGGAGTGTTTGTAAGGTGTCTCAAAATGTCGTTCACAATAACCTTGCACTGATGGGGAAATCATAACCATATCATTGGCGTAACAGAGGTTGTTTATAGATGTTTCATTGATAGTGCATCTGATTGAGAGTAAGTTCAGTTTGACACATTCAGGACATGTGTGTATGTATTAAACAGGTATGGTGAGAGAAGACCCCCTAGTCAATTATATTATGTATTACAAATATAGATTTGGAATTAGTTAGTCTAGTTCAGTATAATTTATATAAACAATTGGCAAATGTGCCTAAGTGTTATAAAAGGAAGTCAGAATACATGATAGGGCCAGATACACACACACACACACACACACACACACACATACACACACACACACACACACACACACATATATATATATATATATATATATATATATATATATATATATATATATAGGTACCTCGAGATATGAAATTAATCCGTTTCGAGGCGCCCTTCGTATCATGAGTTTTTCGTATCTTGGACCGCATTTTACATGTAAAATGGCTAATCCATTCCAAGCCCTTCAAAAACGCCCAAGTAAATTTCATAATAAAGCTAAATTGACCTATAAACAATGAAATACTACAACAATTAGGACCATTCAATACCTAACTTAAGGGGACCGTCCGCTATGGCGGATGACGTGTCAGCTTGAAAAAAAAAATCGAGTTATTATTTGTATCTATGCAGAAACATGCCGTGCATGCTTTCCAGAAGTTTCAGCCTATTATTTTTGCAAATAATGAAGATATAGCGGTTTTTAAATGATGACGTCATCGTAACTGCGTCGTCTGTATGACTGGGTTTGACAGGATCGTTTTTGCGTGTTTATTTTTGCATATATACAGCGATTTTTTCATATTTTTTTTCTCGAAATTCTCATACATCTGGTAGCAATGAAAGGTAGTGAGAGGAGGCAGATGCTCAAAGCGGTTATTTATATGCGAGACTGTGAGAGGGAGACTCAGTCACTCAGAGAATGACTCAGTTACCCCACAGATGTCAAAGGGTGTTGCTCGCACTTGCGTTTGGTTACTAGATATTTACGTTGCTTTTATAACTTCTTAGTGAACTAATTGCAATGCCGAAGTTACCTAAGATCAAGAAGGCTACTCAGCAACTAAGGCTAGCAAAATTAGCCAAGGCCAGGAGTGTGCTGAAAGAAAAACACGAAAATTCATTGTTATCAGTTCCCCATTGTCTTATGTCACGTCGTCAACATCATTGTCTCGTGGCACACTTAGGGTATTAATACCACTTTTAGGAGGAAGACCAGGATCCTTGATGTAGAAACCAACAATAAAAGTACAAATAAAGTAATTATAATAATGTTTTGACTTTCATAAGAAAAAAGCGAAAATTTACGTAGACAATCTTTGGGAGTTCATAACTCAAAAACATTCTTATTCGCATGTTGGTAGCCATTACTCGGTTATTTATTATCCAATTTTAGAGAGAAAGATATCATTGGAAAGAGGAATAAAAATCCCATAATTCTTTGTGAGCCAATTTTTTCTTTCTTTTTTTTACAATGTTTTTGAGTGTCTAGAGAAAAAAAATTAATAAATTCATTAAAAAAATAAAATCAAAATTCAAAATTCTGTTCACACAGGATTATTCCGTATATAAAGTAGTTTTTATGGTATGATTTTCAATACAACTGATGTCATATTAGCGGAGGAATCGTTACCTAAATTTTTTTTATTGTAATTTTTGCTAATAAAACTAAAAGTTTTTGCTCAAATGACTTGAAATTTTTGTATGATGAAGGTATTATATATATATATATATATATATATATATATATATATATATATATATATACATATATATATATATATATATGTAAAACATATATGGAAATTATGTATTTTGTATAATAAAAAAAAAATACACAACATAGCGGACGGTCCCCTTAATAAATTACTGCTAATTACCTGTAAATAAAGTGTATTTGTGTACATGGTATACAAGAAATACTGTACGTATGTAGTAAAATGTGGAAGCTTACCTTTCGAGTGAGGCTATCTCCGAAAGTGGCGACAGAGGAGGAGGACAAACGGCAGATACGTACGTACGTACGTACACTTAACTTACGAAACACATAAAAAAAATGTAAGGAAAACATACATAAACTAAAATTTACGAAACACATTAACAAAACTGTAACACTTAACTTTACAAAAAACTAAAATAAATTAAATTTTTTTTACTTTTTTATACTTTACGTAGGTTTTTTTTTTTCTTCTTTAACGAAATTTCAACTTCATCACCACTTTCAACTTTCTGTTTTTTAGTATAACTTGGTTCTTCCTTTTTGCTTACTCCTGCTAATACCAAAGGCCTCTTTAAAAAATAACTATCCAAGGAAGATTGCTTCTGCCTACTTTTCATAATGTTCCTGAAGCGACCTGTGTAAGCCTTTTCGGGGTGTCTTTTTTCGACAAACTATTGCACTTTATGAAAAGCGGCTAGAACATCCTTAATTTCTGCCGTTGTCATAGGGTCGTCCTCCTCCTCGCCGCTGCTAGAGAACTCCTCTTGAACGACATTATGTTGCATGGCCTCCAACTCCTTCAGGTCATCCGTCGTAAGCTCCTCTTGGTGCTCCTCGAGAAGGTCGTTGATGTCGTCCTTGTCAACGACCAGCCCCTTGGACTTGCCGAGTGCAACGATCTCGTCAAGATCTGGTTGCAAAACAGTTTCAGGATCGTCAACTGTTCCTGAATCTGCAGCACCAGCTTCGCCCACGTCGAATCCTTGAAGTCTCGGGCAGATACGGCATCAGGACAGAGTTTCCTCCACGAGGAATTCAAGGTTCGCCTCGAAACCTCCTTCCAAGCTTGGTCAATGAGTCAGATGCATATCACAACATCGAAATGCTCCTTCCAAAATTCACGCAAGGTGAGGTTTGTGGTATCAGTGATGTCGAAACATCTCTTGAAAAGATGTTCCGTATACAGCTTCTTAAAGTTCGATATCACTTGCTGGTCCATGGGCTGGAGGAGAGGGGTGATGTTAGGCAGAAGATAAAGAACCTTGATGAAGGAATACTCTGCTAGGATATCTTCCTCGAGGCCAGGAGAGTGGGCAGGGGCATTGTCCAACACCAGCAGACATTTCAGAGGGAGGCGCTTCTCTTCCAAGAATTTCTTCACTGTCGGGCCGAAACACAGATTTACCCACTCGGTGAACAAAAGCCTCGTTACCCAGGCTTTCGCATTAGCCCTCCACATCACTGGAAGCTTCTCCTTAAGCACTTTGTGGGCCTTGAAGGCTCGAGGAGTCTCCGAATGATAGACCAGTAAGGGCTTCACCTTGTAATCCCCACGGGCATTTGAACAAAGTGCGAGCGTAAGCCTGTCTTTCATAGGCTTATGCCCGGGTAGCTTCTTCTCTTCCTCCATGATGTACGTCCAACGAGGCATTTTTTTCCAGAAAAGGCCAGTCTCATCACAGTTAAAGACTTGCTGAGAACTGTAGCCTTCCTTGGTCATCATGTTGTCGAACGTCTTTTTAAAGGCTTCAGCAGCTTTCGTGTCCGAGCTGGCAGCCTCCCCATGCCGCACCACTGAATGGATGCCAGTCTGTTTACGGACTTTTTTGAACCACCCATGCAAAGCCTTGAACTCTGGGGTTGGCGTTGATGTCCCTTCTCCTCCGTCATCTTCGGCCTGGGCAATCAAATCGCCGAAAATAGTGCTGGCCTTGTGGCAGATTGCCGTCTCCGTTATCGTATCGCTAGCGATTTCATTGTCTTTTATCCAGACAAGAAGAAGCCTCTCCATCTCGTCGTGCACGTGGGTCCTCTTGCTGTACAAAATAGTGACACCCTTGGAAGGTGTAGCTGCTTTGATGACATCCTTCTGCTTAAGGATGGTGCGTATTGTCGACGGATTTCGGCCGTATTCCTTGGCGATCACACTCAATCGCATACCAGCTTCATACTTCTTGATAATCTCCATCTTTGTCTCCAAAGAGAGCATCCTCTTCTTTCCGTGAATTTCAACTTTCTTGGGACCCATGACTACTATATACTGTACGTAATTTACGTATAAGTAGAGTAAAGTTCTTACACAACACGATAAAGTACGTAT
Organism: Macrobrachium nipponense; assembly: GCF_015104395.2. Taxonomy (NCBI): domain Eukaryota; kingdom Metazoa; phylum Arthropoda; class Malacostraca; order Decapoda; family Palaemonidae; genus Macrobrachium; species Macrobrachium nipponense. The sequence goes on along the minus strand of NC_061110.1, from coordinate 51,156,986 downwards.
ACTGCAACGAAATCACTAACGAATTTACGTTAATAAACGAAATCGTTAGAACGAACGAATACCGCGTGCATACGATAACGATGCTGGGACGAGTGGCCGAGGCACGCTGCTATGTAGTAGATGCATGATGGGAAGGATGCTGGCCAATAGGAGAGAAGGGTCTCATGGCATTGACTAGCATCAGGAACCAATGGGAGAGCAGGAGGATGGTGGCGAGTCTTCTCAGTTGGCAGCGCGCGATTTTAAAAATTGTTATCGGTGGTCCGGGCGAATCTCGGACTTTACAGCAACAACCTTTCGTATCTTGAAAAATTTTTGTAATATTTTTTGTGTTAGCTTTCGTATCTCAAATTTTTCATAAGTTGAGCCTTTCGTATCTCAAGGTACCACTGTATGTATATATATATATATATATATATATATATATCTATATATATAGATATATAATATAGAAGGGTGGCTAGACTTTTGGACTCCGAGATGTACTCTAAAGACTTTAACTCTTTTATGATATACCATACCACATAATCACATATTATTACGTGGGAAAAATTCATATAGTGCCATAGTGCGATAAAGCACATACACACACATACACACATATATATATATATACATATATATATATATATATATATATATATATATATATATATATATATATATGCTGTGTTTTTGTTTGTTCATATAGGATTATGGTTAACGGCAATTAAACCAAATAAGTGGCAGCAATCGACTGCATGGCCACTTCTGATATATATCATATAAAGATAGATAGATATATATATTACCGAAGTTCCAACCTCTGTAATCTTAAAAGGTTGGTAGCTATGACCGTGTAGCAGTGAGGCACTAAAATGACATCGGTTTTTATCTCTCCAAGTCCCCCCCACCCTCTCTCTCTCTCTCTTCTCTCTCTCTCTCATCTAAGGCAATTAAATCAAACTCGTGAACTGCAAAAATACATTTATTTAAGAGCAAAGCATTAACTAAATAAATCAGGTTCTTAACAAAATGATTAAATGAAAGGTTGAACTCAGATAGCCCAATCCATCCCTCTTCTACAATAACCAACATTAGTTTAGTCATAAATTGGGCATAGTCACAGTAGTCTAGTAACACCACGAAATATCAGTTAAGTTCCCATTTCTAAATAAGTTACCATATCAGTTCCCCTTTGTCTCAGAACCACCTATAAGAAGACAGGAGAACACATCGATAAGCAAAAGATCAAAAAGCAAAATAAAAAGGTCAAATGAAATAGAACATCTTTGAAACAAATATTCAAAATACAGTCAAGCCACACTTTTGGCCAAAGAATAAGCATGCTTACCTATTCAACACAGATTTCACACACTTCACCAAAAATACAATTAAAAGGGGCATCTTGGCCCTTCGCCGACTCTGTAGCGATCTCCCACCTTGGCTAACTTACTTTCTCATCAGGAAGCATATCTGTATCCGCCCGTGCATAGAAACAGGACGTGGTCTTATCTGCTTAGGCAGAGACTTCAACATCGTGCCACCCGAGGAAGATACGCCAGCACTTCTGAAGCTGAGCTGTCTTGTCACTTAGGAGCACTGATTCCATGGAGAAGCTAAATTGATGATCTACATTCTAAAAATCTCACTGCCTATCGTGTCCTCTCAGAAAGAAAAGATACAAATCGCATTCACAACGGTGTCTTGAATATATTGTCAATTACTCCTTATTGCATATATAGATATATATATATTATGTATCTATATATATATATTAAAAAAAATCACAGTAGATGCACGTGACTTCATTAAATAAGCGAATACCACAGGAAAATGATCCAAGCGCTTTCGTCTTTACTAAGACATTGTCAAGGAGCGAATGAAATACGATTGGAGAGAAGGTCTCAGGTACACAACAAGATCAAGAATACCAGATGGTTAATTGTCAAAAGGATAAAAATTAAAAGAGATAATCCAGGATTATCGGATATCACACAGTCACAAACCTAAACAGATTTTACCGTAACCGAAATTACAGAGTATCTTTACAGTCCAAAACATGTAAAAGCTGAATATATTATTTTTGTTGCTTATGCTTATATTTATCTACAACTTTTTTCATTATGAAAGCATCAAGTTTAAATAAACCAAGACTTAAATTTAGAACATTTCTATTATTTGACTTGATGAAACAAGATTCAATGATATTGCTTTTAACTATGTCATTACATGGGATTAAGGCCCTTGCTTGACTCCAGTTAATAGGATGATCTAAATCTCTCATATGTACGAATAATGCATTCGATATTTGCCCAGTTGAGAAAGTGCTACAACTGTCTTGAAAGGAAGCTTCAAGTCAAGCTGAAGATCTTATTGCTGAAAGCGACTGGACTAAGCATGCCAACGTGGACTTCATGATTAATTTATCAGACAAACCAGTGGATAGTGCTACGCCAGTGGCTTTGGGATATGGGTTAAGCTTTGGTGTATTTAATGGTAACCTGGACTGTGTCGACATTTCAAAATCCTTTTGTTATTTGGACAAATTTAATCAAAACCTATGCCATGATGATATTAATATTTGTAAAGGTATTGTGTATCGTGCTATGTGTAAACCTTCTCCCCCTAATGTACCCGTGAGATTTCTCCAGGCTTTTAAGAAAATTAAAGAAGACGAAACAGTGAAAGTGACAAAAGCAGATGAATCTAATGCAGTGGTAATAATGAATAAAAGCGACTATGTAAGTAAAATAATGACATTGCTAAATGATACTGATACTTATACGAAACTGAGGTCTGATCTTACACAGACAGTGAACTCCCATTTTAATAAACAAATTAAATCCATTTTGAAGGGCTTGGACCATTTAATTAAACAGTTTACACCGCAATACGCCTCCCTAACTTATATGTATGGTTTAGTCAAGACACATAAAATCAATAACCCTATCAGACCAATCATTAGTTCAGTGGGCTCAGTTACGTATAATTTACCTAAATTGCTTGTAAAAATTGTTACTCCTTTGGTAGGAAACATTTCTAACACGAATGTTAAAAACAATGTTGATTTTATAAACAAATTGAATAGTTTAAATATGAATTTTGATTTTAATATGGTTAGTTTTGATATTGTCTCTTTATTTACAAAAGTGCCTGTAGATGATTTACTTGAATATTTGGAGGACGAATTAGAACGTCATGACATTCCCTTAAATGTAGCAAACCTCATTAGTCTCATAAAGTTATGTATCAAAGGCAGTAAATTTTGTTTTAATGGAGAATTTTTTGTACAAAAGTTTGGCATGGCTATGGGTAATCCCTTATCTCCTTCCTGTCCTTAGCAATATTTACATGGAATTTATTTAAACAAAACTCTTACCAAGAATTTTGCCCCAAAAAGGTATATGGTTTAGTTATGAGGATGATATCTTCTGTATTTGGCCAGTTCACGAAAATCTCCAGGAATTCCTTAATATTATCAATAATTTAGTCCCTTCTATAAAATTTACTGTAGAGGAAGAAAGAAATTGTCATTTGAATTTTTTTTATGTAACTATCCATAGAAATGATAAAAATTTCACCTTTTCAGTCTTTCAGAAATCAACTAACATTACCTCTTTTGTTCATTACTACTCCAATCACCATCAAAATGTTAAATTCTCTGTTTTTTCTGGGATGTTCCTAAGGGCTTTACGTGTCTGTAGCCCGCAGTTTATTGACGCTGAAATTAAAACTATTTATGATATTGCATTGAAACTTAAATACCCAAGGACTTTTGTAGATGTGGCATGGAAAAGAGCTAGAAAAACATTTTATTCAACTAATGACAAACTTGAATTTAGTAAGCATAACATTCTAAAATTACCCTATGATGAACGGTTTTTAGATATTCCTAGAATTTTAAAGCTTTTTAACATAAATGTTGTTTTCAGTAATATTAATGTCAAGAGTTTAGTAATCAAAAATTCTCCTAAAGATCTTCCAGGCTGCATATATGAAATTCCTTGCAAAAAGTGTGATAAAGTCTATTATGGACAGACCAGTAAGTCTCTTTTCACAACGTCTCAAACAGCACCAATATTCTGTGAGAACTGGGCAAATATTGAATGCATTATTCATACATATGAGAGATTTAGATCATCCTATTAACTGGAGTCAAGCAAGGGCCTTAATCCCATGTAATGACACAGTTAAAAGGAATATCATTGAATCTTGTTTCACCAAGTCAAATAATAGAAATGTTCTAAATTTAAGTCTTGGTTTATTTAAACTTGATGCTTTCATAATGAAAAAAGTTGTAGATAAATATAAGCAACAAAATTAATATATTCAGCTTTTACATGTTTTGGACTGTAAAGATACTTTGTAATTTCGGTTAGGGTCAAATCTGTTTAGGTTTGTGACCGTGTGATATTCGATAATCCTGGATTATCTCTTTTAATTTTTACCCTTTTGACAATTAATCATCTGGTATTCTTGATCTTGTTTTGTACCTGAGACCTTTCTCTCCAATCGTATTTCATTCGCCCCTTGAAAATGTCTTAGTAAAGACTAAAGCGCTTGGATTTCTGACTATCATTTTCCTGTGGTATTTCTGTATATATATATATATATATATATAGATAAATATATATACTATATACATATTACTTCAACCACCAGTATTGTGGGAGATAGGGGACGCAAACACTTGCGAACAGCTGCAATACATGAATACTTGACATCCCGCTGTAAAAATGCTTATAACTGGTTGTTTAAATAATGAAAAAACCAGACCTATTTCTAAAAACATATCTAATTGCATATTTTCATAAACACTAAATGTATAACTTAAAATATCATCCTATACAGAATAGACCTTAAACTATAATTTGAAACACTTTAATATCAATTCAGAGTCATCTTACAACATTTATCTTAAAAATATATGCAGTGATTCTCAAACTTGGTGCCGTGGCACCCTGGGGTACCATAGACAGCACCTAGGGGTGCCGCAAAATTGTCATGAGTTTTGTCTTGGCTAAATCGTCTTAATGAACATTTAAAAAGAAAAAGTTTGCAAAAGACCTCATATCAGTGTAGGTAGGAAGTTACATGCTCAAACATTTTTCTCAAATAGAGGTTGATATTTCCTTTTCTATACTTGTACAAATACAATACAACTAATACTAATACTACTACTACTTCTACTACTATTGCTAATAATAATAATAATAAAGTGTAACAGTGTTCTATTCATACTCACATTTTCTTTGTTTATACTCGTTGCCCGTCCGATACGTGGTCAGTTCTCGTCGGCTTTATATAACCCCAGTTTTCCACTCCCGAGTCAGTGAGGCATAATAAGTCAAGCCATAAGTTTTTTGCTGTTTCTGGGGTTATATTACAGTTGTATCGAACAGTATCGTGCTTCTAACATACCGTACAATGGATAAGTTGTTGGTCATTAAGAAGAGAAGACACGAAGTTAGTGGTGAGGGTGAAGAAAGGAACGAAAGTGGATGTGTGAGTGAAAAGGATTTGGCCATTCCAACAAGTAAATCAACTTCAAAAATGGCAAAAAAAATCTCTCCTACTCGGATAATTATTTAAGTTTCGGTTTCTTTTGGTGTGGTGATGATGTTACTCCTATGCCATTGTGCGTTATTTGTGGTGATAAATTAACTAATGAAGCAATGGTACCCAGCAAATTAAAGAAGCATTTAACTCTGAAACATAATCATCTTGCTAACAAGCCTCGGTCCTACTTCGAAGGACTTTTAAGTTAGCAAAAACAACAGAGTGTGATGCTTTCTAAGAAAGTCAAAGTTTCTGATAAAGCACAAGAGGCCAGTTACTTAGTTGCAGAGTTAGTTGTTAAAAGCATGAAACCTCATACAATAGCAGAGACTAATTCTCCCTGCATGTAGTGCCATAGTAAAAACAATGTTTGGAAGTGAAGCAGAAAAAGAAGCGAGGAAAATTCCCGTTTCGGATAGTACCATTAGCAGACGGATTCAATTCCCGTTTCGGGTAGTACCATTAGCAGACGGATTCATGATATGTCAGCAGACATAGAGGAAACTGTATGTACCTCTGTGAAGGAAAGTGAAATGTTTGCACTTCAGGTAGGTGAGTCCACAGACATTGGAGGTATGGCTCAATTACTGGTATTCGTTCGGTACATTCATGATGTTAAAATAGTGGACCAGTTCTTTTGTTGTAAAGAACTTAAGGAAACTACAACAGGCAAAGATATTTTCTCTACATTAAGTAAGTACTTAAAATCAGTTGGTTTGTCCTGGTAGTCGTGTGTGGGGATTTGTACAGATGGGGCACCTGCCATGATTGGCTCAATAGTGTCATTAGTGAAGAAAGAAAACAGCAGTGTGATAACAGCACATTGCTTTCTTCATCGTGAAGCGCTGGTTGCAAAGACAATTAGCAATAAAATCTGTACTGGAAAAAGTTGTAAAAATGGTGAACCTTATAAAAAGTCGACCGCTGAAGTCTCGTCTGTTTGCTAAGCTATGTGAAGAGCTTGAGGCAAAACATTTGAATCTTCTTCTACATACGAAAGTAAGATGGCTGTTCAGATGAAAAGTATTGTCACGATTATGCGAACTGAAGGAAGAGATGCTTACTTTTTTCACTCTTTAACAACAAGAGGAATTCTCTGATTTACTGGCAGAAGACACTTGATGTGCAAAATTGTCTTACTTAGCTGACATCTTTGAACTTTTAAACATGGTAAATGCCAGCATGCAAGGAAAATCAGAAAATATTTTATAAACAGTGGTGAGATAATACCCATTATTTCTGAGCATCTTGCAGTACTGGAAAAACAACTTCAGCACTATTTCCCAGATACATGCACTGAAAACTATGACTGGATAAGAAACCCATTTGTTGCATCTGTATCAACCCAATCTCAGCTTACCCTCATGGAAGAAGAGCAGTTAGTGGAAATGCGTAATGATCGTGATCTAAAGTTATTGCACATGCAGCTGCCTCTTGACGAATTCTGGGTTCAGATTAAGACTAAGTATCCTCATGTTGCCAAAAAAGCTCTGGTAATGTTAATCCAGTTCTCTACTTCTTACTTATGTGAGTTGGGGTTTTCTGCTCTAGCAAACATTAAAACTAACAAAAGGGAAAGGCTGAAAACTCTTGAGGAAGAAATGAGAGTATGTTTGTCCACCATTCAACCCAACTTGTAACGGATCTGTCAGTCACATCTCACTAAATTAGGTTTTTTTTTCTTTGCTTTAAGGTGATTACCATTTTTTTTTTTTAATTTAGTCTGCATTTATAACTCTTTACTTCGAAACTTCTAATTTGCTCTTTGACATGGCTTTCAATTAAGTATGAAAACTATTCATTTTACTGTATTTTCAAGTATAGATCGATTATCTATCATACAGTATTGGAGCAGTCTTTGTACAGTACATGGGGGAACACTGAGAAGTTCAGTAGTGTATACAGTCCCTTAATATTCAACATGCTTTTAAAAAAATAAAACATTTTATTGATACTTTGCTTTGTTTACAATGATGTTAATGTTTGAAGATTAGTGAATAATTTTTTATAAAAAATTTATTATAGTCAAGCAAATAACATGAAAATACAGTAATTAGTGAATATTTCTCGATAAAGAAATTTGCGAATGACCGAATTTTTTGCAAATAATTCGATGATCCGTTCCACAGAAAAATCCGCGAACAAGTGAAGCTGCAAATTCTAAACCGTGAATAGTCAGGGTTGACTGTATATATGTGCATAAATATAAAATGTTTCACTAATTTACAGTATACAAAGGATCAGTCATTCAAATACCATTCTTGAAAAATTTCATATGTCCACAAATCTACAAAAGTCATAATTGTTAATGTTACTAGGGCTAGAAGTTCAGCTTAGAATAGTCATAGGCCTATGTTTACAAAGTTCTCACATACGAAGATAAAACAAAGATAGCGATGGTCTTTAGAGATGAAAATATTAAAACATAAGAACATGATGACCTTTGAAGTATTATAGAAATATTCTTAAATCAATTAACGTATTACAACAATATCAGAAAAAAAATCGGTCTAAGGGAAACTGCAGGTTGTTTCTCTGATTCACCAGTAGTGTGTGTGTATTTCATGCACTTATGAAGGAGTTGCCGAAAAGCACCAAATGTCAAAATTATAAGCTGTTGTCCAAAAAGTTTTGAAATAGGTTGCAATACATTTTTGAGAGTTGACAATATTGTATTTGGATGGAGCTTAGGAACCAGAGTTATAACCAGCTGTGTGGTGCTAGTTTATCCATAGAATACATGCAACATATCACTTTCACCCCAGCTGACAGGCTGAGAAACTCCCATAGTAGTCCAGTACATTTTGGGTTTTATCCAAAATAAATTGTAATAGAAATTAAACTTGCTTTTTCTTTAAGCATTGCCATCAATTATTCACAGAATAAAAGTCCTCTCTCAAAATGTGTGTAGAAATGTCATTTTCGGGAGAAAAACCGCCCCCAGTGTTCTTCAAAAACTATGCGCCTAAGGAAAAATTGCATGTGGGTAAAAGAAAAATTGAAATACATTTGCACAAATTTCCGTTAAGTATTTTTTTTTCTCTCCTTTCAATAGTTTCATTGTGAACAACCGTGAAAGTGAAAATCGCCCTATCCAATTAAATTTTCTTTAATATCTTTCAAACAGTCTCTCTTTGGCTAACATTGCATAAAGTCAACTTTCCTCTTTGATTTGTTATGTTTATCAATTTGTGAAAGATGATGATCCTGAATAAATAAAGGAAAACACGAAGTAGAGTTTACCTCAGTCAAGTCACGAAGGGGTCCAGTGCAGTTCTGCCGAAAAAGGGGTCATCCGGGGATAAAAACAAATATAAAAGAAACTTGGTTTTTCTCGTGGCAAAATCATTGTTGTTTTATAGGAAAAAAGTCCCCTGCCCAAATGTGTGTGGGATTATTTTTATAGTGGTTTCAATGACATGAGGTGGAATATTACTTTAGAAACTTTGTTTTGTGTCGGTGGTCACTATTTAACACAGCCACAAAGTTTCTGGAGTTTAAGATGGTTTAAGTAATTGAAATAGCATAATTAATATATTTAGGGTATTTTTTCCCTATTTTAGGGAATATGCATATTTTGAATGGGATTTTTCCCCAGAAAAAAAATGAAAGACCATATGGTCCCCGTTGTGCTGTCAGAGATTCAAAATAATTTAGGACTGTGTAAACTTTGTCAGCTGTTAAGGCATGTTAATTGGAATAGGAATAATAAACCTATTATTCCTATTTCACTTTCAGCACTTTCAGATATCATTTTAATCGTATTTAATGGTTAATTAACCGTATTCAATGGTTAATAAATCAGCAGAATTGAAAGTTCAAGAATATGTCCTATTTGTCATGAGCCATGCTTCAAACTTCAGCACCATCTAGTAGAAGGGTGCAGACCGAGAAAGCACGATCTAAGAGTGACTCCAGAAGAAGGACGTGGTCACGTCAGCTGTAGAAAATTCTATACTAAATACCAAAGAGATCGCCAGTGACTCGGATGTTAGGAAAACTAGATCTCCATCTTGAGTGAGTTTCCAGTTACAGAAAGGGGAAAACTAACTGGCAAAGTTTACAATGTCAAATGCAAGAATAGAGAGGATAATAAGTCAATTCAGAAAGCTATTGTTGATAGAAAAAATGATGGCTGGCCTATCGAAGTGCAAGGGCGACTTGCTCTTTTCATGGAGTTGCTTGCTGAAGTGTTGTTTATCACACACAATGCAACTAAAATTTTCGGATTGGAAAAAGTAACTCCAGGAAAATTACCACAAAAGAGTGTGGACGACCTTCAAGTATGGATAGAGAGACAGTCTAGTGTGTATAGTCTAGTCCAGTGGTTCTCAACCTTTGGCACTTTGAGGAACCCCTGAGACAATTTTTCTCATCTCAAGGAACCCCAGTATAAATATATATATATATATATATATATATATATATATATATATATATAGATATATATAAATATATTTATTATATTATATATAAATATATATATGATATATAAATATATTTATAATAATTTTTTTTTTCAACCATAGACTTTAGGAGCTTTTGGTGAAGTGCTATGTTTGTCTCAAAAGCCAGAAACATAGTAGCCCTCGTATATACACCAAAATCCGGGTAAATTAGTGTATGGGCATTGAATACGCAATTGCACTCGACTTTGGACTCGGATTACTCTGAGAAATTTTGTTCTAGTTTAGTCTTGGGCGTGCAAAGAGCAGTGGGAGTTCTGGTGGTGATAACACAGTCTGTCCTTCTCAGAAATAATAAATTTTCAGTATCTGGTGGATTTTACACGCACAGCACACACACACACACACACATATATAATATATATATATATATATATATATTATAATATATATATATATCTATATATATATATATATTATAATATATATATATATATATAAGAAATAATCAATGCCCAATCACGTGTGGAACAGATCCTGATGTCAGTTAGAGATATATATATATAATATATATATATATATATATATATATATATATATATATATATATATATATATATATATATATATAAGAGGAAAAATATCTCGCATGATATGTTATGATAAAATAAATTATAGGCCCACTATTTCTCACGGTATGTTTAACGAAGAGAAATATATAGTTTAAAAAAAAAAATAAATAATTAAATAAAACATGAATTCTCACGGAACTGCTGGCGATCGTTCACGAAACCTGGGTTGAAGATGGCTTGTCTAGTGTAATTTTCAGAAATTTTAACAACCTCAGGCATTTTGGAGTCAAAGCAATCAAAAAAGCTGTACTAGGGTGTTTATTTTTTCTTTGTGCTGAAATCATTTAGGCTGTTTGCCAAGGTGTCTCTCTCAAGGTAACACCGCTCTGTGGGTAAATCTAAGATGGCCGCCATAAACTCAAAAGCATAATTTTTCAAGTTTCTTTCAGCCATTAACCATCATTATGACTGCCATAAAACTTTATTAAATGCTCTTATAAGGACATTACAAATTAGTTATTTCATTAATTCTACTTTTCTCTTAAGTAAACAAAAAGGTAAATCCAAGATGGCCGACAACATATTTAAACATTCTTTCCTGACAAAGTGAACAAATGTTAATGGTACAGGAATCATTTTTACTTGTTTAATGTTAAGGGTAGACATCATCATCGTTTTCACCACCATTATCATTATCGTCATCATCATCATCCTCATCATCACTCACCTTCATTAAATAACACAGTGGAATCATTTCTAATATAAAATGAAACTAGATTGTTCTTGTTGAATACAACATAAAGCAGTCATTGTCTCCTGAATCACACAAACATCATCATGATGAAAACCGTCATCATAAAATGGCACATAACCCACTAAACGCCAACCACCATTAATGAAGTTGATGTAGTAAATCACAAATATTTAGCGAAACCAAAGGAACAAATGAAAGAAAGGTTGACACCTTCTAGGCATATAAATCCTAGATGGACACCTTAATTAAACTAAACAGCATAATTCTTAAAATATGGCCTCAACCGTATATCATTATGACGACCATTAAGGCTTAGCAAATCCTATTATAAAGCCACTCATTGTACAGAAGCTATTATATTAATATTACTTTCCTGTTAATTAAACATAAACTTAAATCAAAGTTGGCTGACAACACATTTAAACATTGTTACATGTTATCAACAAAACTTAAGGATACAGGAATCAATTCAACATGACAATGGGTCAGACATCATCATCATAACCATCATTATCACCGTGATCACCATCACCAACATCAATCATCATCATTAAATAACACAATGGAATAACTTTCTGAAATGAAATGAAATGAGATTGTTCTTGCTGAATAAAGCATAAAGCAACCATTGTCTTCTGAGACACATGAACATCATCATTGTGAAAATTATCATCCTTAAAAAGCAAATAACTAACTTACACAATTATTAATGAAGTTGATATAGTAAATCAGGAATATTTAACTGACACCAAATTGCATATGAAAATTAAAGTTGCAGATTGCAAACTGATGAGATTGCATAAGGGCAGTCAGTGCCTTCTACAGAGTATAATAGTTGGGCTTCAATATTGCTACAATCTTCATCAGATGTGCTACATTTGCATGCTGCTGTACAATGCAATTGGGACTTCTTACATTTTCATCTTGAACCCATACATCGCTTTGCACAGTTACAGGCAATCAGTTCCACACATGAATCTGGGACTGCATCCATTGTTTTCAGTAGGTTTGGGTAACTGATGATGTGTCCAGCTTGGTGAAATAGTTGAATAAGCTCTTTAGATTCGCGTAGCCTGGTGCAAAGTGCTGGCAAGCCTAAGATGTTTAGGAGTCCAGCGCTTTCCTCCAGTGACATTGTAAACCAAGTTTTGCGCAATACTAAGAACCTTTACTTTATATCATCTGCCACCTCATCTGGGTCGGCTTCCAAAAGACTGTCCACTAAACATCAACTGAAGGAACATAAAAAGGCTATTTGGGACACAGGATATCACTTTATCTTCACTGATAACAAGTCCTTTGTACAATTGATGTCCCAGTATACCACCTGTCAAGTTTCAAAGCCACATGAATCTCTCAATACATCCTTCTGGAGAATGATATGTTGATATTATTGTTGCCTCCCCCTGTTCAGAGAGTAATGTCAAGAAATTAATACATCCAAATCCAACTGGTACAAGTAACGTTTCTCGTTCTTCAAGTGTTGTCACTTCACATACATTATGTAGGAATTGTTCCATACTTCGGATAGCTGGAACACATTGGCCTCTTTTGCCGCTGTTTTTAGTTCATCAATCAACCATTCCATTGCTAGGTATGTAGCCTGTGCACATTCCTTTGTTTTAAAGGTTTTACGAAGAAATTGCTGGTAGCAAGGACTGTGGTATTTTCCTTCAGCACTATGAGGTCACTGACACAAGGAAGGTCAACCGAAAGGCATTGGTCATGTTTTGCTGCTTCCCAAGTCCAGTTACCCTTGTTCATTGTGGTCACTGATGAGATCTTGACTTTCGAAGTCACATTTTGGCAGAAAATACATGTATTCCAATCAATAGCCACTGAAGAGCTTCTGAGTCTTGATGATGGTCTTCTTAACCCTGCGTCTGCATCAGTAGCAGTTGGTCATTTCTGCTGTTCTTCACACTGTAGCCTGTATATGTGGCTTTTGCTAGTAAAAGAGGCATAACATGACTGGTGCCAGACCAAATGTTCTTCTGCACTAGCAATTTCAAGAATACGTTTGACTCCATTTCTGTTTTGAGAATCCCGAAGTTTGGACCTGCTTTGTTCTGCTTCTAGGGGTGTTTTTAGGCCTTGTTTTGTTGCATTGTACAACTTGCCTCCTTTTTTTTTTGGTTTCTTGGCTTATGATGCAATTCGCAAACGTACTGGGTCAGCTTCTTTTCAGACTACAGACGGCTTCCATTATGGCACCTCACATTTTGGAAACAAAGAAAAAACTCATTTAGACATTTATCTCAATTAATGCATGCCATCCAAGTAAATCACATTCAAGAACTTGGAGAACTGCAAACCGATGATAATCTGTTAAGAATGAAAGAAATCATATGGTAATCAATATTCTTGAACACAATGTAATGGATGTAGACGCCAGCTCATTCAATCAAGCATTCTGCTAAGAAACAAATATTTAAAGACAATTAATAATTTATGAAAAATCATTTTACTATTGCACTTTTTGAGCCCAAAATCGAATTCTGTGACCTTCAAAACATAGGATTCCATAGAAAAAATGTCTTTTTATCATTCCCGGAAGCAAAGATATCAACAATCAAATAAAATTCCGGCCATCTTGAATTTTCACAGTACATATAGGAGTTTTATTTATTTAAACACAAAGACACATCTTCTGCACTTTTTATTATCAATATGTACATGGCGAGCGTTTACAAGGCATTATTTCATTGATATGTCTTACATTTGAAGCAGTTCTCCAAAATATGCAATGTCTAGAAAATTGACGTCCATCTTGGATATTGTCCGCTAGGATCAAAACTGCAAGAGATACAGCTTTGCAAACAGTAAACTTGGACTCAGCCCAAAAAACACCCTCAAAAAGATTGTTTGCCAACTTTGATTCAAAATTGCCGGAGGATCCTTATACAGCCACATTTTCCAAATTTTGAACTAGACTAGTAGGAGAAAAAGCTCTGCTCAACCTATTGGGTGGTAAAGGAGAAAAAACTCGTATATCATCATTTCTGGACCGACTCGCCAGGCAGTAAAACCCGAGGCTCTTGGACCACCTTCAGATGCTGCTTGTCAACATTTGATACAGGTGCCCTATCAAATATTGGGCATGGAAAATATCTGAACGAGGAATGATGCCAGTTAAAAAAAAATCACCTCCAGAATTGCTGAAAATTATGAAATGTGGTTGTCAAACAGGTTGTATATGTAAAAACTGCACATGCAGCCAGTGTGGAGTTGAGTGAACAAATATAGGCGCAGGTTGTAGTGGTGTATCCTTCTTTAACTATGATACACGCAGGATATTTTTGCTTTATCAGTTCGGTGTCCAATGTGTATGAAAGCTAACAAATAGTAGCTTGATTTTTATATTTTAATTTAGTGAATGTCTGTACATTCATAGACAAAGTTATTATTTTTCACTTTGTTTTTAATCCAGCTTCTTTATGTTTCTAGGTTAAAGTTTGCTACATAAAACGATAATTAAAGCAATTATTATGCCATTAAATTATTGACCATTTTTATGGCTTAAATGATCTTCATGAAATACATATCCATGAAAATTTTCCTGACTTTACCCACTGGCGCAAATCTTTTACCATTGTAATAAAGCAAAAAAAATTAATTTATAATTTTGCAAAAAAAAAAAAAATTTTAATGCTGATCTCTTTGATGATAAACATTATATCATTTGGGTCCGAAATTTCTAAGTTACAACTTTGGGTCTATGCAATATATATTTTCGTATTTTTATGAATCATTGTATGGAATTAATTATGTAAGAGATTATAAATGTAGCTTGGAAAGGTAATGTGACGGTACATATTGCAGTTATAAATTTATTTGTTATATTCCAGAATTAAATTTCCTGTATATTTTATAAATATTCTAGTTTTTCAGCTTTCATAATCAAATAGGGTTAGATACATATTCAGGTTGATCATGTTGATATTGAGAATATATTGTTATTGTTCTTATTAAAGATTGCATAGTCTTTACTTGCATCTTATGTCGTGAATTATAAATACTTATTTTATAAATTTTGAAATCCAGAAACGAAAAGGAATTATACTAGGGACACAAACTAATATATAGTCTTCTCTAATGTATAAGAGTATTCTAATAGATACCAAAAGGGGCAAACAAAGTAAGCAAAGACCAGTACCTAATGATTTTTTATGCCCATCGTAACTTGACTGAGGTATAGGTACTCCACTTGGTAGTTTCTTTTAGTTATTCAGTATCATCATACTCTACATATTGATAAACATACGAAATCAAAGAGAAAAGTTGACTTTAATTTCATCTCTCTGCAATGTTAGCCAAAGAGCGGTTGTTTGAAAGACATTAAGGAAAATGTAATTCGATAGGGGGATTTTCTCCATTTTCTATAAACCGCATTGTTCACTTTCGAGGCTGTTCACAATGAAACATGAAAGGATAGAAAAATTTTTTAACGAAAGTTTGTGCAAATGTTTTTTAATTTTTTTTTTTTTTACGCAAATGCAGTTTTTTTCGTAAGGTGCATAGTTTTTGAGGGAAAGGGGAAATATTGGGAAATGTGCCTCATCAAGGGGGCGGTTTTGCTCCTGAAAATGACATTTCTACACATTTTGAGAGGACTTTTTTTTCTGTGAAAATTTGATGGCAATGCTTATAGATAAAGCAAGTTTCATTTTTATTACTTTTTATTCCTGGTTGACCCCTTTTTCGGCGAAACTTTACTGGACTATAGTCTCTGATCTGATGACACCTCTGCAACCTAGCCAAGACTTGGTGAAACAGGGCGGTTGAAGTATGGGCTTTAATTTTCAAGTTCAGGTGTTATGGGAGGAAGTAAATCTGAATTAACCAGTTGGCAACAAAGGTTTATAAGATTGGATAGGTTCTCCTAGAGCTCTCCTGCTGATGAGGCCATTGCTATCTATTTGTGTAAGTACCTCACCATCCTGATGCCTTGGTAGCCACTGGTACCAAAACCCTTGTTAGTAGTTGAGGCTTCCATTGTCAGGCAGAAACAGAGCCCTAAATTGGACTATCTTGTCTTTCCATGGGAACCAAATGTATATCCTGTAGGAGGAATTAATATCAATTAGAAAGTAAATGATCTTGATGTTAGTCATTGTTAAGAAGGGCTGCTCTCAAATTAAGCTGCATACTGAATCAGTTGTCTTCATTTGGAAAGAAGTAAAAATTAGGTACTGGTTCAAGGATGACAAAGTCAGTGATTGATCTCCAAAAACCCCAGCCAACACCCTCTCCCCAAGGCTCTCTCCCCTAGGCTCCCCAAGTTAGAATCTTTCTAAGTGTAGTGTAGTCGACTTCTCGCTGGACTGCTTCAGAAATTTGGCTTGATTTTAACGCCAGTGGGGAATTGTTTCCAAAAATGGAAAGCAATAAGTCTCTGTAAGGGTTCTTACTCTCCCACAGGTCTGACCCTGTCCTCTCCACTGAGACTAAAATCTCTTGGTACAAACCCCTAAACGATACAGGTCAATAAAAAGGTAGGGCCTACTGGCTGGGATCCCAGGACGTTTATAGTTTTTTTTCACCTCTTGCATAAGAGAGAGAGAGAGAGAGAGAGAGAGAGAGAGAGAGAGAGAGAGAGAGAGAGAGAGAGAGAATACTTGAAGAAATCCTTCCTTTCCTGATGGACAGGAAAATGAGAGATTCTGGCCAACTTTATACTTCCAGTGAACCTCATTGCTTCTCCAGCGATGATGGCATCCGAACAGCCTGATATCTCTCATACCAAGTCCATTGTGAAGAGATAAGGATCATGATGTGTGAGATGCAGAGAGAATAAAAATCTGAGGAGGTTTTTAAATTGTAAAGGTTCCTAAGAACAGCAGGAGATTAAACCAGCATCTTCACATTTAAATGGAGACTCGCCCAATGGCAGCTTTGAGCCTCTTTGGTTTGACATTCTTTCAGCAACGACAGAGGGGCATCAGGCACTTGGCTAAGGATACCCAAAATCCACTATGAACATTTTTAAAATACTAGTAGCTCACTAGAGAATTTTTCGTTGTTATCTGCTTCAGACAGAGACAGAATTAATGGTGGTCTTGGGAGTCAAGAAGAGAAACCCTTTACCAAGGATTCCAGCTTGAAGAATTTAACTTTGTGTGAACGGGCAGTCATGGACTTAAAGCTTGCCTTATTTCTTCTAATCTTCATCTGGGATTTCATCTCAATGAGGATGCCACCAGTAGCAACAGCCATAGGGAGTTCAAATCCTTTAATCAATTTTGCAGAAATATTGGATGGTCTAGGTGTCATAGCCAAGGATAATTTTTGGGGAAAGACTTGCCTCTCAAAATTATAAATTCTTGAGACTTAATCCAGGACCTCACTAAATGAGGCCTTGTCATGACAATGGAAAAGCTCATCATCGCTGACAAATAAAAAGCAATTAATACAGTCAGGACAAGTGCATCTAAAAATACAAAAGGTACACCTTACCTTCCTGTATAGACTTTGAACATAATTGGTACTTACAAAGATGTCCCAGCTAGCAAACATATTCACATGCTTTTAAGGTGAAATGAAAGAAAATGTCATAATCAGCACTAGTCAAGATGAAATCCAATAGTGAGTTAAATAAAGACTGGTGTTAGTGAATCATAATGCTTTAATTGAGCTTTTAAATCAGTTTTTTATAGCTTAGTCGCTGTTTCGTCCTCAAAGGAGTTAGCTTTTATGGTCTTTGCCAGCGCCCCATGGTGACTAAACTAATATCAAAGAAATATCTTTTAGCCTGTTCTTGTAGCTGGGTGCTACGCCATAATGATAAACACAATGACAAGTGATAGAGTATAATGTACTCAAAGGCAAGAAGGCATTTTGCCTTGTCTTCAGCGGAGCTGTACCCAGTTTCCTGACTATTACGCATGCGCGTTACCCATCTTGTTTTATGATCTTGCAGGTTAACCCTTAAACGCCGAGCCTCTATTTACCAAAGTGTTTGTCGTATGTCGGCGGCGTTCGGGAGTTAGCGCCGAAGCGGAAAAAAAGTTATTTTTTAAATCACAACACGTTTAGTTTTCAAGATTAGGAGTTCATTCTTGGCTCCTTTTTTGTCATTGCCTGAAGTTTAGTATGCAACCATCAGGAATTAAAAAAAATATCATTATCATATATAAATATTGGAATATATGACAGCGCAAAAAAAAATTTCATATATAATTGTATACAAATCGTGCTTTGAGCAAAATAGTTAAACTAATGAGTTAATTTTTTTTCTTTGTATTGTACACTAAATTGCGATGATTTTGGTTGATAACAAATTGTAAAACGACAAAGCAACACAGAGAAAATATTATCACAAAATGATGCATGAATTCGTAACGTGCGGACATAAAAACAAGTTTTTTCCAAAATTCCCCATAAATTGAAATATTGTGCTAGAGACTTCCCGTTTGTTGGAAAATTAAGGTAATTGATTGAATATTACTAGACTGTAAGTGTTGTAGCTTACAATTGCAGTTTTTGACCATTTCGGTCGAGTCAAAGTTGACCGTAGGTTTAGATTTTGGTACTTATTGTGATTTATATGAACATATTTCAAAACAGATGAAAGCTACAACCATGAGTTATTTTTTGTTGTATTCTACATGATATTGCGCACATTTTCATGTATAACTCTTTATGTAAGGCCTAATATAAAATGGTGCGAAAATTACGACAAGGTGACTAAAGAAATTCTGAGATTTTCAGCAGTTACTGAGCGCGGAAGGAAGGAAAAAGTTTTTTTCACAAATTCACCATAAATCAAAATATTGTGCTAGAGACTTCCCGTTTGTTGCAAAATGAAGGTAATTGATTGAATATCACTAGACTGTAAGAGTTTTAGCTTACAATTGCAGTTTATGTAAGGGCTAATAGAAAACGGTGCGAAAATTACGACTAGGTGACCAAAGAACCACCCCTCATCACTTTCGGACGAAACTGCCGTGATGTTGCGACCTTCTATGGGCCCACGCACGTGCTTGGGCACGACCTCGCACTCCCACCCTCCCCACTGTCCCATCTCCCTCGCTTTCACCATCACTTTCTGTCTCGTCCCCACCAGCAAAAATCAGCGCCTCTTTCTCCTCCTCAGACTCCCCCTCATAGTCACTGAACCACTAAATTCCAGCTCACTTTCAGGCTGTGGCTCCTGTACGGACATTGGGGGCAAATATTCGTCATCACTGACATTGAGCGTGATGTCCTCGTCACTAGATGACCAACTGCCATCAAAATGAGGACTTTCGACCTGCTCTCGATCAAGCTCCAACAAGTATTCATCTTTGTCCTTTTGTTGGAGGCCTCCCAAATGTTTATGAATGCCCCTCAGGAGACCCTGATGCTTCCTAGGGGTCGTAAAAGGCACAGGATGTGGTCCTTGGTCACTTTTGGCCACACGGGGCCGCATAACACGGTGTTGAAAAGCTGGGTCACCTTGGGTGCTTGGTCCCTCTGCAGCATCCAAGTCTAAAACTCGCTTCACGATCACTACTGACAGGCAATACGCACCTTTCACGGTCCTGACGACGTTGGGACATCTCTGTGAACATCCTGTTTCGTCACAAATACGCTAACACTTGCAAAAGTTCTGCAAAACGCGAATGCAGCAAGAGATTGCTCTGCAACGATGGGTCGCTGATGCTTTCTAGTGCGAGAAGAAAGGAAGTCGAGCATGCGTGGCTGGGTAACACTTGTAAACAAAACAACAGAGTGATCC
The DNA here is from genome assembly GCF_015104395.2 of Macrobrachium nipponense. Taxonomy (NCBI): domain Eukaryota; kingdom Metazoa; phylum Arthropoda; class Malacostraca; order Decapoda; family Palaemonidae; genus Macrobrachium; species Macrobrachium nipponense. The sequence continues at coordinate 51,136,994 of NC_061110.1, read as the reverse complement.
ATGAACTCCCAGCATCCCTCAAAGTGCGTGATTTAAAATGTTTTGAAAACTAGGTCTATAACTATTTTTTCGCGAATATTGAAAAAAAAATGTTTGTAGTTGACGTACCGTACGTCCACAAAGCACCCGACAAACAATTTTAGTCAATGTATAATACGTCCAGTTGGCGTTTAAGGGTTGACCAAGAACATTACCTCTCTAATTAACAAAGACCAAGGTGTCTCCAGCCAGTGCTCCTCATTTTGTGACATTTTGATCTATTTTTTTCTTCAGGGATCATGGAATCTCCAAAAATGTTTAAGTTAGGTGCTTGTTTTTAAGATTTAGTGAAAAATATATAGGTTAAAATTGTAGAACAAAAGGTTTGTTTTGAATATAGAAACCAACCTTTGTTTGGAGAGCACATGGTTGGTGTAATACACGATTCTTGCTCGCCTTTTTATTAAAGCGAGAATTGTTAAAGAATTTGTCATTCCTTTAGGAAGGTTTGGCTAAAGAATTGGTCCACAATGTATTATTAATTTAGTTAATCTTTTCAGATAACGGTGTTTATAATTTTCTAGGCATTAGCCTACATGAGCTATTAGCCTAACCAATTCATTACAAATAATTTAATACTATGGTAGCTATTGTCTGTAGCCTGTAACCTGAGAATATATGTTAAAGGTGATTTAAATAGCCCTGATTAGGTAGTTACCTAATGTTTCGGTGATAAGTTCTTAGAAGTTGATAAACAGGCTACTCTTTTTTTTTTTTTTTTTTTTTTTTTTTTTTTTTGTATATCCTGCATATTTAGCATGACCCAGGACTAGGTAATACCTAATGTTAAGTGGTAAACTTTGACCAAACACCCTATCAGACTAAATTGTTAGCCTAGACCACGTAATCTAAGACTAGTCGAAAATCGGCAACCGGTGCCAGATGAGATAGTAGCCTAACCTTAAGGCTACATTTTAAGTATTTGTGTTTTAAATAACACGTAACTTTGAGTGTTGAAGTTTATAATTCTGATTAGATATTATTCTAAACTAGGAATAGAGTTAAGTGCTAATTTACTTATAAGGTAAAATAACCTAACAAAAAGGTTAGTACTGATAGGATGGTTTTATATAGCCTAGTTTATCTGTAATGCAAGATATAAAGTTATTTTAAGCTTAGCAAAATGAATCGGTTTGCTATGACTTGGTAACCTAGCCTGTATCTTCCTCTTTCTCACTGTTATTCCTACATTAATGGGTCTATAAAAAGCATCATCTTCCACCAAACCTCTTCTCTCCATATCTTCCTTCACTTTACCTCGCCATCTAATTCTCTGTCTCCCTCTCGATCTTCTTCCTCTATTAGGTTCCTCCCAAGCCCTCCTCACTCCCTCCTCGTCATCCATCCTCTACACATGCCCATACCATCTCAATCCTGGTTCTCATATGACCTCTTTACTTCTTCTTACTTCTTAGAGCCCATGTTTCTTCTCCATACATTAACACTGGTCTTATCACTGTGTTATAGACTTTGAGTTTGATTGGCATTTTCTTATCACACTACTCATGCTACCTCACTCCACTTCCCCCGTGCAGCTTTTATCCTACTGTCAACTTCAGCCTCACATCCTACCTCTTGGCTTAAAGTAAATCCTAGATATTTAAACTTTTCTGCCTGTTTTATAATCGAGCCTCTTCTTTCTTGTATTACTATTCTGTCTCTATCTTCCCTACTGCCCAGCAAAACCTCTGTTTTATTCACATTCTCCTTTAAGCCACCCCTCTGTAAAGTCTCCTGCCACTCTCCAACCCTTTTCTGTAGGCCCTCCTCATTTTCAGCAGTAATCACCAGATCATCAGCATACAACAACTCCCACAGCTCTTCATTTCTGATCTCTTCACTCAATACATCCCTGACCAGCACAAACAAAAATAGGCTTTATGCTGACCCTTGGTGTAATCCAACGCTAATTTCAAAGTTTTTTGTTTCCCCAACTGCTGTTATTACTTTTGCGCTCATTCTTTTATATATCATATTGACCAGCCCAATCAACTTTTCTGGGACTTTTCCTCAAACACCAAAACATCACTTCTCTTGGGATGCTATCGTAATATGCTTTCTCTAGGTCTATAAATGCACAATAGAGCTCCTGATTTCCCTCTAGCCTCTTTTCCTATAGCTGTCTTACTATGAAGATGGCATCCACCGTCCCTCTTCCTCTCATGAATCCATACTGCTGTTCCCCGATCTTTACAATCTCTCTTAGTCTCTCATCCGGTATTCTCTGTAAAACATTCAGTGCAATCCATGCTCTGTTAGTTTAATTTCCCTGTAGTTACCACAATCCATGACATCTCCCTTCTGCTTGTATATATATACCAATAAACTCTCCTCCAAGTCCCTTGGCATTTCTTTCACTTCACATATAGCTTTTTAATAAATCCAGCATCCATTTCTCTGTACCTAGTAATTTGATCATTTCAATTTGTAACTCCATTGGACCTGGTGTTTTACCATTCTTCAGTTTACTTAACGCTCACTTCACTTCTGTATCTTGTATCTCCATCACTGGTCCCTCCATTCTCTGTGCTTCCCCCATCTCCTCTCTCTCATTTTCAGTATATAACAGTTGTTCAAAATACTCTCTCTATCTCTTCTTAATGTCTTCATCCCTATACAATATATTTCTATCACTATCCTTGATGGCACCCAGTTTACCCACATCCTCTCTGCCTTTTCCTCAAGTTTGAAATCTTGTAGATATCCTTTTCTCCTTCTCTTGTTCCTAGTCTTTCATTCAACTGCTCTGCCGCCCTTCCAATAGCCATACCTACCCTCCTTCTTGCCTCTCTTTCCTCTGCACCCTGTGCATGCCTTACTTTCCAGTCTTTAAATGCTTTTGATTTTCTTTTAATTGATTCTTGCACCTCTCCATTCCACCACCCCTTTTCTCCTCTCGACACTCCATATCCACTGGTTCTTCCCACCAGTTCCTCTGCTTCCCCCACACATATTTCTCTCATGTGTAGCCTATATGTAAGACTACAAACCAGTATATTCAAGGTTAAAAAATTACTGGGCTCAATTAAAAGTAACTTGGTTTATGACTATGTATCCTAGCTAATCAATAAGGCTCCATATTAAAATCTTGTTTAGAATATGTAATAGCCTAACCGGATTATGTAGGAATCCCTTTGTAAAGTGAATATATCCTTCTGTTAGCCTAGAAACAATATGGCCTAGTATCAGACGAGGGTAGGCTAGGTTCCAATAATATAAGTTACTGCTTACACTAGGGATGAACAAAACCTAATGTACCGTATATACAATATCTCACTGTTTTATTATATATAATAAAACAGTGAGATATTGTATATACGGTACATTAGGTTTTGTTCATCCCTAGTGTAAGCAGTAACTTATAATAACTGGAACCCTCTGAAAAATCCTTTATAGTTAGCTTAACATTTATTATACTAGAGATATGTATTAACCTAAGCATATGAAAAAGTGGCTTGGGTTAGTTAAACAGGTTAGTCATAAACTAGCTTGAGTGGTATTGATTGGTATTATTATTAAAAAGGGTTAAATTTAAGTAATGGAGACAAAGCTAATCTAAACCTCAAAAGGTTTAAGTTAACATAGATATTTTATAAAATGTACTCAAAATGTACACTTGTAGTCAAATTGACCTGTAAAATGAGATTTACTATTAGTAAATATTTACATGTGTCCATGGTTAAAAATAATTTATAAATTTTCTTATAGCAACTTGGTTTTTTTTCACTACAGGGCCTTCTTAAGACATGACCCTCAGTTAAAATTTTCCGTAGGAGAGTTGCTCAGTATGTTTATTGCCAGTGGGCACGGCCCATACCACCTGCCACAAACATAATTCCCTGTAATAATCAGGGCAAATTTGGTTGGTTGCCAGATATGTGTGAAATTTGTAGCATGCTCTTGACAGCAAGATTTAAGGATATAACTGGCTGCTTTAGGCTGTCTCGATTGGTCCTAGGGTTCAGCAGGGGTGAAGAACAGGAAGATTATATCTATCGGCAGTATATACTCAACCCCTATCTGAAGATCCATATTCAGGCCAAAACTGCAACATCAGTCCCCACTACTCCCCAGGTTCATCTTGTGGAGGGAATAGAGGAATCCTCACTTGGAGGGGAATTGCTTTAGGATTATGAGGGAGATATTGATACCGAAAGAACCTTGATCCCAGAAGGATGAAGGACACAATTTCCAACTAGCCATGGGGGAAACATTAAAGAAGTAAGTCAATTCCCCTTGCAGCTTTCAGAAGCTGATCAGGATCCTTCCCTCAAAAGGGATACAAGGTTCCACCTGAACCCAGTGGAAATGACAAAAGTTTCAGAGGATTGTAGTAATTCACCCAGGACCTCTGCCTCCTGGGGAACAGCAGCTGCAGCTCAGCTGTAGATACTCAGTCAGGTTACGCAAGCTCCCCCAAAAGGGATATGCAGTTTGCGGTATTTGATCAGTTCCGTAAGGAAATAATGAGTAACATCAAAGATGCCTTTGCCATTGAGTGGCAACAGATAATGGACATACTGCACGATTCTTAGCAAGAAATTAAAGAAATCAAGTCAGTAATGTATGCACCAAAATGTAAACGCCTTGCATCCTGCTACAGAATAGGTAGAGTGGAAACCAAATCTACCCAAACAAGAGCTAAGGGTACAATCCCAACTGGAACCAACAAAGTGGCCAGTTCAGTTTATGAGTCTAACGATCAAAACGTAACATAGACTCCACAATCCTACTCTGATGCTGATAATCCCTGGCGAGATGCCTCAATGTGCATTTTCTTTCCAGATGGTCAGTATCTCATCAGTGAGAGAAAGACCATGATAGAAGTAGTACATGTTGAGTTTAGAGACAGGGCAGCATTTCCTAATACAGAATGGCGCATGATATCACCTTCTTCAGACATGGAGAAACCTCAAAAGGAAACTATTTTCTTACCCAGGAATATAGCATTGAAAGTTGTAGATGACACTCTTTACCGGGTGAATGGGAAGTGGATCTATACTTACCAGTATATTATGAATAAAATTCTGGTTGCTCATCATGTACCACCAGCCTTCTGCCCCTTTGCATTTAAAATAAATCATGTGAAGGCACACTTTCAAAATTATGTAATAACTAGAAAGTGGGAACCATTGGCAAAACTAAAACCATTTGCTTCAGTTATCCCAGTTTAAAAAAATATCCACCAAAGAATGGGCAATGCTTCAACTCCCTTCTGATAGGAAAAGGCTCCCCCTTAGATATTGTAACTCAGCAATTTGGTACCCTGATGGGAAGGATATCAGAGGAGACATCAGCATCAGAGTTTCTTGCCAGGACCCACCTCCTTAGTGTCTTAACCTCTCCCTCATTGTTAGAAGTCACCATAAAAAGGCTTCTGGAAGAGTCCAGGACAATTTTTGCTGCTGTGGCTAAAAGCCTTATGAGATCATTATGGGATGCACTCTATGACTTTATAGAATGGAGGTATTGGAAAACTCCAACACTTCCAATGAGACTGCTTTATTACAGTCTAATGTCTTCCGTCAGGACCTGTTTGAGGATTCTATTGTGACTCAAGTCAAAGAGCAGGCACGTCAACAAAATTGTACTGTGTATGCTGTACTAGGAAAAGATTTCAGGAAAAAAACACCAGCTTTGATCAAAAGTCATATAGGCCTTCAGTCACCTCCAATAGTTCTCCTCATAAGCAGTTAGGTGGTCAGAAGGGACAACTCCCACAAAAGGAACAACTTACTCAGCAGAGGGTACATCCTTTTCACAAGGTCCAAAAACCAATTTCTAAAGGAAAAGCAACACCTGGAATGTCCATCAAGGGCAAATGCAGAGGAAGAGAGGGATACCAATAGGAATTGCTTGGTCGGGGGTCGGCTTCAAAGATTTCACAAGGAATGGAAGTCTTCTTCTTGGGGACTCAGCATTATTCTCAATGGGTGGGGGTTTAAATGGTCTCATCCCCCACCCCCAACTTTGAAATGGTTCTTTCAAAAACCACACCCCTCTGTAGAAGATTATGCGCAGAAGGCCCTGTTTAAAGGAGCCATAGAGAAACATTCATATATTCGTCACTAAGCATGTCTCTTCAGTGTTCCCAAAAAGGATTTCTCAGAACAAAGAGCGATCCTCGACCTATCGATATTGAACAAGAACATTGTTTGGCAAAAGTTTCGAATGACTACCGTTGCTCAAGTACCCTACTTTCTGTAGATCTGAAAGATGCATACTGGCATGTCCCAGTTGCTGTTCCCTTCCGCCCCTTCCTAGGGCTCCGGATAGGGAAAAATATGGAAAGATTCAAAGTCATGCCTTTTGGGCTAAACTTTGCCCCGAGAATCTTTACAAAATTGGTTACAGTAGTTGTCTGAGAACTCAGGAAAGAAGGAATATACATCTAATAGCTTATTTAGGCGATTGGATAATTTAGGGGGCCACAAGAAAAAAGTGCTTGAAAAACCTAAGAGCAGTGGTTAACAGACTCCAGTCAAAAGGTTTTATAAAAAAAAATTGGAAAAAATCCCAGCGACACACCCAGCAGACAGTTTCAGTAGTTGGGAATGTGTTGGGGTACTGTTCACGGCCTTTTGTATCTCTCCCTCAAAACACAGAAGAGAATAAGGAAAAGCATCAAAAGGTTCCTGACACAGCCCATTGTTTCCAGACGGCGGTTAGAACGGATGATGGGTCTGCTGCAGTTTGCATCAGTAACAGATCTAATACTCAGATTGCAACCAAAAAACGCAAACAAATTTTGGCTGTCACATGCAAGAAAAAAGATACTTGACAAATCTTATAAAATGAATCAGAACATTGGGGAGATAATTTGGCCATGGACCCCAAAGGAATCTCTGGCAAAACAGGTCACCCTGACTCTTCCATCCATAAAAGTGGCAATACACACAGATGCCTCATTGTCAGGTCGTGGAGGACATCGGGAGGATCGTCAGGTGGCAGGGGAAGTGGTCATATCGATTTCCTAGAGCTGGTGGCTGAAGTTTTGTCGTTCAAGAAACTCAAACCCCAGGAAGAGACACATTTTGTGGGCCCTAGACAACATGACTACAATGTCCTGCATCAAGAAATTGGGATCAAGCTCACCTCCTCTCTATACCTTTGGTGGGCACAGGTAAAGAAGTGGCATTTGTCTGCAATTCACCTTACAGTGTCTCTCAAGGTAGTAGCAGACTCTTTGTCAAGGAAGACGACAGCCTCAACAGGGTGGACATTGGACAACCACTCTTTTCAAACAATAAACAACCTACTTCCACAAACGAAAGTGGACCTGTTTGCCACATACAAAAATCACAAACTCCCAGTATGTGTGTCCCCGAATTTGGACAGTCAAGCAACAGCAAGAGATGCCTTCCTACAAGACTGGAACAACTGGAAGACAATATAACTTTTTCCTCCATTGTCCCAGATTTCGAAGGTTTTGAACAAGCTCCTAACCATCAAAGGAACAGCTTAACCTAATAACCCCAAAGTGGCCAAACATGCAATGGTTCCTATTACTTCAACAACAGGCGAAGAGATCAATTTCAATACCGCCTGCTGTACTATCCCAGAAACTAGGAGGGAAAGTCGTTTACGCATCCTCCTTTCTAAGCCAAGACCTTCACATGTGGATTTTTTAACCCTTAAACGCCGAGCCGGTATTTCCGAAAGTGTCTCCCGTATGCCGGCGGCGTTCCCGAGTGAGCGCCGAAGCGGAAAAAAGTTTTTTTCAATAAATCACAGCACGCTTAGTTTTCAAGATTAAGAGTTCGTTATCGGCTCCTTTTTTTTTTTGTCATTGCCTGAAGTTTAGTATGCAACCATCAGAAATGAAAAAAATATCATTATCATATATAAATACTGGAATATATGACAGCGCAAAAAAAATTTCATATATAATTGTATACAAATCGCATTGCACTGAGCAAAAGGTTAAAGATAATTAGTTAATTATTTTTTCGTTGTATTTTACACTAAATTGCGATGATTTTGGTAAATAACAAATTATAAAACGATCAAAGCAACACAGAAAATATCACAATATGATGCATGAATTTGTAACGTGCGGACATAAAAAAAGTAGTTTTCAAAAATTCACCATAAATCGAAATATTGTGCTAGAGACTTCCCGTTTGTTGCAAATGAAAGTAATTGATTGAATATTACTAGACTGTAAGTGTTATAGCTTATAATTGCAGTTTTCGACCATTTCGGTCAAGTCAAAGTTGACCGTAGGTTGAAATTTTGGCACTTATCGTGATTTATATAAAAATATTTCAAAACTGATAAAAGCTACAATCATGGGTTATTTTGTTGCATTCTACATGAAATTGCGCACATTTTCATATATAAAACTTTATGTAACGGCTAATATAAAACGGTGCAAACATTATGACAATCGGACAAAAAAATTTCTGATTTTATCGGAAGAGTTACCGCGCGGACGTAAGGAAAAGTTTTTTTTTTTTCATAAATTCACCATAAATCGAGATATTGTGTTAGACTTCCAATTTGTTGCAAAATAAAGGTAAATGATTGAATATTACTAGAATGTAAGAGTTTTAGCTTACAATTACGTTTTTCGACCATTTCAGTCGAATCAAAGTTGAATGAAGGTTGAAATTGTGGCACTTATCGTTATTTATATGAAAATATTTCAAAACTGATAAAAACTAAAACCATGGGTTGTTTTTTGTTGTATTCTACATGAAATTGTGCAAATTTTCACATATAAAACTTTATGTAACGGCTAATATAAAACGGTGCAAACATTACGACAATCAGATGAAAGAATTTCTGATTTTTTCAGCAGTTACCGCGCTGACGTAAGGAAAAAGTTTTTTCAAAAATTCACCATAAATCGAAATATTGTGCTAGAGACTTCTGTTTATTGCAAAATGAAGGTAAACGATTGAATATTACTAGAATGTAAGAGTTTTAGCTTACAATTGTGTTTTTTGGCCATTTCAGTCGAGTCAAAGTTGACCGAAGGTTGAAATTTTGGCACTTATAGTGATTTATATGAAAATATTTCAAAACTGATAAAAGCTACAACCATGGGTTGTTTATTGTTGTATTCTATATGAAATTGCACACATTTCCATATATAAAACTTCATGTAACGGCTAATATAAAACGGTGCAAACATTACAACAATTGGACGAAAAAATTTCTGATTTTTTTCGGAAGAGTTACCGCGTGGACGTAAGGAAAAAAGTTTTTATCAAATATTCACCATAAATCGAAATATTGTGCTAGAGACTTCCAATTTGTTGCAAAATAAAGGTAAATGATTGAATATTACTAGAATATAAGAGTCCTAGCTTACAATTCCGTTTTTCGACCATTTTGCTCAAGTCAAAGTTGACCGAAGGTTGAAATTTTGGCATTTATCGTTATTTATATGAAAATATTTCTAAACTGATAAATGCTACAACCATGGGTTGTTTTTAGTTGTATTCTACGTGAAATTGCGCACATTTTCATATATGTAAAACTTTATGTAATGGCTAATATAAAACGGTGCAAACTACAAAAATCTGACAAAAAAATTTCTGATTTTTTCGGAAGAGTTACAGCATGGACATAAGGAAATTTTTTTTTTTTCAAAAATTCACCATAAATCGAAATATTGTGCTAGTGACTTCCAATTTGTTACAAAATGAAGGTAAATGATTAAATATTAATAGAATATAAGAGTTTTAGCTTACAATTGCCTTTTTCGACCATTTCGGTCGAGTCAGAGTTGACTTAAGGTTGAAATTTTGGCACTTATTGTTATTTTTATGAAAATATTTCAAAACTGATAAAAAGCTACAACCATGGGTTGTTTTTTGTTGTATTCTACATGAAATTGCACACATTTCCATATATAAAACTCTATGTAATGGCTAATATAAAATGGTGCAAAAATTATGTCAAAATGACGAAATAATTTCTGTGATGTGTCGCTGATGCTTCTTAGTGCGAAAAGAAAGAAATTCAGGCATGCGTGCCTGAGTAACGCTTGTAAACAAAACAACAGCTTGATTCGTGAACTCCCAGCATCCCTCAAGGTGCGTGATTCAAAAGTTTTCACCAAGTGGGCGAATTTTAAAAAAATTTTACGTCGACGTATGTATCATGTCAATAAAGCACCCAACAGACAATTTTCGTCGACATTTAATACGTCCAATAGGCGTTTAAGGGTTAATATGATTTGCCGTGAAAACTACTCGCCCAATATTGCTAGGTACCTGGTGCAAAGACTACGAACATCATCTATTCGGCAATACCAGTCCGTATGGAAAATATGGTTAGATTATATCCATACTGAGAGCCCAATCGAGATTTCTATAGAAACACTTCTAAATTTTCTTATATACCTCTGAAGACAAGCATCTTGCAGTCACAACAATTAGGGCATAGAAGGCAGCGTTAACAAAACCCTTGCTTTATGGATACAGGATTAATTCCAGCATAGAAGTTGTCATTTCCCTTCTGCAGTCTTTTTCTCTACAAAGGCTCGCTCCGGAAAGACTTCCAATTAGTTGGTCCCCGAATAAGGTACTTAAACTTTTATGTAATCCTCAATTCAACGGACCTAACACAACCACAACTCACATACCTCAAAAAGTGATTTTCCTGGCAGCATTAGCATTAGTGAATTGATCTCTCTTAGACGAGGACAATATATCACGCAAACTGCTGATAATCAATTACTATTGTCCCCTGGTCCATCATTCCTGGCTAAGAATGAGAATCCTTTAAGAAGGAAATCTCCTATTCTTATAAGAAAACTCAGTTTAGCAGACAGAACATTATGCCCAGAGCAAGCACTTGAGGTTTACCTAGAGGTCACGGCAGACATCCCAGAAGGTCCGATTTTTCTACTTCCTAGCATGAATAAACCACTCTCTCTACAAGGGCTAAGAATAATTTTAGTGTCCCTTATCAAAAAGGCTAACCCACATTCCTTTTCTAGATCACATGATATTAGGAAAGTAAGTACATTGTTGGCCTTCTTCAGAAATGTATCTTTCGAAGAGGTCTCTGAATGTACTGGGTGGTCATGAAATGGAATAAATTCAACTGCACTGTGTATCGGTATGTGGTATGGTTAGTCCTGACCCCATAGGCGCTACAGCGGAGAACTAGTGGTCTTCCTAACGGGTGGGTATGCTGGCTATTCCTGGGGAAGGTGCATCAAGACTGCAACCATACCCAGCATGCTTAGGTAAGTCACTATAGAACTTTACACTAAAAACATATCTTCTTGCTTAGTGCTTAGTTTAGTGTTCTTTTTTACCAAAGCTAGTGGCTTGACCGTAGGCCAGAGGTGGTTTAGTTTTAATTTTGAGATGGTTGGGATGGAAATTTTGGGAGCTTAAGTTTTTCATCACCTGTCAATTTCTTTGTAATGCTCCTTTGAGGATGAAACAGCGACTAAGTTATAAAAAAACAGGTCTTGGCATAGGAAACACCAATTTTTTGGTAGTTGCTGTTGAGTCCTCAAAACCCTCCCACTTCCCTGACAAAAAGCTATGGGATTTGGGTAAAGGTTTATCCTGCTTTGACCGACAGAGTAATGGTTCTTGGTCTTTTAACTGGCCTGATCATAAAACAAGATGGCCGATGCACATATGCAATAGTCGCTTCTGCAGTTTTGACGTAGGAAACTGGGTACAGCTTTGCTGAAGACGAGACAAAAGCCTTCTTGTCTTTGAGTCCATTATACTCTATCACGTGTCATAGTGTTTATCATTATTGCATAATACCTGGCTACAAGACCAGGCTAAAAGATTTTTCTTTGATATTAGTCTAGTCACCATGGGGCGCTGGCACACACCGTGGAGGGTAACTCCTTTGAGACTCAAAAGCGACTACCAAAAATATTTTTCATAAAGAGATGTACTATAAAGACCAGTTTTCGCTGTTGGGTGCACTTATGAAATAAGTTGCACACTCAGAAAGGAAAATGGTGGTAAAGAGGACTCAACATCTGGATTGTGTCAATACAATTGCTATTGCAGAAAAGACTTGATATAAAATAAAGGGTGTTTGTATAATGAAACCAATTATTTCTAATAAATTTCTTAATGAATGCTTAACAACAATGCACAGATGATGATGATCAAATTTTGTTTGTATTTACATCTAAATATGTAATAAGAAAATGTTTATCTAGAGCATCTGAGATCAAGTTAGTTTTGTGTAGGTAAAGTAACTTGAATTAGTTGAGATACATGTTATTCCTCTGATATGTATTTAGTATTTTAGGTTGCATGAGCTCAGGATTAGTTTGAGCTTTTATTACTGAATGGCTTTTCACTTTATTATTTCAGGATGGGAAACCAAATATAAAAAAATTGGTAGCTAACTTGCCTAACCAAGACAGCAAGTAGAAAACTTGATCATGTGGAAGATAGTAAGCTGAAGTCCCGACAAAATATTACAATTTATTCCCAGTGCCTTTAAAACCTTTGCAAGTGGAAACCAGATACCTTGTACCTATATGTATTGATGGACTCAACTACGTAGTACAAAGCAAGTCCCATCCATTAATAGCACCACCACCTTCTTCAAATCCTTGATTATTTTGCTATTTTATTATCATAATTCTTTCATTAGTTTTGGACTTCTGAGACCATTCGTGAGTCTTATTGGTTTTATCCTTTCATACACATGGCCTGTTTTGATTTGTTTTATGGTGAATTTATTTAATTTTTGAGCAAAGCATTGCTATAGTCTAGGAACTTTTTATGGTATATTTCTTTTGGAGATTAAAAAATCAAGTTGTTCTAGGAAGATAAACAACTTACTTGGAGACAAAAGCTCCATGTCTGATTTTATAGGGTGCTGTGGTTGTTGTTACTGTCAAGTAGTGAATAAAAAATACCCATAGTAGTATGAGTCTTGAAATGGAGAAACAAATACACAGTTATGTATGAATACATATATGTAAAGATAAATCTTTATGGAGAGCTTTTGAACAGATTCCCGAAAGCTTTCTGTAGATTTTTTAAAAATATATATGTATCCATACATAACTGAGGATTTGTTTTTCCAAAGTAATCAATGATGCCACCAAGTCTTATTTCTGGGCTCATGGTACTGGCCTGAAGGTTGTGTTCTTAAATGAGAGTTGAAAAGTTGAGCAGTGTAAAATTAAACATTTTGACAGCTACTTTAAGTGAGAAGAGGCCAAGAAGGGAGAAAAGGTAAGTAAAATGGAAAAAGAGAAGGGGGCTCGTGACTGAAGGACTACTGCAAAGCACCTTTAGTGCTGTGTTGTGTCATTTGTCTTGTGAAATGCTTTGAAGGGTAGCAGTTTATTAATATTTATTTGATATCTTTTCAAATGATGAAAGAAAATGTAAATGGGTCAACTTTGGGCAAGCACTATTTTGCATGTCATCACCAATAGTTTAAACTACTATGTACATGTTTTGACAGTTATGCAATGATTATCAGTGAAATACTGAATTATTCTAATTTGTGACAGCCTTAGAACATGAGTATGAAATTTTAAATGTTCAAGTTTTGCATCCTTTTTTTTTTAATATTATAAATTTGAAAGGTTCAGGTTTTGCATCCTTTGTCTTTAATAATTTTTTGCAAAAAATGTCTGTTTGATGCAAGTTGCAAAATAAATTGCACCTTTTCCACCCTTGTAATAAAGTTGTTTTCAGGATCTAATTAATGACTTGTGTTAATTCCATTAATTCCAAGTCTAATCTTCAAATGTGTTTGTTTCTGTGTGAATCACATTTTAAATTTCATTTAAAATTTTTAAAATTTACATTGGGACAAGTACTTCATGTAACCTTGAAGGAAGCATTGGAAATTTGGGTTTAATATTGGAGTGTTTAAAACTCATCAATTTAATTGACTCGTGTACTAAAATGCACTTTATAGACAGCAAAAAACATGTGTGCTTAGTTTAGTGGCTAAATCATGTAATGATTGTAGCCTGTGGAACATCAGTTATACAGTACAGTATGAAGTAAGCACTGAAATATGTTAAAACATTCACAACTTCATGTATAAGAAACATTTGTTTCCATTTTTTCTTAATATTAAAGGAATGGATTTTAAGCATGGTTTACATACTGTATTTAGTACATTTCCCATTCATTGATTAGAGTAACAAAACCCAAATTTTTTTAATGGCTATGTGGTTTTCTTCAGCTCTTGGAAATTCATTTTGTCACATATAGTACCTGCTAGATCTTTCGCTGTTTTTTCTTGGCTGCCTATTGTAATGCTGTCCTTTCCATTCAATTTACTGTTCATCATCTTAAGTTTGCATCAACGTCCAATAGATTTAAGTATATTTATGCAAAGACAAAATTGTTCTGAATGTGATTAATCTTAATAGATTATGTGATTTTATCCTATTTATTAAAAAATGAAAATTCCATTGACTTCTGTTGTTTTTCCTTTGTAATTTATCCTACCATGCAATTTATTCTGAGTTGCCTGCCTCTGGTACCAGTATAAACTTATGAAACAGAGATTACCTGGCTCAAGAATATACAGATATTTGATTTGGTGTTTTTTACCACCAAGACAGTAAAGGTGACACAACTGATTCAATTCAATATAGTTGTAACAAACCACCCATGCCTTGCCACATATTATTTTTTCATATTTTTATCTACCCATTTTATATATTATTGAAATACTTCATTTATTTCTCTATTTTAAAGCACCAATCTCTGTGTTTGCTGACCTTTTCTTTACTTCATGCACATGTTCTTAGGCACAGTATAGATTATCTAAATTATTAAATCCTGAAATTTATTTGCCATTTCCTAAACTCATTTCTGTAGATTGAACCTCCATACAGATATACTTGCTTTGTCCTTCCTTTGATGGCTAGATAAGCATTTTACTGTATTGTCTTTGTTTTGTTCTTTCTTTGATGGATAGATAAGCATTTTATTGTATTGTCTCAGGAATTTGTACCTTGTGAATGTGATGATGCCTTGAGCTCTTAATACTAATCCATTGAGGGAGTTTTCCCTCCCAATGCTGTGTCCAAAGGGTGGATGAATAGCAGTTGGTTTGCAGGTGACGAGTCACTTGAAACCACAATGGTCATCATTACCAATTTAATGATAAATTTTTGTCCTGTCTGTGAATTATATTACTGTGGCCTACTCTTCAGACCCCACCTCCAATGGGACTCTCTCTTCCTGTGAGATTGATAGAAAGATCACAGTTATTAGTTATTCAAACCATGTTTAGCTTTTTTTCTCCACACTGCAGAACTGCCGCAGCATTATTGAGAGAAGAAATTTTTCACCTTGCCAGCTGTCACTCCACTTAGAGTTCAGTACCAGTTGTTGTTGAGGTAAATAAGAATTACGGTAGTTAACATTGAAGGCACCAGAATACCAAACCCCAATGCCCTAAATACAAATGTCAACAGCTTTAGAGCTGCCTACTGTCACTCCCAAACCCCTTTTTTGTAATTATGTAAAAAAAATGATTAAATTTGTATGATTTTAACCCTTAAACGCCTATTGGACGTATTAAACGTCGACGAAAATTGTCTGTTGGATGTCGAATTGACGTGTGAAACGTCGACGCAAAAAAGTTTTTTTTTAAATTCACGGAAAAATAGTGATAGGCCTACTTGGCGAAAACTTTTGAATCACGCACCTTGAGAGATGATGGGAGTTCACGGATCAAGCTGTTGTTTTGTTTACAATCGTTACTCAGGCGCGCAAGCGCGAATTTCTTTCTTCTCGTACTAAAAAGCATCAGCGAAACACATCTCAAAAATCTCAGAAATGCTAAAACTCTTATATTCTAGTAATATTCAATCATTTACCTTCATTTTACAACAAGTTGGAAGTCTCTAGCACAATATTTCGATTTATGGTGAATTTTTGAAAAAACTTTTTCCTTACGTCCGCACGGTAACTCTTCTGAAAAAATCAGAAATTTTTTCGTCCGATTGTCGTATTGTTTCCACAGTTTTATATTAGCCGTTGCATAAAGTTTTATATATGAAAATTTTGCGCAATTTCATGTAGAATGCAACGAAAAGCAACCCATGGTTGTAGCTTTTATCAGTTTTGAAATATTTTCATATAAATAACGATAAGTGCCAAAATTTCAACCTTTAGTCAATTTTGACTCGTCCGAAATGGTCGAAAAACGTAATTGTAAGCTGAAAAGCTAAAACTCTTACATTCTAGTAATATTCAATCATTTACCTTTAATTTGCAACAAATTGGAAGTCTCTGGCACAATATTTTGATTTATGGTGAATTTATAAAAAAAAACTTTTTCCATACGTCCGCGTGGTAACTCTTCCAAAAAATTCAGAAATTTTTTCGTCCGATTGTCGTAATGTTTGCACCGTTTTATATTAGCCGTTGCATAAAGTTTTATATATGAAAATGTGCGCAATTTCACGTAGAATACAACAAAATACAACCCATGGTTGTAGCTTTTATCAGTTTTGAAATATTTTCATATTAATAATGATAAGTGCCAAAATTTCAACCTTCATTCAACTTTGACTCGACCGAAATTGTCGAAAATCGCAATTGTAAGCTAAACCTCTTACATTCTAGTAATATTCAATCATTTACCTTCAATTTGCAACAAATTGGAAGTCTCTAGCACAATATTTCGATTTATGGTGAATTTTTAAAAAAAGACTTTCCTACATCCGCGTGGTAACTGTCGAAAAAATCAGAAATTTTTTCGTCCGATTGTCGTAATGTTTGCACCGTTTTATATTAGCCGTTACATAAATAATAAAGCTAACAACTCAAGTTTTGGAATGGTTAGTTTAGATTGCTTTTTCGGTGTGACTCTCATCTTTGAATTTAGAATGTACGGTTTTACCCTCATGTTGCCTGACAAATGCAACGGCCTCGTAAGCCTTACTAGAAGCATCAGTGAATATGTGTAGCTCGACAACTCCCAACACAATTCCCCTTGGAAATTCTAAGGAATGAATGTCTACAAATTCAGTTAAGATTTTATGTGCTTCCCTTTCTCGTTCCTGAGACAGAACATCATCCCATCCTATTCCTTCCTCCCAAAGTTCCTGTAAGAAAAGTTTTCCCCTTACAAAGATGGGACTAACTAATCCTAAAGGATTAAAATTGGCCACTAAAGATGATAGCAGTTTGTGCTTCATTGTTCTGAGGGGGATATTGGGTTCATAGTTTTCTTGCAGTTTAAAGCTTAAGCAATCAACATCTCTATTCCAAGTTATCCCTAACACGGTGACTTCATTAGGTTCGCTACACTATTCGTTTGTTGAAATTCTGACAGTTACTGACCCACCCAGTTAAAGGCATGTGGGCATCATCTAACAATGATTTGGTTTCTACATATGCATTTTCTAGCAGGTTGTAAGACTCAAAGGTTTGGATATAGTTATCTACATAGAAAGATTCCATTAATTCCTCCCTCCCTTTTTCTTGGAGGTGAGTCCTAAGTACTTGCTATAGGATATATGGACTAGTGGTGACATCAAATACCACAACCTGAAAGGTGTACGTAGCCACTGATAAAGGCCCTCGTCACCACAAGAAACAGGCGTATTAAGTGTCCTCAGGGCTCAACACAACACGATGAAATGCTTTTGAGATGTCTGATATTAACACATAAGGGTGACTCGTGAATTTGATCAGAAAATCTTACAACCGTATGACTAGGTTAAGACCCGGATAGATACAGTTGTTTAACGAGAGTTTACCATTAACTCTGGATAAAGCGTTGAATACTGTGCACAACAGTGTCATCAGTCTCTGCTTCTTTACTCCAAAGTGGGGCAAATGGTAGCCATCAATTTTCGGATTTTCGACTTCCGTAATGAAGCCAGCTGCAAGATACGTCTGAAGGATGTTTTCGTAATTGTTACAATATTCAGGATCTTTACTGAATTGTCTCTTGAGAGCATAGAGTTGGGCAAGCATTTCGATAGTTGTTATGGGGTCGTTGTGATCCATGGAATGGTAAACTGACTTGGTATCCATTCTCAGTTTTAGTGATACTTTGCTGAACCTTAAGCATGGCATTAGCTCGGAAGTAGTGAATTGCTCATTTGGAGCAATTCCGAGAGTGTCAAGTTTCCAACCTGTGTCAACACCTACCCGCTTTCAATGAGATGACATACTCACAATGTTCGAACGTTTGAGACGCGTAACCCGTCCAGGGCCCACTGAGGCACACATCCATTGACGCAACACCATTATGAGTGACGAACACACTCACTCTGTATACTTTATCCATACCCAGAATGAACAGATTAAAATAATCTACACCCAAAAGCAAATTGATGTTGCTAAGAATGTCATTTCTTACATTGTCATCTGCCATCATGCATCCCTTGTTCTGTAGACGACTTTTCATGTTGCACAAACCCAACTAGCTTTACTCTAATGACTCTGTCCCATGTAAATTCGGCAAGAAACAACATCAAATTCTCCCTTTACTATTTGGGAACCGGAAGGTGCAATGTTTAAAACGATACGTTTCACCACAGGTAACTTTAATTTCTTAGCCAACCAACTCGAGAGGAAGCTTCTCTGACTACCAGTGTCAAGGAACACACGTGTATTGTATGGTTGTTCATGACTGTATACTACTGTGGTAGCAGTGGGTGACAAGGTAGCAGGTAGTTCTTCAGAAGGTTGATTATTAACTACTTTAGCATTAACACAAGGCTTTTCTTTCTTTACGTTAGGCGGGAGTCGATTCTTTACGTAATTGTTAGATGAGTGGTTTTTAACTGGTTGTGACACAACATGAGATGCTCTGGCAGTGTCATCTCTCTCGCAGATCAAACTGTGATGGCGTCCATCACACAATTTGCAGTTGCGTTTGCTACCGCAATGTTTACTACTATTAGATTCACGGCCTCTGTAACACGGTTTTTTCACAATAACTTCTTATCTATGCATTTCATAAATATAACGCTTATTCAGAATACACATTATATCTACACATAAATTTTGACTGTATTCTGCATTACATAGGTTGAATAGATTTGGTACTTATAATGTAAAAGTGACTTTTTTTTTTAAGACGGGCCAACTTAATCAGAGAAAAGGTTTCAAACGCACTCGTTACGTAACTTATGACAGCATTTCTTCCCCCTTTCTCGATGGATGATTGGATATACGTAATGAAGGCTAGACCTCTGGCAACAATGACACAAATTTAAATACAAGCAAAGCAGCACACTTTTATGAACTCTGAAACCTCTCCACTGATAATTGTCATAGTGAATAAACCAACAAAACATGTTAATATATACAAAAACACTTCGATTATTAATCTAACTCCCAAAATAGGTTTCCTAAGAAATTACAGTCTACTTTATAGGTCACAATCAGATTGACAAGATGTAGGGAATAATTGGTAATTTTCAAAAACATAGTAGACAAGCTTGATTTGATAACTACTATATCCAATGTCAAGCAATTTTTATTTATTGGCTATCTACGTATTTACTGAGAAAAAAAAAATAGCTGGTACCGCATTTTGGCCAATAATTATCGTCAGAATGATGACTTCATGAGGCTCCACCCACTTTGGCCTCGTTATAATTCAGGATGACACTGAAGGCTATCATGGGCATTGTTGGATTAGAAAATTTAACTTCTGGTTATAAAAACTCATTTCTAGAGTAGTTGTAAGAAGTGCTAAATGATCCTCAAGGATCCCAGCAATTGTATTACTACGCTAGCACAGATACCCAACCCACATCTATGTATCGTTCCGCCATTCATAAAGTCTTTGGGTTTCAGAGCCGATGGAACAAGTGAATGGCCATGGCGTCGGCTAAATAATTTTTACTCTATAAAAATTAAAACTATCGGGTTTAGGTTATTGATAATGCTGACAAAATTTGTGTGTGGTTGTAAAATATACATATGTCAACTTTCAGCTACATCCGATGCTTTGATAAGGAGCAAAGTTCAAAAAACCGTGTTACAGAGGCCCTGAATCTCATAGTAGTGTGCCCAGAAGCAAAACAATTTAAATATTTATTGTTCAAAATTTCTTGGATGCAACATTTGGATGCTTTAAACCAGGGCTCTCCAAACTATGGCCCACGGGCCACATCCGGCCCGCCTAACAAATCCCGGTGTGGTGGCCTTGAAAAGATAATTATCGCACGACTGGCATCGCTGAATTATTCAATGCTGAAAATCTTCCAACTCAATTTCAAATGGAAATTATTGATCTCCAGGCAGATGACAGACTGAAAGATAAGTATAGAGAAGGAAATCTGATTGAGTTTTATAAATGCCTGCAGCCAGGTCAGTTTCCAAATTTGATAAAGTTTGCTTGTAGTTTTGTGTCCATTTTTGGTACAACATACTTGTGTGAACAAACATTTTCCAAAATGAAGTATGTGAAATCTAACTATCGAGCAAATTTGTCTGATGATCATTTGAAATCAATTCTTACAATTGGCTCATCTAATCTGGAACCTGATTTCAATGAAATTTTGAAGTCAAAACGTCAGTATCATTCGTCACACTAATTTGGTTGCATAAAACTAAAGGCAGGAATCTATTTAGTTTACCCTAATTTTTTTCCAACAAGATATGTTTTAATTTTTCCATGTTTATACTCTAATATTTGAGGAAATTAAATTACTGGCACTGATTTGGTTTTTTTCTTTTTTTCCTTTGGCCCGCATAAATGTGGGAAATATATGATGTGGCCCTTACATTGAAAAGTTTGGAGACCCCTGCTTTAAACAATTGTAGGCTGAATGATTACTATTACAAAATGGACACGTTGTCATCCGAGGGGCGTTGGTTTCCAACCCCTTCATACGCGCTGTCTGTAAGACATCTTTGCCTTGCTGTAACGAGTCGTCCTCCATAGAGCGTATGAAGAAATCTATTGCTTCAAAAAGTTCATCCAGTGAAAAATCACATTTGTGCAGATATTCTACGGCTTTTTGATATACCTGACCTTGTGACAATTTCTGGTTAATGAGACTGATTAGTAAACCTTGATCCATCATGGAACCAGTAAGATGTTTAATTTGTTCAATTAGTACAGTAAACGCAATACAGAAGTTTTTAAGTTCAAGGTAATTATATTTCGGGACAAAGATATTTGACAACTGCCAATGTAGAATGACCAAGGTCTCATGCTAGTTACCATAGTATTTGTCTAACAAATTGTGTGCCACCCCATAGTTGGTTGCAGTTACACTCAAGGCCTGAACTACCTTGAGAGGCTCTTATACTAAAGACCTTAGCAAATAAGTGAATTTGGCCACGTCATCCAAATCTGTGCGCTGATGCACATGAACATTGAATAGTTCCTTAAAGGTGGCGAACTCACTTTTCTCACCATTGAATGTGGGCAAAGGAAGCTCTTTAAGTTTAGGTAGATGTGTTTTAGGCTGTGTTATGCTGCCCATTGTACTGATTCTATTGATGAGAAGGAGGATCGTTTGACTGGCTTTATCCAATGTTTTTATAATCTTACTTCCCAGTGTTGGCTCGAATTTGACTGTACTATTCAAATACAGTTCCTTGAGCTGCTCCTTGTCAGCCTGAATACGATCTAGCAAATTTTTATGTATGGGAACATTATGCGAATCCATAAGGTTCCCTTGTGCCCGCGTCACCGAGGCAGTCAGAAGGACCACAAGAGAGTCAATTTACATCACTAGAGCAGCCACCATTTTGTGGTTATGGGATAATACAACAAACAACTATGTTACTTGGAAAGACTAGTTCCAATGCTTAAACTGACAAGGGAACGAAGGAAATGGCATCGCTTTCTTAGTTTACGTTATGTTAGTTCATAACAACTTAGGCTAAGGTTAGTTCTCCTGATCGCTCTGATGGGTTTTCTCACCATGAATCAGTCTCATGAGACGGTTACTAAATGCGCTTCGCACATGCGTGTCGAAATGAACTCGATCAGTCGCTCTTCCCTGTCTATAGCTTACATCTATGTCTAGCGCAGTACCTCCTAACCTGAGTGCTAAGGGCTCTTACTCTAGCGTTATACTCACTCGGGACGATACTGAAGTGATTCACTTCCATGTATTCCCTTTTTTCTGCATTACACAAGGCCACTGTTACAGGGATTTCTATGATTTTCTTTAGGAAGGCCTTCAGCCTACCCCAGACTTCTACCTTAGATTCATGGGCCAAATCGTTGCCCCCCCTAGATACACGACAACGAGGTGGTACTGCCTACTCCAGAAGGGCAACGTTTCAGATGCAAAGCTAGCTATTAACCCACCTGGTCTGTGGTGAATCTCAATCTCCAGCCCCTTGATTGGCTGGAGGTGCGAGGGTAACTGTGAGTGTCCTAACAAGATTTACATTAAACACCATAACATGTTCATCGTTGCTCGGGGACTGGTTATTTAAATCTATCCGTTGTTTGAAGGACCATGTGTGTTGCGAAGTTTCTTTGATGACTAATTAGGGATGGGTTCTGGCCAAGATTTTAGGGGGCAATAGATTTACCAAAACGGAAAGTCCCCAGCCCATACACAAGGACAAAAAAACTATGTTGACAATTTTTCAAATTTTATTATAAAAATAAACTTACTTTCATTACTACACAATTATTTACATATTTACAACAATTAGGCATCTCAGGCCACACTCAATAATATCGAAAAGGAAAAACTTGACCACGTGGTCAAACATGAAACTCTAAGTTAATCAATCAAAATCAGGGATGTCATGAGCAATAGCACAAAAAATCTCCTTGGTACAGAGATCACTGATATAAGAATTTTGCTTTAAACAAAAGACCTAACAGTTACGGTCACATGGTGGAGACGTATTCGGTTTGACGGTCCTCAGACCTAATTTACTAACATGTCTCATTAGAACTACGGTCTATAGTGAAGAGAGAGAGATTGAGTACATGCTCTGGCTTTTATAGCCCGGCCAATTAGTGATTTTTACAGTTTGATTTCAACTTTTCCCTCATGCGACTACCTCAATAAACTTATAAACAAAGAAACATAACTTTAATGATACGGTTTTTGATGCAGAAAAATGAATGAAATAATAAATTGAACAAAACTTTTTTTTTTTTTTTGTGAAAGTTAGAACCATCACATTTCTGCCACCACTGGGTGAGAATGGAGGGAAAGCTAAGGCCTTGAGGTGGTGTTCTTTATTGCGGAAAAAACTGCAATAATTTTTTTCCACGACAGGTCGCACCCTACATCACGAAAAAACTCACATTCTTGAAAAGACCCATTCAGCTAGGCCTGCATGTTGCAATTACCCTGCACTTCC
Source organism: Macrobrachium nipponense (assembly GCF_015104395.2). NCBI lineage: Eukaryota > Metazoa > Arthropoda > Malacostraca > Decapoda > Palaemonidae > Macrobrachium > Macrobrachium nipponense. The sequence continues at coordinate 51,113,703 of NC_061110.1, read as the reverse complement.
TTGCAACTGGAGAATCATACAAGAGTCTGGCATTCCAATTCCAAGTAGCTGCCAACACAATCTGCAGTATTGTGCCTGAAACTTGTAGGGCAATAGTGACTGTATATGGAGATGAGTTCATGCAGTTACCCACGACATCAGAGTGATGGAAGGCAGTAGCCCGTGGTTTTGAAGAACACTGGAATTTCCCACACGCCCTTGGAGCTGTAGACGGGAAACACGTCAGAATCAAGAACCCAGGGAAAGGAAGAACTCACTACTTCAACTATAGGAAATTCTACTGTCATTCTATTTGGAGTTGTTGACGGTAATTACAAGTTCACGCGCGTCAATGTAGGTGCCATATGTTTCGAGTCTGATGGTGGTGTCTTTGCCAAGACAGCTCTGTCAAATACTTGATAGTAATGAAGCCAATCTGCCTGTCCCTGAAAGATTGCCAAACGAGACTTAAGAGAAACCTACAGTCCCCTATTTCTTCCTTGGAGATGACGTCTTTGTTCTGAGGATTATATAATGAAACTGTTGGCATAGTGTGATTTGTATTGTTCATATTTTTGTTCTTACATTGCACTCGCTGCTTGTATGTTAATTTTTCTGAAGTATTTAGTCTTTCTCGCTGGCGAGTTGTGGCACCATCTGTATGTAAACAAAGTGGCATGTTCGCCGTTCCCGCTTCCCTCTTGCAGTCTGAATAAAATCTACCGACGACAACACAAGTGTATCAATCAGCCCCTTCCTGGAACTCTGTTAATAAGTGAAACTAATCCTAGAAAGTCTAGAACTTAGTAAGGTTAACAGGTTATGGGCCCAGAACACTTCGGGACTGATTGAAAAGTGTGTTATCATCCAGACTGAAGAAAGTGTTAGCCAATATAGCTAAGCTTCCCTTAAAGCGTATCATCAAGAAGTAAGTTCAAGACGGCTGAAGAGACCTCCGAGAAGATCCTTCTACAGTGTGATGAGGCAAACTACTACCCGTGGTCGAAGAGGATCGAAGCAAGACTGATTGACAAGAACTGTTGGAATGCCATTGAACCTGGGTTTGGGAATGACGTCCACGATAATGAGAATGAAGAAGTGGCTTTGGCAGAGCTCAACCAAGAACAAGCCAGAGTCAATCGCCGAACTCGGGGAGTCATCATCGAGGCGCTGCACAGCTCTACTCTCTACGATGTTGGTGAGTTTAAATTCGCAAAGAAAGTGTGGGACACACTTAAGGAAATGTATGGTGAATTTGGGATTATTCACACTGTGTTGTTTTTCAAGGAAATGGCTAGGTTGGATAAAGTGCCATCAATGCCAATGGCAGACTACATTTCCAAGATGCATGAGTTGATTCAGAAGGTGAGAATGGGTGGCATCCTAATAAATGACACTTGCTTTGCTGCCTTCTTGCTACTTGGGCTACCACTCAGGGAGTATGATGCTTTAGTGAGATCCTTCGAGGGTGATCTGGATAGGCTCACATCAAGAAATGTAAAGAGCAAGCTTGTGATGGAAGAAAGGCGATTAGCATTGCACAACAGGGCGACATCAAGCAAAGAAGAGCCTGTGGCATTAAAAGCTATGGCTAAACAGCATTCTAAGCAGAAGCACAATCAGCAGCATCAGAAGCAGGACACTTCTGGTGATAGTAAAATGAAGTGTTACACCTGTAAGGAGCCTGGACACAAGGCAAGGGAATGCCCAATCTGGAAGAAGTCCAAGGAGGAACGCACTAAGAAAGGGATGCCAAGGCTTTTGTAGCTGAATTTGAAGAAGTAGAAGCAGTGCTCCTATATGCTGAAGCGGGTGCACATGCATACATGTCAAAATCATCAGTGAGAAAGTGGTTTCTGGACTCAGGTGCGTCAGACCATATGAGCTGTGACATTAAGAAGTTCAAGGACATTAACCTGCAACGGAAGGGATCTGTGAAAATTGGTGATGGACATAGACTTTCGGTGGAAGGGATTGGGGTAATCGTGATTCAAGCCAAATGTAAGATTGTGCTTCAGGAAGTGATGTATGTCCCTAGTCGATACTGTAGTCTGGTGTCTGTACAACAGATCACTGGCAAGGGTGCATCTGTATTATTTGCGGGTGACCTAGCAAAGGCATCCAAGGGTGGCATTGAACTCCTCTTTGTTGCTAGGAAAGAGGGGAAGATGTACATTATGAATCTGGATTGGCCTAGTAAAGATAATGAGGGAGCTACTGTGGCATTGCCCGCTAAGGTATCGATGCAGACTTGGCATCAAAGAATGGGTCATTTCAACTATGACGCTTTGAAGAAAATTCCAGTTCTGGCTAATGTCAAGAAAGAAGAATGTGGAAAATGTGAAGCATGCATTGAGGGAAGATGACAAGGATACCTTTTCCTGAAAGCGCATCAAGAGCATCTAAACCTTTGATGCTAGTGCACACCGATGTTATGGGACCCTTTAATACCCCTTCATTTGGTGGGTCCATTTATGCTATTGTGTTCACTGACAATTACTCCAGGTATCTGACTGTAATGCTAATGAAATCCAAGAATGAAGTATTGTCTAGACTCATTCAATACAAGACCAAGATGGAGAATCTCACAGGCCACACCCTGAAGAAAATTAGATCTGACTTAGGAGGGGAATACTCTGGTAAAGAGCAGTTGGACAACTATCTGGCTGCAAAGGGAATAGTGCATGAAAGGAGTGTGCCTTACTGTAAGCAGCAGAACGGGAGAGCGGAACGACAAAATCGCGTACTTATGGAAATTGTGAGGACTATATCATCTGAAGCTGGAGCTGACAAGAGACTGTGGGCTGAAGCTATGTCAACTGCAGCCTACAACAGGAACAGAGCGCCGAGCAGTGCCATCGATTTTAAGATACTGCTGGAACTGGCTACAGGAAAGGAACTCACAAGGAGTGATTATGAATGCACGAGACCCTTCAGATGCAGAGCCCAGGCCATGAGAGAAGTCAGAAGCAAGCTTGATAGCAAGACTGTTGAGTGTATCATGCTTGGTTATCAGGAGGATACAAAGGATGGATACAGGCTTTGGAACCCAAGAGACCGGAAGGGTAATAATCAGGTGGGACGTTGTATTCCATGAAGATGTTTTCCCATGGAAGAAGAAAGAAGATTCCAGTGATCAGGGGAAGCAGGAAACAGACTATCTGCAACTCTTGGACGAGTCAGATTCCGAGGAGGAAATAGAGGATGAATGGGAGCAGATGGCGGGCATGGAGACGTAAACAATGAGAAGATTCCTTTCTTTGAAGAAATTCCAGCGCTGCCTGAAGATGAAGAAGCTTAAGTTCAAGAAGAAGTCCCAGTCCTGCGGCGGTCTGCAAGAATGCCTAAACCAAAGAAATGTCAGTGCCAAGAATGTAAAGACAACCCTGAGTGTTTAGTGGTTAAGCCAGATGAAGAGACCACCATCATCGAACCAAAGAGAGCCAAAGAAGCCCTAGCTAGCCCCCAAGCAGAAAGATGGAAATATGCTATGGGAGAAGAGATTAAGAAACTGACCGAGATGAATACATGGGAGATTGTATCAAGGCCACCAACCAAAGTCATTGGGTCAACATGGAAGTTCAAGCTGAAGACTGATGATAGTGGCAACCCTACAAAGTACAAGGCCAGGTTAGCTGCACAAGGATTCACACAGAGATATGGCTTTGACTACATGGAAACCTATTCGCCTGTGATCGAAAGAAAGACCATTCAGTTGATGCTTGCTGTGGGAGTGGAGAAGGAACTGAGGTGTGAGCATGTCGATGTAATATCTGCCTACATCAATAGTGATATTAAGGAGGAAGTATACCTGGAATAACCTGAGGGTTTTGATATTGACAAGGATAGGATGGTATGCAAGCTGAAGAAATGCCTTTATGGTCTGAAACAATCAGGGCAAGAATGGTACCAGAAGATCAAGAAAATCTTTATAGACATGAAATTCAACCCGTCAGTTGGTGACCCTTGCCTATTTTATCATCGAGAAAGGAAAGTGTATGTTGGACTTTATGTGGATGACATTGCCATGTGGGGAAAGAAAGAAGATATTGATTGGTTCAAGAAAGAGATAGGCCAACAAGGCGAAATAAGAGAGCTGGGAGAAATATCTGATTTCTTATCATTGAGAATATTGCGAAAGGATGAGCACACCATAAACATCGACCAGTGTGCCTACATCGATCAGATATTGGATCAGCATGAGTTGTCTGAATGCAGAGGAAAACACAGTCCTCTGAGTGCAGATGTATTCTCTGCCAACAATGAGCCAGATGCATGAATATCGAAGAGCCATAGGTATGTTGCTGTACGTTGCAAACGGGACAAAACCTGACTTGAGTTTTGCTGTCAGTTATCTCAGTCAATTCTTGTCCAACCCCAAGAGGAAGCAGATGGCTGCAGTGAAATATCTGATAAAATGCCTAAAACACACCCGTGACTATTGCATAGTATTCAGGAAGAGTGGGAAGGAGGCATTGATTTTTTCTGATGCTGACTTTGCCAACAACAAGGTGGACAGAAAATCGTTCAGTGGACTGGTGGTGTGTATTACTGGAGGACCTGTGGAGTGGAGAAGCAAGAAGCAAACGGTGGTTGCTACGTCCACACGTTTTCATATAAAGCTATGCGGAGATGTAGAATAATGTTAGATTGTGGAGAAAATAAAATCAATCTGCAACACAGAAATAGAGAAAATGTTTGTTTTCAGCTAGAAGAAGGAAAGTCTTGCATAAATCTGATCAATTTATCTGAGACGACGACATCTAGAGAAGCGAACATCCAAGAAATTAAGATGGATAATAATGCTAGCCCGGGTAAGACAGATTTAGTGGATAATAGTGAAATAAGTGGTAGAAATAATAGTTTACAAGAAATGTCCTTAGCCAGGAAGGATTCGATGATAGATTGTGCACAAATGAATAACATTAACAATGCAAGCCTTGATACTCAGAGCTCTGAACAAAATATTACCTCTGAGCAGAGTATTGACTTTGAACAACTTATCGCAGCTGAACAATTTAATGCCTCTGAACAAAATAATTGCCGCGGAACTTATTACTGCAGGTGAACAAATTTATGAAAATGAATCACAGATTGATTATGTGCATTCAACAATAGATGAAGATGAATCAGAAAATGATTGTACATATCTTATAATGGATGAAAGTAAGGAAGAAAAATATATTAATGAAGTCCTGTTATTAGGGACAATAAATAAAAATGAATTAAACTCAACAATACTATTGAATGAAAGTTCAGATGAAACAGATGTCTGTTATTTCTCAGAGATACACGATGACGAAGAAATATGTTTAATTAGTACTACAGATGACCATACTGTCAGATTTGTGCTTAACAGAGAAGTAGTTTTGTACCCACAATGTCTTACCAAGGTTTGTCTTAGAGCTAAAACAGACGAAGACTTGCATGAAAAAGATGTAATGCTAACTAATGAAGAATTACCTGACTATGTTAGAATGGACAATTCCCTAGTTCACGTGAAGGGTACTAATTGCGAGACGTACGTCCAGAATTACTCAGACAAAAGACTAATACCAAGGTCTGGTATAGAATTTTGTACAGGAATTGTAGTGAATAGTCCTTTACTAACCCTAGGTGAAAAAGCATTCTTCTCTTGCACAGAACCAAGTTCAATTTTAAATAAAGAAGTAAATAATACAGACTTTCATCAGTATAGAGTTAAATTATTACAAATATTGGAGAGGTATAAAAATGTCATTGCTTTAAAAGGAGATAAGTTAGGAAGAACAGATACTTTGCAACATAAGATTTTAATACAAGATGGAACTAAACCCTTCTATATACCTAACTGTAAGTTGCCAATCAATCAACGACCGATTGTAGATCAGTTAATTGACGAAATGAAGAAAGATGGAGTAGTAGTACCTTCTAAATCACCATATAATTCACCTCTCTTGTTAGTTCCAAAGAAAGATGGCAGTTACAGAATGGTAATAGATTATCGGAAATTAAATTCACACCATCCCAGATAGGATGCCAATGCCTGTCATAAATGATATGTTAGCTCAATTAGGTGGAGCAAAAATATTTACGTCCTTAGACTTACTCAGTGGATATTGGCAAGTGCCCTTAGACGAAGAGTCCAAGCCTTCAACAGCTTTTAGTACTCATAAGGAACATTTACAGTTTGAAGTCATGCCCTTTGGTCTTACATCCGCCCCATTAACCTTTACTCGATTAATGCTCCAAATCTTAGGAGATATAGAGGATGTTTCAGTATACCTAGATGATGTAGTCATTTCTAGTAAGGACTTGGATAGTCACTTTAAGACATTAGAAATAGTGTTAGAAAGACTGAAGAGTGCAGGATTAAAGATAAAATTAAGAAATGTCAATTCTTGATGAAATCATTAGAGTATTTAGGACATGTCATCAGTAAAAATGGACTACGTATGCAGGTAGGTAAAATAAAGGCAATTGTAGCATATCCAGCTCCAAGTAACTTGAAAGCCTTGAGAAGACTTTTAGGTATGATAGGCTACTACCAACCTTTATTAAGGGATTTGCCACTATAGCCAAATCTTCAGCAGATTTAACTAAGAAGGATGTATTTTATGAATGGAAGGCAGAACATGAAGGAGCTTTCCAAACACTCAAGGAAATGATGACACGAAATCCAATTTTAGTGTACCCAGATTTCTCAAAGGAATTTTACTTAGCCTGCGATGCTTCCAGTACAGGTGTAGGTGCAGTTTTAATGCAACATGGAAAAACAAGAATGAGAGCAGTATATCATGCAAGTAGAGTTTTGAATGCTGCAGAAAGAAATTATAGCACTACCGAACGAGTGTGCTTAGCTCTATATTGGGGATTACGAAAGTTTAGGCATATATTGCTAGGACATAAAGTCAGTGTGCTTACAGATCACAAACCCATTTGTGACCTATTGAAGAAAAGAGCTTTCACAAATAATATGAAATTTAACAGATGGTTCATAAGTGTATTAGAATTTGCCCCAGAGTTTAGATATACCCCAGGTAGATATAACACTATAGCAGATGCCTTGTCGAGATCGCAAGAAGAAACTGAGAAACAAATCACAACTAATACTTTCTGCTTTAGTTGTCAGATCATAGATCTAGATTTGGAAAGGGTTCAGATCGAACAGCAAAAGGATGCAAACATTAGAAAAATAGTGGGTAATTTAATGCAAAATAAGGATGATCAGTCAAAATTTCAGTTAATCAATGGAATTCTATATAAAACATCAGAAGAACCGAATGCTTGTTCACGTTTGTATGGACCTAACACACTAACCCAAGAAGTTTTAGAACTAACACACTCTTACAAGTTGTCAGGGCATCATGGAATAAAGAAAACATGTAGACCTGTCACTAGAAACTATTTTTGGCCTAATTGCAATGAAGATGCTAAGAGATTTGTTGAGAATTGTCATATCTGTAACATACACAAAGATAACGTAAATGTAAAGGCCCCTCTTGAGAAATATCCATCAGAATTAACTCCATTCCAAGTAGTTTCAATGGATTTTGTTGGTCCATTTCCAAAAACACCTAGAGGTAACCGGCAGATATTAGTTTTCATAGATTACTTGACTAGATATGTTGAGATCATTCCAGTAAGAAATAGAGAAGCAACTACTGTAGTAGCAGCTCTGAAATTTAGAATAATTACTAGACATTCATGTCCTCAAACATTATTATTTGATAATGCAAGAGAATTTACTAGTGACATTTAAAAGAAATTGTGTGAGTTTTATGAAATTAACAAGTGTCAGATTACAGCTTATAAACCAAGCTCTAATGGAGCAGTTGAGAGAACAAATGGTAAGATAAAGGATGTACTGAAAACTTTGGTGACTCCACATACTGAAGATTGGGACTTAATTCTTGAAGACGTGCAGTTCACCATTAATAACACTGGAAATGAATCTATTGGTTAAACCCCACACTTTCTGTTATATGGCTATCAGAAAAGAATGCCAAATACCTTGTTAGACGATGCAACTCCACCCAGACATACTTATAATTATGAAGACTACGTTGCGTGGAAGACACGACGGACTTTCGAGACAGTAAAAGGTACAAGGGTTCGATTGAAGAGTTACATCAAAAGTCTAGTAAGTATTACAATCAGAAATCAACAGTTCCAGATTTAAAAATAGGGCAACAAGTATACTATGTGCTTAATCATAAAGTTGAAGGACCTAATGTTAAAGTGAGTCCTAAATTCCAAGGTCCATATAGAGTAATAGAAAGGTTAAAGTTAGATAAATTTAAGCTAATGCATGAATCAACTATAAATGAAACTGTTGCACACTGGAACCATATTAAAGTAGTACATTTATTAGGGCTGCTACCTTGTATAATAAGGCGCCCTATGAGGTAATGTTAGACTTGCGATAATCTTACGCTAAGTTGGTTGGTTATGCACTTCCATACTCATTGGAGTGTCTTGGGGTTTGCTGATAACTTACGAAGTGGTTATGACGACGATGTGTTAAACTCATGATGATATCTTTTCTGATGTGAGGTTTCTAGTAGAAAACACGAAGTATAAAAAATACATCTATTCTTCTGAGATTACATGATGAATATCAGACAGGGTTGTACAGGTCTGCCAATGACGATGGCTTGATCGCTTCTGCCAATGATAATGGCTAATTCTACTCTACATGATGAAGCTTAGATAAAGATGTACAGGTCTGCCAATGATGATGGCTAGTTCCACTCTGACTACCATCTCAGTTACAAATCATAAAGGAAGCAGACAGTAGCTCGAACATATGAACATACATGCAGATGACACATTACAAGTCACGTAGGCCGTTTGAATTATAGGTCGCGGTAGTTGTCTCAAGCAGGAAGCTTGGACTAATATTTTCAAAACAAATGAAGGACCACAGGTGACGGCATGTCATCTTAGCCTACTTTATTGTATACGTCATCTTTATCGCCTCTGGTCTGATCACATTCCTGCAAGCAATCTGGTTGACCTCTTTAGTTTTAGTTTTTTATATAAATGGAATAACATTCCATATTTTTATTATGTAATCACTTACACATTCCGACATTTGGTCAGAAGAACATTTAAAAGAATTTAAGGATTTATAAAGTGTCAAGTAGTAAGGAAAACAGTAACGTGAATGATTCCCATACTTCCTGAGCATTAGTGACTCCGAGATACAATTTAAGGAAAAGATAGGACCAAGTGCAACAGGTCTATAACATTATTGTATAAGGTTTACTGCTTAGGATGTATTTTGCAGGAAATGGATTTCACTATGGCTCATGGTGAGTGATATCTGCATCTCCCTCTTGCAAATCAAGAAGGGAGCAATCTTAGAGGATTATGGTCAAGTAAAAATGATACACGATATCGCTGTAGTGAAGATTAACATCACCACAGTGGATCAACAACAACAACAATTGAGGGAATTGCTGAGTGAACTCGAAAATGTCATTGCTAGTAACCAAAATCATACGGTTCTGTAAAAACTTAGAGAGGACATCAGCCAGGTCTTACCTAAGAGAATTAAGAAGCGTTCACTTCTTGCATTTATAGGCACAGCATTAAATACTTTGTTTGGTGTGGCCACTGATAGTGATGTAGATAAGGATAGAGCTAGAATAGAAAAATTAGAAATGTGGGCCGCAGAACGAGGTACCATCATGAGGAAGGTGATCGATGCAGCTAACAAAAACCAAGAATTGATTGTTAGACTAAAGGACTTTGTTAACAATGTAGCTCAGAACATTACAACAGAGATAAATGAATTACACAGATCTAAACTTGTGAACCAATTAATGTTTGAAACAGTCATTTTTGCTAAATCATAAGGAACTTCTGAATGCTATTATGATGTCTACAAAGAACATTTTATCACCATACATCATCAGTCCTAGTAAGTGAGCGATGTCCTACTTAATAAAGTTTAATAACTGTGAAAAGGGTTTCTGATCACATTGTATTGGTTATACCATTTAACAATAAAGAAGTTAATAACTTGATATCCATTTACCCTTTTCCAAGTCAATTGTTTTGAACTAACACATAGTACACTTTGCATTGCAACAGAATTCTCTCCTTTTAGTACAGCTAAGTAATAGAGATTTTGATGATTGTATCATGCTTGAAGCCAATGAGTTTGTTTGTAATATACAGTTTTTTTAAGAGCCACTTAACAAATTGTATTGCATAGATGGTTTGATTAATGACAGAAATGGCGAGAATAACTGTGAATATATCCCTTACAATCATGATTTCAAAGCTCAAATTTTGTATTTTGAAATGATAGTGTTTTCACAGATTCAAATAACAGCGAAGGTCAATTGTAGGAATAACCAATCTCAAATAATGTTTAATAACATCAAATCCTTTGTGACAACTTGTGAAGTCATTATTTTGAATTATTTATATTACAAGCCTACCATTTTTGCTATTTACATCTTAAACTTATCTAGACACATAAATCATTTTGAACATGTCAAAGATTTCAAATTGTCCAAACTTGAGTTACAATCATTTAACAAACTTGAAGCAGCTAATCATTTTTTCCATGTATACAAGTCTGACATTTCATCCAGTATGTCAATGGTAAATACTATTTTGTTAGTACTCACCATACTAACTTTCATATGTATTGTCAGTGTGTTAGTTATTAACAAACTCAACACCATTAATACTTTACTGAATAATTTGCCTTCAAGTAACTCATGTTCTAACATTGTTGTATATATTACCATTTATCATTACTTTCAACATTGTATTTTTTATGTATGAGTATTTTGATCATTTTAGGCATTGAGGTCACTGCCTGTAGGTGGCCGAGTGTTGTTAGGAATACAACAGAAGTCTGTGTAAGAATATGCAGGGACAATTAGTTAGGTTGAGACTTCACTTGAGGTCTCGGAGAAGTTTAGTTGGGTGTTTAACTTGCCCAGAGTCCTACGACATACTCAAGCTTTTAAAGTCCTGAGAGACTGGATAATGAAAGGAAATGAATCTACAATGTTCCTAAGAAAAGAAAATCTCAACCACAAACAATAAATGAAAGTTAGCCCATATAACAAATAACTTCAACAAATACAACCAAATTTACCGAAGAACAGACTGACTAATAATAAAGAGAAAGAGAGAGAGAGAGAAAAAAAGGAAACCCGTACGTAACACGCAACAATCAGAGTTAGATCTGCACCCCACGAAGTGTGAGATGGGACTTTTTCTACTACTCAACAACCTTCCCTTCCCCTCAGTTTTTCGGCCGCCTCACGTCTAACGACCGAATTTTTCAACTGTCACTCAAGCTACCGCTTAAGCTGTTGCTAACCTTTGTTTTGCTGTTTCTTAAACTGATAATTTTTTCGTTTTTCTATCATCGATTTCTATCAGTAATGATCGGTGCTTTTTTTCTAACCTCGTATGATGAAATGTGGTACTTGAACTCAATAGAGTTGTAAGCTTTTTTTCCGTTTTTCTACGACGATAACTTTTTAGATTTCCTTACTAGCTATCTCTGACTTGCTACTATCGATCTTTTTCTCCTACTGATGGGTTTCTTAGGGTTTAAAGGGGTTTGTAAACTTGCCTGTTCCCCTTTCCTTTCACTTGCAAATCACACCATCTCACCTGCATATCCCATTGAGATCATAAATAAAGGCTCACCTCATACCTATTCTTAAACTCACCTTTCCACCTGCAAAATATTCATATGACCTACAGGCTGCTCTGTGAACAAGAGCCCGTGCTGGCATAAAGCCAGCTTGATAAAAAACAACATAATAAATTATCAGTCTAACCTGTCTTAGACCGGCCACTCACAGTCGATCTAGTCGTACGATGAGAACTGAGTGGGAGGAGACTTAAAAAAAAATTACGTGTCAGAGGGTATATCTGATAATGAACCATATATGCTCAGCCTATGCCGTTGCAGCCAATGTAACAATAAAAATAAAACACCACGACAAAGAATATAGGGTCAACGGTTGGTTGTCGAAGAGGGAAAAACTCACATTTATTGCTTTTAAAGGAAATGCAGATAGCTCCCAGGGATTGTTATGATTACGTACGGATAGACGAGGTAACATTAAATTTTCTAGAAAGATTATAAGGGTCGTGCAAAAGAACGCATGCATAACGAAATCCACAACGCCCTATGAAAGGCCAAGTGCCAGAGATATGTTAAACTATTTGGACAACACTGCAAGGCTTACATAAAATCAAAGATAAATAAAACTCGTGTACATATTTGTATCTTTGATAAAAAAATAAGCTTGTTTTAGAAACTCAAAATAATTGTCTCTTCTGCAAATATACCAAATAGTTTGTAGTGTATCAAATTAGATTAGAAAATTATAAAAGAGAAAAGGTAATAAATCTGTCTAACCAGCCATTACGCTACAGTATTTCGTAATTAGCACTACCTACACGAAAATGATAGGGTAGGAAGTTTCACTACCTCCCATTATGATTTAATGTTGCATTGTCTCCAGTTCTTTAAACCATATATCACGTGTTAACTTTTCAGCAAATCTTATTTTGTTAAGAAATATCCACAGTTTCTTTTCTTACTTTTTTTACCTTAGAATATAACTGACTAAAAGTCCTGAGCAAGGCCCAAATTTTTTGTTTTGTTTTGTTTTGAGAGATTACTTCAGGTATTGTAAAATATACATTACTATTAAACACATACAGTTGAACACAGGTTTCCCTGGTACACCGTCTTACGAGACTTCGAAAAATTACATGGTAACAGTGTTTACTGAGGGAGGTGGGGGGAGAACCCCTTCTCTGCTAACAAGAGTTCCACCAATAAGTTCTGGAGTTCGTTTGGTGGGCGGAGTTATTAGGTATAGTTGGAGAAAGACACACAAACACACACACACGGAGTAAAACAAAAATCTGAGCAGTTTATATCGTTGTAATGAAGATTGTTGTCTCACTTGTAATATAAGTTTGTTTATTAAGGTTCCATTTAACTTTCGGCCAAGACGTTATCTTACAACCGTGATTATTATTATATATCGGTCATATTCATTACACAATACTTAAAATTGATCAACATTTTAAAGTTATATTGATATTGCCGAAAATCGCGAACATCATAACAGGATATTTAACCTTATCACGTAAGTCAAGTTTACAGCATCGGTTGCAGTGCGTCTCTCTCTCTATCTCTCTCTCTCTTATACTAGCTAACTTACATTAACTAACTTATATATCTCTCTCTCAGCTATACTAGCTAACTTAGTGACAAGAAAAACCCCTGCGCTCAGTATGCAGTTCTGATATGTCATTAGTGTATTCAGGAGAGGACCAGTGACCCAATAATATCGAAGATTGCCCTTCCTGACAATACCCATAAGCATAACCAAAGCAAAGAAATTTCTCATCTCTGATACTGTTATGTCATAAACTCTTGTTCCCTTGAGTGTTGGCTTGCTATATTACCCCATTTCATAACATGAAATTAACGATTGGATCTCTCTACAGTCAGTTCCATTATAGAATCATTAAAAATAGAATAAAAACACTTTATTCCTGATATACTATCATCAAAATCGAAGGTGTGCGGCAAAAAATTATCGCCACCAATCCTTTGCCACACAGGATTAGCTGGTTTGACGTTTCTGACAACCTCTTAGGCCACCCTTACCTCCCTTCCCCCGTGCAGTTCATACAAATGGAAGACGAGCAGTGCAAACGGCCAGCAAGACCTCTAATAAGGCACTAAGTAGTACAGAACCAATATCGATACAATAAGCTATGAAGGCGCACAAAATTAAAAACTTAAGAACGTTACATGACGTAAACAACATGTGTGGGACGACTTCTGCAACACGTCATATGACGTGGTTGACCTTTTAAGGGCTAACTGTTGTTTTTTCTAAAATTAAGTATGCACTGATATATTATAGACTATATATTTCGTTGACCTCAGGTGATAGGTGAAGTCATTTGGGCTTTCCTTATAATGGCTGTCATAAAGAGAGTATCATCTACTGAATTGACAGTTACCTTTTAAAATGTCCCACAGAGCATATGACCCCTATACTCAGAAACGACAACGACGGCCAAAAAATATGCCACATTTTTACTCTTGTTCATATAACTTAGGTTTTAACCAAAGATACATTGAAAATATCAGTAAGATATAAAGCATTACATTTCAAATAATGGAAACTATTTTAATAGACTCCAAGAAGCTAATAAGCGAAAATAAGTGACGAAGTATCATATCTGTATCGGCCACACCACAGTGAACAAAGTATACAGGTAAGGCAATTGCCAATACTGTTACCGACCTCACGGTATGAAAACAGTGCTCGGCGAGTCATTCAGTTCTATAATTCAATGCTGTTAACAAGAAACGGTGATTAAGACATAAAAAACATGTGGGGCCTGAGTAGTAAGTAGGAAAGTTGACTGCAATACTCAATATTGTATAAAGGCATTATGCCACTTTTTTTACAGATACTTCGAATATTATATCAAGAATATCATGGTTATAATAAAACTTGTTGTGAATTATTTTTATTAAAACATATAATCGAATAACTAGTGAGAACAAAATGAGAACATTTTATGTCCTATTACAAAAAATATAACATTTGTATTATACAATCTAATACCTTGACCATCCACACTCTTTCTCAGTCACTCATGAGTTGCTGTGTTGTTCTCTCATGTTCCATTTTCCATGTGTTCACCATCTGGGCCCACACGTGTTCAATCACATTCATATCTGCTCCTTTGCTCTGCCATTCAAGAAGCAGGTTATCCTGTCTGGCAAACCACTCTTGAACAACGTGAGCAGTGTGAACAGGATGGGCCCTGGTGGGAAGGGAAAATTCCTTTCTCGTAACGAAGGCAAGGAGGAGGTTTGCAGCAGCTCAACATACTTAGCTGTTGTAAATCGTCCCTCGATACGGAACACATCACCCATACCATGTAGACACACCCAGCCCCATACGTTGCAGGTGACATGGCCGGATCGAACCACCTCAACGATGTTACGGGGTTCATATCTGAATGAGAGAAAAAAATGGGGGTGTATAATATGAATAAATATATATATATATATATATATATATATATATATATATATATATATATATATATACCTTTGGAGAATTTAAATTCTCAGTGATGAACAACACTGAAAGAATTCTCTTGTGTAATTATTTATTTAATATATTATATTTGAGGAAAAAGAGCAAATGATGCCACTGTCCCTTACCTAATATTTATCTCAGAAATAGCACTCTTATTTATGTTTACTCCCTTTGTATATTTTGACAGTCCACTTCCGTGGAACAAAATCTGAAGATTAATAATTAATATAAAGAATGCAATTGATAACTGATGCAAGTAATGATTTTGCTTATCATACCGAGTTCTATTTGTTCGCCAACAATGCAGCTTCCCATGCGATGTGGACGAGAAGCACTTCTCGTTAGTAAAGATGACACTGACCCTAAAGTCCAAACCCTTATCAGCATGACGTTGGGCTAAATCAAGCCTTCCCGCCTTATGTCGCTCCGTCAAGAGCTCCTTCGTCGCTGGAGTTCTGTGATGAATCCCAGCAGCGTGGAGTCTGCGTCGTACTGTCATCGATGACACTTCTAATCCAAGGTCTTCATGAATGGCCTTGGCGTTGGTAAAGGGTTGCTCTCGAGCCGCCCTGATAATGGCGTCATCCTCAGCTGGGGTGGTTTTCCGTGAACCCCCTGGCCTAGCTAAGAGAACATATCTTAAATGTTTAACTTATAATTTATATAACATCGCAATCAATTCTAGATTCTTCGAATTTTGTACTCGATGGATTGATCATAATTTAGTAAACATGGCCATATATTTTTTGTTTTAAAAGCATATCAAATAGAACGAGATTACATATAACCATAATATTCTCAATTTGGTTGGTGGTTATCAAAATTGTAAATCATTCCTGAGCCATCACTGAAATGACATTTAATAAATGAACTATAGCTATCAAAAGACACACAATGACTGTGACGGGATGGGCACAAATAAAATGCTCTTATAGGCTTAAATTTACCGAGACAACTCAAACGACTATCTAACTTTGTTCATGGTTGAGGTCTGCAAGGGCCAACCACCCACCGGTGTGGAATTCTAGAGGTGCACCTGAAATATTACTGTGGTGTTGGAATGGCTGTGGATATCTGTAGTCTAACCAAAATTATAATAGCGAGACGAAATACATTTAGGAAAGAAACTTTCATATTAAATAAGCAAGATTAATTAACCATGAACAATGTAACATATCCACCAATCATTCAGCATAAACAACTTCCTCAAGTCGTTCAAGTTCCCACTCTCCTCCCACCTTATCCACAACTGTACCGTGGTGGGGGACACACCAACATCACGTGCAATGGCTCGTATCGAGAAGCCATTGTCGCGTAAAGTGACAATTCGTCCTCGCTGCGCCAGATTTGTGTCCCTTCGATTCATGGTGAGTGGTTATGAAGTCTGACCCATTTAAAAATCCTGCTGACGACCTCACCTCCGTTGGGATTCAGACTCTGTTTCGAGTCGAGTAAAACAATACCATGATTCATATATCATTATATCGTTCCTTGATTGCAGGATTAGCTAATAGGGATCATAACCACCATGGTATGAAATAAAGATACTACTGTTAAATATAATATGCTCACGTAATTATTGTTCCTGTTAATAATTACGGATTCTCTAACCTATTTCTCTGTAACAAAGATTCGTATAAGTTCGAGATTTTGCTATAGTGTACTATACCCAGTATCGTAATTTATAAGAGTATCATGAATCACAAATTATAAAGAATAGACACTTGTCCTGTACGAAGAGGCAAAAGGCTCGATTAGCCAGAAATGGATATGAACACAGCAGTATAAAAAAAACTTTGCCTGCCCTCTCCCACCACCCCCTTCCTCTTCCTTCCCTCACCTCTCCTCCCCCTCCCCCCTCCCTCTCTCTCTCTCTCTGAATGTTATTTCAGTTTAAGTATATTTTGTACGATTTTTTTTTATCCATCCATCTATCTAATCTAATAATAATAATTTACAATATTGTTTATATCTAACGATTCACTCGGTTGTTACCTGCCAGCAAGGCTGGCATTACGGTACGGTACGGCACGGTTGATATTTAGCCTATGTGTACGGTACGGAATTACTCAACGACAATTTTACCAAAGTACGGTACGGTATAGTTCAGGTACGGAAAAAATGTGCAAATTCCGTATCGTACTACCTTACCTTAGGCATGGATATATTAATTTTGGTCTACGTTGAAAACAAGGGAACAATATTAATTAATTATTAATTGTAATAGCCAGTAATATAGCATTTTTTAAAAGTTTTTTTTACTATTATTCTTAGCATCAGCAGCAGCAGCAGCAGCAGTAGTAGTAGCTATTACTATTTTTATCTTAAGATCAAATTTTTTTTTTCTTTCTTTAGTGACTATTGACTTGGGTTAGGAATGAATGATTATAATTATTAGAGTGGGAGATATCTGCATGTATGGTGGCGTAGTAGAACGATAGACACTGTGGTTGATGGTAAACCTACTGTTATACTTGTGTTTGGTTACCTCCTTCGCAATCTTCATTTGGACTCAGGGCATCAGCCATATGATTGTATTACGAAGGTGAAGAAGATATGGCCGCCTAGGAACATAACTGTCGGCATGGTAGCAGAAATCCGTTTGTTACGAAACTTTTCAACTTTTTTTTTTTTTTTTTAGCAAAGGCAGAGCCGCCAATTGCCTACAGATTGGTTTGAATAGGTAACTGGTTACAGTTGCTCTATGTATTACAAATAAAAATTGAGCATTATTACCGGACATTCATTAGAATTAAAAGCCTTGATTATACCGAAAAATTATAGCAAAATCTCGTACTGATACCAGTCTTCATTACAGTGTTATTGACCAAAAACGTGACTGCACTGTCTGTGAAACCCACAGTAAGAGAGCTTTACCAATTACAAATAAACATTACCTTTTATTGAGGCTTGGAGTAATTGTCATTTATCTGAAATGTTTTTAATTACACGTTTTGAAGTTAGCTGTAATTGGGGTTGTTTTTTATTTATACTTAATGGTAACTGTAATTGTAACTGAAAAGTTCAAATAATAAAGTTCTTTATTTGAAATTGTTATCCTAGAGCAGCCCTCTTACTTTTCGAGAACTCATCTTAACCAAATGCAATAAAGAGATGATTTGAGGCACTACCCAATTTATTTATTATATTATTAAGGGAGAATCTTAACAAGCCAGCTACCAATTCTAAATTTTTTTTTATTCCATTTATTTCCTTTTTTTGTGCAAAAAGTTTTGTGAATTTTTTTTCCAATATTTGAGTTTTGTATTTCAGTATTATTGAAGTTGTAATTGTAATTCGATAACAGGTCAGGTAAATATGATTCTAATTGTAATAGACATAAAGCAAACGTAATTACCCCTAACCAGCTTATATTACATAAGATATGCGACAATAGCTACTTCATACAAAATGGATGAGCATAAAAATAATGGGAAAAAAAAAATTATGTACACATGGGAGAAAACTGATTAGAAGTTCAGTGATTTTTCCACTGCACTTCGGCTTCTCTCGGGCCACCTGTGAATTGTTCAATCTTTAATAAATCGTCTTCATCTTTCTCGGGATCTATGGGGTTCTGCACCCTTATTTGGCCAGTCAACCAATTCAAACCCTCATGACCTTGAAACCAACCATTCCTGGACTATTCTGGCCGTATGGATGGGGCAGCCGACATGAATGAAAATGACAGGACTAGGTGGAAAGGGATAATTCCGCTGGTGAAGTGAAGGGAGGAAGAAATCCTGAAGAATTTTTACGTATTTTTCACTGGTGAAACCCTTCACTCTTGGTGATATCACATATACCATGTAAGGAAATCCAGGCACACACGTTTACGGTTACAAGCCACTCCTGGCCACTTCGTAAATGTTTCCTCGGTGGTATCTGAAGGAAAACAATCAAAATTTTTTACAATTTACGCGTTGCTTTCCGTAACAGGGAAAATAATGATATATCGTTTGGGGAAATGTAATGCTAAGTAACAACCCCTGCATTAAGATAATGTTTTCATCTATGAAGATTAATACTTATTACAAGTTTGCCTCCTCCAACCTCTTATACACTAAAACAGCTCGAAAACTGATTAGTGGAATTCACGTTAAGAGAGGAACAGCAGCACCTTTAGTAAAGTGTTTCAAACAGACAATTAACAATGACAGTAATGACCTGAGATGTTGCAATGCCAGTAACAGCCAATCAATCAATCAGTCCCAGTAATCGTGTGATTTAATATATCACTTTGTTGGTGATAACGATATCACTGTTACAGCACCCCTATTACACGCTAACAAGTTTGTCACCCAATCATGGCTAGACTGAGGTGTTGTATAAATTTTGATAGGTTATCTGTCCTCTGCTAGTAGTATTTATTAAAGTCTCCAAATAAACAGCAAGATATAGTTCTCCGGGCGCAGATCGTCGCTCTACGAGAAAGTGGACTTTCAATACGTGCTGTTCCACAGGCGTCTTGACGTCTCCCCTACAACAGTAAATAAATGGAAATGGAGGCACGTTTAGACTGGGAAATTGACCGACTTTGGATAGCATTTATTTATTTCATTTATTTATTAATTTTTTAAACTATAAACCTTATAAACCCGTGAAATTATGAAACCTAAATTACAGTTGCCTTGGTCCTGTTGAACTCTAATAGTGATTCTTTCTCTTTACTTCCCAGAATACCAAATAGCGTTCCCATAAGTAAACAGGCTATATTTAATCTTGATTATCTAGGTATCTGCATGGTAATTACGTATTTCAGTTTGAAGACCTCCACCACGAATGACCACCCGTTAGGATAACGACGACATTCGACGAGCAGCATAAGAAGATCCTTTTACCAACACTATTGCTATTTGTGAATGATTGGCATTAAATGTTTAGGCTATGACGGTGCGAAGACGTCTGCATGAGGCAGGAATACCTCATAGAATTCCTGCGAAGAAGGAATTTCTCGCCGAACGGCATCGTACTGATAGGCTTGCCTTTGCTCAACAGTTTGTTGGGGAGGATATGGAATTTTGGTCTCGAGTCGTATGCAGTGACGAAAGGTCTTTTACTAGCAGAAGTCACGGCAGAATACATAACTGAAGACCAAGTAATATAAGGCGAGTTTCTATAATCATTAATAACAGTCAGACTATAATAATTATAAGCAAGGGTAATATTATAATCAAAAGATAATAATTTTGTCAATAACCATGTATTTTCCGCTAATTGAATTATATTACCACGAGAAGTGTGAAAATAAAAATTCTTCATTGAAAACCCCCCATTAGTTGTTCTATGGCCAGCTTTCAGGCATTAAGCACATGCATTATTAATGTTATGAATAATCACGTAGGCAAACTTATAGAGTACAGCCTGTTTACTGAATTAAAGAATATCATATCATAACGGACAGTTGCAGATCAAAGTTAATGCTATTATAAGTATTAACCCTTTCAGATGAATAAACATTATTAACTTATTGCAAGGGTTGTTACTTAGCATTTTATTTCCCCAAACGATATAGCATTATTTTCCCTATTACGAAAAGCAAACCGTAATTTGTTAAAAAATTAGATTTTTTCCTTTCAGATACTACAGTAGAAATTTACGAGGTGACCAGGAATGGGCATGTCACAGTAAACGTGTGGGGCTAGATCTTCTTACACTGTATGGATGATATCACCAGGAATGAGTAGAGGTTCACTGGTGAAAAATACATTGAAATTCTTCAGGATTTCTAACTTCTTTCACTTCAACAGCGGAATTATTCCTCCCCACCTGCTCATGTCATTTTCATTCACGACCGCTGCCCCATCCATACGGCCAGAATAGTCCAGGAATGGTTTCAAGGTCGAGAGGATCAGCAGTTGCTTGACTGGCCAAGTAAGGATACAGACATGAACCTCACTGAGAATATTTAGGCTAATTTAATAAAATGTTGGGAGCCTGAGAGGGAACACAATGGATACTCTTCCACAACCGACCACAGATCGTAAGAAACCATTAATCTTCTATGCCTAACAGATTGCAAGAGGTGATCTAGGAGGGAGGTGGCTGGAATTCTCACTAATATTAAAAATAAATGTGAAAATTGAGTGTGTATATTTGGATTACCCCCATGGCTTCTGCTGAACTTCCATGTCGTATGATGTAAAAAAAAAAATCGTAAACAGACCTATGCATATCGTTTAGCTCCAGGTCATGATTATTATAATTTATTTATTAGAAAGGTGAATTTGATATTTTAAAGGAGTTCAAAATCTAAAGGGAATTTCGCTATCCTGACTTTTTCTTAAAAAATTATCTAAAAAGAGAACCCTAGGACATCATCATCAAACTACATTTCTCCAAATAGTTCTTTCCACAATGGACAGGTAAATGACTGAAGGGGCTGTTTAACAATAGAGACGCCGGTCTCTTATCCTCACACGAATGATGATAAGAGCGAAAGGAATTTCTGTCCGTATGACATTAAAACATGTATCACAATTAATATATTAGAAAATATAAGCCAAGTAGTAGATATGTTTATCCATATCATGTAATAATTATTGTAATGAACGGCGTGTAGGGAATAACCTCCACAGTATATTCAAGAGGAAATACAAACCCAACCATGAATACGTGAAACCTCTGAATGTCAACAATTGTTTATCATTGGCAAACGAATTAAGTTTACCATATGGGAATGGCTAAAAGTTTGGGAGTCCTTCTTCACTTTCCATTACACGTTGTGGAATTTTCTGTCCCTAGTAGTTTCATTTTGATTCCTCAGTAACATCTAGTCTCTCTCTCTCTCTCCTCCTTTTCATTCTATATGTATTTACAAGAGAGAGTGAGTTTAACCCAACCCTTCTTCTTGTAAATGTTGATGTATTCAGAAAATCTACAGTACTATAATAATATTAGGATAATCACTAAAAACACGCAGGCATTAAAGATAAACAAGAAAATATTTCAAGTGGAGCTTTTCGTTAGCCATACACTCTATCCACGAGCATATCTAGTACTTCGTCCACTCATCGGGGTCGCAACAGGCCCACCTTACCCCTAGTCCCCCACCCATTTCAGTTGTAGCAAAGCCAGGCTGAGGACATCGGTACAGCAAAAGCAAGACGCTTGTCAGTTTGAATCACATTTTAGAATTCCAAAACCTGTAAGACGGCTTAACAACAAGAACTGAATCCCCGACACCACTTCCCCCGCCCCCCGAAAAAATATATATGCATATAAGAGTTTAGTCAAGATTAGAGGGTGTTTATGACATCGAAACTGCATACTTAGCGCAGTGGTATTTCTGGATGACATGTCACTTTAAAGTAGCTAATATGAGAGAGAGAGAGAGAGAGAGAGAGAGAGAGAGAGAGAGAGAGAGAGAGAGAGAGGGGAGCTAAGGTGTCGGACACTTTCAACACGTTCACTGAGTGTTTGGGTATGTTCAATGAAGTGCTGCTGCGCTTCTCTTTATAGCTTCGTATTATATTATTGGTAGGAAACGCACTGCAACCGATACTATAAACTTGACTTACATGATAAGGTTAAAATATCCTGTTATGATGTTCGTGATTCTCTCCAATACCAATATAACTCTAAAATTTTGATCAATTTTAAGTATTGCGTAATGAATATGACCGATATATAATGACAGACACGGTGGTAAGATAACGACTTAGACGAAAGTTAAATGGAATCTTAATAAACAATCTTATATTAAAAGTGAGACAGTAATCTTAGTTCCAGCGATATACCCTGCTCAGATTTTTTTTTTTTTTTTTTTTACTCCGTGTGCCGGTGTGTGTGTGTGTGTGTTTCTCCAACCATACCTAATGACTCCTCCCACTGAAAGAATTCCAGAGCTTATTGGTGGAACTCTTGCTAAGAGAGGAAGAGTCCTCCCCCCATCCCCCTCAGTAAACACTGTTACCATATAATTTTTCGAAGTCCCTCAGGAAGGTGTACCAGGGAAACCTGTGTCCAACTGTACATATATACGTAATTTGGTACTTTGAAACCTTGTCGTTACTCCAGAATCTAGAAACACTACGTCCTTCAGTCTCCAACATTACAGGGGTAAATGAAACATTTATGTAATTTAATTTTTTTTACACTCATGCGGTAAATTCGTATTACATAATTTTATTTACTATGTGAAGAAATGCAAAATATTTGTAGAAATATATATATATATATATATATATATATATACATATATATATATGTATATATATATATATAACAGGCAGTCCCCGGGTTACGAAAGGGGTTCCGAAAATCGTCGTAAGCCGGAACATTGTCAAAAACCCTATGAAAACCTTACTTTTAATGCTTAGGTACATTCAAAACTATGTAAACTGCATTCTTATTGCATTTTTCATAAAAAAAAACCTTTAAATATTGATTATTTTGCATTTTTGGTGTCATATTTCATCTGCCAGATCAGCGTTTGTAGGCGTCGTAACCCTGGAACATGCGTCGTAACCCTAGAAATAATTTCTGATGAATATAATTGAAAAGCGTTCGTAACTTCGGAACGTTGTAAGCCGAGACCGTTGTAACCCGGGGACTGCCTTATGTGTGTGTGTGTATATATATATATTGCTACGTATATAGAACGCCTCGCCTTCCCAGCAGTTTTTTAGTTATATTTAATTATAAAATAGCAGCCATGCTGTCTCCTGAAGCTACTGTTGTTGGGAGAGTGGGTATGTCATAGGACTGATATTTCCGGTCTGACGGAAGCTTAGGGTAAGAGAGGCAGGTCACAAGAGTAGCTAGGCTTCGAGATGGATTTTAGGGACTTCTACAATAAGACCTATTTTTCCTTCCCAATTTGCTGGCGTTGTGTTTACCACCTTTCAGGCAATGCTCGAGGCGATTTTGGAAGCCCCGTGATTCGAAACCACCCAGTATCGCTCTCAGTCGGCTGCGAGACGTGATCTCGGGCAGAGGTCAAATTGCCAGCCTCCCAAAATTAGGCCTACCCACGTCGTGCTGGTGGACACGAACCCCAGACCTGAACAGAGGTCAGGCCGCATTCTTCTACAAGGATACACAGAATATTGCATAAAGGTACGTCTGAAAGTGTAAACTTCAACCCAGCACCTTTTACTACCATACGACTCTTGCTAAATTCATTTTCACTTCTCATTGTTACCCCTTCTACATCAAAGCCTTTGTCCTCATCGGGGGGGGGGGGGCCACGTGCTCCCTTTGTGACTTGTTTTAGAGACCAAGTTTTCGTGCATACCTCAGTGAACCATTCGAGTTTACCTTCCCCAATGTTAGAGAATTAATCAGCCTTAATCAAAGCAAGAAGTCATTTTTCCTTTTATCTCGTTTAATCTGGGATTCTTTTCCAGATTCCATGAGTCACGTGCCGTCTCTCTGCCGCAAGTGTGCATTAACCCAAGTGAATGAAAATCAGCTTGAATTGAATGAGACTATAAGCCCCAACGTGGGGGCCAATATCATTTAACTTTTCTCCAGGCCAGCACGGGCCTTTTTGTAAATAAATAGTTTAAAGTAACGAGCTGAGTTTTCTGGCGACCTTCCCTCTAAAGAAAGAAATCAATAATAATCAGTTTACGGTAAGTTCAAGCAATTCCCTCTTGAAATCCCTAAATTACTTCCGTTTACGTATCTAGTCTCTCACAAGGCCCTATATACGTAAAATTGGCGAATCTTGCCTGGATTGAACCTAGCTTGCTTAAAAACAAAAAAAAAAAAAAAAAGATTGTAAATCGCGTTATCCGTTGTAAAACATAAACTGTAAATTATTTTACAAAGCGTAAATCAACGCACACGCAGGGAAAGAAGACACACTGACTCACGGTAAGGTATTCCATTCATTAATATGATTATTCTATAACCAATGTTAGCTTAAGGTACGTTTAAGTATTTTTATTGTTGAAGTGGTCAAAAGAGCGTAGGTAGAAATCTTATTATTGTAACGGCGAATGCGCCAGAGCTTTATTTTAGCGGCGAGCAAACAATTTGCCCCGCGAATTTTCTGTTACTTTGTGCTGTCCTCGTAGGAGCTCTCACGAACACGTGTGTAGGATAGATGCCAGAAAGGACCAGATCAAACTAGGAAGTGCTTTGCCAGGGTTTATTGCTGTGTTTGAAAGCCTAGCTAGTTAGGAGTGTTTTACTAATAGTTACGGCAAAAGAAGTGTACAATTCTTTTGTCTGTGATATGTTAGGGAATCCATTTTTAACTTAGTTTCATTCCAAGTGTTGGTAACCGCTTACCTCTCAGCTAATTCAGCTTCGCGCTCTCTCGCGCCTGCGCGGTCTCAACCAGTTTTCGTTTTCGCTCACAGCGGCAGCCATGTTTTTTATCCCTTTAAACATTACCTAAACAATTTAAGCAAAGTAACGTAAGTCTCAAAGTTTTAACGTAAATAATATCAATGTCTGTACTAGTATCTATCGTTCTGCCAGAGAAATTAACGTAATTCGCCTTGAATAAGAAACTAAACGTTCGTGTTGTAAATCGCCTCGCATTTACAGAGAATCAGCTGATTCGCCATCAATGCTAGCACACCGTGGTGCTAACCCGCTCTTCTCGCCTCACGTGTTCCACCTCGCATCGCTCACTCGCGCGCTGAGCGAAAATTTCATTTCACTTAACGTAACCTCATTTACAATTGTTTGCTAACATCGTTTTCAAATCCTTACCGTAATTTTTCACTTGTCCTTACGTAAAGTTAACGTAAATCTTAAAAGTAGAGTCACTTGCAAGAATTGTTAACGTAAAACGCGTCTTTGTAAAATTCATATTGAAACGCAAATCATTTCATAAGCGCAAGCCGCTAACATTAACGTAAACATCGTTCACCCGCAAGCGCGTTATCATTTTTTCATAAAACGTTATCAAAAGCAATTCTTTCACAAAAAACGTTAACGTAAGTAGATAATTTAACGCAAGTTGCGTCATATTAAACGAACATTAGTAGTTCAATTCAAATATAAGGGAGTTCATTCATATATCATTTTTCACCCTCTCCGAGAGAGAGAGAGAGAGAGAGAGAGAAAACCAGAATCCATTATTCACGAAGCCAAGAGTACTACATCTTACCATTAATTATAGCATGCCGAATTAACCTTATTTTAGTCTCTTGTGTCTTTCATTTACACAGCGTGATACGTACGCGCATGTGTCCATTGCAGTTTGCAAACATTTATTTATTTCATTTACCGAGTACTTCAGCGAGGGACTGAGCATTCCTAAAATTTCCATTACCTGTCGTTGCCCGAGTGGTCTTTTCATTTTCTTTTATCACAAAAGACTTGCGTATACCGCAAGCACAATTCGCACAGCGTGCCACGCCAATTCATTACTTCCAGACAGGGAAGTCGTTACCAGTTTAGGACTGGCCACCACCAGTGCACGTCAGGTCTTACCATTTCACAGTGCCACTAATTCTTGACCCTGTCCATCGACTGGCTGCTGAAGTACTCCCACCTTTTACTTTCTCTCCTCCACTATTACACTCTCCCATGAGCAGTGCCATTTCACTTCAGTATATTTAAGTATACTGCATGTAGTGTCCGGGACACACCAGCACGATACCAGTGCTCCAAGGAACGCCTCCATAAATGCCATTGCACCTGTACAGGCCGTACAGGTAGCCATTAAACCTGCGTGTCCGTCCTTACGGAACGCCCAAGTAATTAGTGTGTCCGTGTACAAGGGTCAGTGATCCTTCGGAACACTCCTAAGGGAACGCCTCCCCAAAGTGCCGCAATACCAGCACTACTAGTGCTGCCCAAGGAACGCCTCCTCATAAGTGCCGCGCACCTGTACAGACGTACAGGTAGCCCTATACCTGCGTGTCCGTCCTACGGAACGCTCATTCATTATAGTATCCACCATTTTGGATCACTGAACCAAGGAACGCCTCCTCATAAGTGCCGTGCACCTGTATTGGACCTACAGGTAGCCCATTCCAGCGTCTCCCAACTTAGGAACGCCCTTAAGTGTGACGTACGCCGTACACTCCATTTGATTTTTCCACCTCTTTAGAAGGTGCCAATCCAGAAGTGCCACCAACTTACGGGACACTTCCCAAGTGCCACAGAGCACCCAGTCTTCTCAGACTTTTTCTCTACCACGTCGCAGAACACCTTTCCAAGTGAGTGCCACTTTCCACAGTAGCACTCCTATTCCATTCCGTACCCTTCCTGGCCATTATTTTCATTTTTCATCAGAGCCTCTACTGCAGCCTAAGGGAAATGTCTTCCCCTGCTTCCCGCGACTTCTTTGCCGTAGAGCTCGAGAGGCTCCGAGTCCTCATAACTCTGGGCAAGGAGGCTGGTTACACTGGACCAGCACTAGACCAGTGGATAAAGGCGCAGCAGGCTACCGCGCGCCTGCAAGAAAAGGAAGAAAGGGAAAACCAGAGAAAAGAAAGAGAAGCAGAAAGGAAGGCAAGGGAAGAGGAGCGAAAGCATGAGCTCGCTCTCAAGGAGAAGGAACTCTACATCAAGCGGGAGAAGGCCCGTAAGGAGAGTATCCTAGCTCAAGCCACTCTGCCAGCTTCCAGCCCTGCACCCACTGTCTCTCTTAGTCCCGCCGTCTCTGGTCAGCCTGACATCCTTTCGATTTGCGAGCCTGGTCCTGATCCAGTGCCGGAGATAGAAATTCCTGCCGCATCCTGCCAGCCTTTTACCTTTTTACCGCCTACCTCCTCCCTTTTGGAAGAGGTAAGCCCACCAGTTAACCCCAGAATTGTTTCCGAGGGTGATTCAACAGAGGTTTCCTTAACCTCCCCACGTCAAATCACTGCCAGAGAGGACTCTTCACCTGTGCCTGAGCACACTGCCAGCCTTGGTGACTCCACAGATTCGCAACCTGTGGGGGCATCTCGGTCTTATCATCCAGTGCCACGGAAGAGGTTCTGGAACACGTTCTGCCGAGACTGTGGCCGCAAGGGTCACATGTCTGCAAATTACGGAGGGTGCGCGAACCACAATATTCCGGCCATCGCAATGGCCGTCACCAATCCTTCTTC
The DNA here is from genome assembly GCF_015104395.2 of Macrobrachium nipponense. Taxonomy (NCBI): domain Eukaryota; kingdom Metazoa; phylum Arthropoda; class Malacostraca; order Decapoda; family Palaemonidae; genus Macrobrachium; species Macrobrachium nipponense. The sequence continues at coordinate 51,085,601 of NC_061110.1, read as the reverse complement.
TCTAGGACCCCCAGCTAAGGGCCCTATAACCGTCGCACCCCTCCAAAGCCATTATCAGCCAAGCCACGTCAGAGCCTACGACGACTCTGGCGCTCAAATCTCCCTGATACGGGAAGACAGAATTCCCCGAGGGGCTAATGTTGATAGACGTCGATTGATCACCATTGAAGGTATCAATCACATTAAACTGATCCTTCCGACCGTCCAATTGAGGGTCACTAGACCTCACTTCTCCAAAGTTTGTACCCTTGCAGTTGCAAGCTACATTCCAGGAGGTTACGACCTCCTCCTAGGGCAAGACATGAAGTCTCCCTCGCATTCCAAAAAGCCTAGGGGTCCTAACCCCACAACAAATCACTCCAAGGCAAGGAGTCATCAAAATTCTACTTCCTCTAGGAAGTATGTCCACCAACAGTCTCCCCCGTTACCAAGGAGGGAGATTGACCATTCGCAGTTCCGTTGCAAAACCTGTAACGTAATAGGGCACTCTACTAATTGGCCTAGGTGCCCTAGCAAACTACCAGCAGCGGACACTGTCCATTTTCCACAAGGCCTAGCCTTCAACAAGAGACAGGAGCCTCTGTTTCCCATTTCCAAGGGCACGCTGAGAGGTATTGCACCTCCAGTACCTGCCACAGGTCCAGTCGACCTCAACTCTCTGCCAGTGCCACTTGGCAGCACTGAGCAGTGCCAAGCTCCGTCCAGCCTGGACGTAGAGCCACCACCGAACTTGACCTCTGCGCCTGGCCCCGAGCTAGCGCCGGCGCCTAACCTTATCAAGGATCCTCCTACAGGAGATCCTCCAACAGGCATGGAGCTTACCACAGCCCATGGCCAATCACTAGTTCCTTCCCTTCTTCTTCATCCTTACCTCTGTCGCCCGAGGATGAACCTCCGGCAAACCTTACCTTTGTACCTCCTCTGGAAAACCAGGAGCTGCCCGACCAGGAGTCAGCCTGGAGTTTTCCCCTCACGACGGTTGCCGCAGCAGCCGGAGTGAGGGCCTCCCCTGCAGTAGGTTCCACCTCTACGACGGTTGCTGCAGATACCGAAGTAGGGTGTTCTCCTGAAATCCCTCAGGCTACCACTGCCTCTGCTCCTGCCGGCGTTTCTGGCCTTTCCCCAGAGTCGGTGCCTCCGTCTACTCCTAGGACTGGTATAGCCAGGTCCTGGAGGAATAAGAAGAAGAAGAAGGGACGTCATTAACATACTAACAAAAGAGCCACATGCTCTCCTTGACACCTGTGCCTGAGGTACAGTGTCACATTCATTTGCAGAATGATCCTGGCACCTACCCAGAGAAGGTAGCCAGCCCGATCTCTGCCAGTAGCACTAACCCTCTAACCCCTAGCCACTGTAATACTAACCCTCACTTAAATATAATTACCTCATTGCATTTCCCTCCTGGTAAATTACCACTCATCATCCCCACGTATCATTACCTCTCATTATGTATTTTAACAGTTCCGTCGCTGAACTACTGCTGTGCGTACCACACTCTGGAATGATTGCGTCTTCATTTAACTGTATTGAGTAGGTTAGGCTAATGATTTAGTACCAGGGCATTAGGTTAGTAGCAAGTAGAATTTTCAAGTAACCTTATCTAGGGGTAGAGTAGACTGTCGTCACAAGACAACCTGTAGTTATTTATTAGGCTAGACTACATCACTATATTAAGTTAGTACACTTAGCATCTTTGCCTATAAGTTAGGTAGGCCATTGTAGTCAGCCGTATCGCTGCTCAAAAAAACTTCAAGTTAGAGTAGGAGAACTGGGTTGTCGAGGCGATCAACTTATTTAAGCCAAGACCTTCACGCCCGAAAGGGAGTGAATGCCTTCTTAACAGGGGGAGCTGCTACGTATATAGAACGCCTCGCCTTCCCAGCAGTGTTTTAGTTATATTTAATTATAAAAGTAGCAGCCATGCTGTCTCCTGAAGCTACTGTTGTTGGGAGAGTGGGTATGTCATAGGACTGATATTTCCGGTCTGACGGAAGCTTAGGGTAAGAGAGGCAGGTCACAAGAGTAGCTAGGCTTCGAGATGGATTTTAGGGACTTCTACAATAAGACCTATTTTCCTTCCCAATTTGCTGGCGTTGTGTTTACCACCTTTCAGGCAATGCTCGAGGCGATTTTTGGAAGCCCCGTGATTCGAAACCACCCAGTATCGCTCTCAGTCGGCTGCGAGACGTGATCTCGGGCAGAGGTCAAATTGCCAGCCTCCCAAAATTAGGCCTACCCACGTCGTGCTGGTGGACACGAACCCCAGACCTGAACAGAGGTCAGGCCACATTCTTCTACAAGGATACACAGAATATTGCATAAAGGTACGTCTGAAAGTGTAAACTTCAACCCAGCACCTTTTACTACCATACGACTCTTGCTAAATTCATTTTCACTTCTCATTTTTACCCCTTCTACATCAAAGCCCTTTGTCCTCATCGGGCCACGTGCTCCCCTTTGTGACTTGTTAGAGACCAAGTTTTCGTGCATACCTCAGTGAACCATTCGAGTTTACCTTCCCCAATGTTAGAGAATTAATCAGCCTTAATCAAAGCAAGAAGTCATTTTTCCTTTTATCTCGTTTAATCTGGGATTCTTTTCCAGATTCCATGAGTCACGTGCCGTCTCTCTGCCGCAAGTGTGCATTAACCCAAGTGAATGAAAATCAGCTTGAATTGAATGAGACTATAAGCCCCAACGTGGGGGCCAATATCATTTAACTTTTCTCCAGGCCAGCACGGGCCTTTTTGTAAATAAATAGTTTAAAGTAACGAGCTGAGTTTTCTGGCGACCTTCCCTCTAAAGAAAGAAATCAATAATAATCAGTTTACGGTAAGTTCAAGCAATTCCCTCTTGAAATCCCTAAATTACTTCCGTTTACGTATCTAGTCTCTCACAAGGCCCTATATACTATATATATATATATATATATATATCTATATATATAATAATATAATTATATATATATATATATATATTTATATATATATACAGGCGGTCCCCGGGTTACGACGGGTCCGGCTTACGACGTTCCGAGGTTACGACGCTTTTTCCTAAATATTCATTGATAAATCCGCCCTGGGTTACGACGCTGACGCTTCCGACGCTCCGAGTTAACGACGCTTTTAAAAAACGCATACTATGATAAGAATCCTTTATAGTTTAGCACAGAATATTAATAAAAATAAGTTTTTGGTTAGATTACAACAAAAATTTTGAAGTTATCATGATTTTCGACACTTTTTATGTCGTATTTTTTAAATTTTTTTAGTGACGCCTCATATGCGGAACTAGTTTCCGAGCGAATGAATACACTAGCTTGGGATGCGCAGTTTATAACAGTCCAAAAGCGCAAATAATGAAAAAAACATTGCTTGTTTCCAGTATACATAATTAGCAAAACTAAGTTTCTGGTTAGATTACAACGCAAATTACAAGGTTACGACGGTTTTTTATGCCTTTTAACGATACCTCATACGCAGAACTAGTTTCTGAGCGGAGGGCGCATAAATTAATTTACGCTATTAAACTGTATGGTAACCATAGTCAAGGATAAGGAACGCATTCTCAAACAGTATACATATCCTTTAAAACAAAACAGCAAAATATCATTGAAACATTATTTCACTTAAAGAATCCATTTATACTCTACTTAGACTTGGATATAAAAACCATAGTTTCTCTCTCTCTCTCTTTGTATTTTCCGACGAAAATAATCACTAATTAGTGTATTTTGATGTTTATTTTCATGACTAAATACATTTTTATAATACAAAAATTATTTACTAATTTTCAAATATTAATTTTGATTAATACTGTATTAGTAAGTTTAATAAGTTGAAATGATATCACATAATAAAAATAATAATTCTCTCTCTCTCCCTACTACAAAGATGTATGTTTTTTTGTATGATAAATAAATGATTTACTATTTTCAAATATTAATATTAATTTACTCAGCAATAATATCAATTCATTAAAGAAAATACCATAGTGAATTAGTAAGATTTTAGCTTATATTTAAAAAATTATGGAAGAATGAAGGAAATCCCAGTCTTCTTCAAGTAACTTCCAGTAACCTTTTCTCGAGATCCAGGTACTAAAACTGTCAGATATATCAAGTTCTGTGACAGCCATGAGGGGGAAGAGCTGCAGTGTTGCAATCACGTGTTCATTAGATTTTCCCCCCCTCTCTCTCTCTCTCTCTCATTTACTGAGACTCGAGATTTTTTATGTACTTGTACTATTTGTTTTTAATACTTTCAAATAATAATAATAATAATAATAATAATAATAATAATAATAATAATAATAACTGTATAATTACAAAATTCATATGTGATAGTATTTTAAAGAAATACAATATGTTCTAATCTATCCATGTCACTTTTAATTAAGGTTAACTCTCTCTCTCTCTCTCTTTTTTGCCACACAAGATAATAATGTGTCATAGTGGTAACTCCCTCCCTCTCTTTCGCTGGAAGCGTTATAAGTATTTTTTGAGAGAACAGAGAGAGATAAACTCTCTCTCTCTCTTTTACCGAGATGAAAGAATTTTTATGGTACTAGTATGTAAAATGTTTATTGATAATTTCAGTTATTTAATAATAATATAATAATAATAATAATAATAATAATAATAATAATAATAATAATAAAACTTTAATTTCAAAATTCATAATAGTCGTATTTTAAAGGGATGAAAATGACCTTTCCATTTCACTTGTAAGGATAATTCCTCTTTCTTACTGAGATGAGAGAATTTTTATGGTAGATGCACGTGTTTATTATATTTTCTAATAATAATAATAATAATAATAATGATAGAAGTAGTAATAATACAATAACTAATTTCAAAAGAAAATTCTCCCCTTCGTCTTTTTCTGTATCAATTTCCCCACCTCATAACTCCAGTGACACTGAGCTTAACAACGCCATACAATGGTCACCGAATTTAATGGTTTTATGTAATCTCTCTCTCTCTCTCTTGTATTTCAATGAAAATATACAGTAATTTGTGAATACACAGTGTTGCACATGAAAAAAGTAAATTAGTGATAATTTTAGAGATACGGCCCTAAGAAAAATTGCAAATTAGTGAAATTTTCCCTGTGGACATGTTTTCAAGAACGTCGTTCCGGCTTACGACGATTTTTGGGTTACGACGCGTCTTAAGAATGGAACCCCGTCGTAACCCGGGGACTGCCTGTTTATATATATATATATATATATATATATTATATATATATATATATATATATATATATATATATATATATATATATCTCATACGACCAGAGTAATTAGTCTGTTAAAGGCTGGGCCTAAACCGCTGTGTCACCAACTCCGGGAGGTCACCAGTTGTGATGACCAGAGAGTAAGGCTGGCCACTCACGGCAGATGGGATTTGTAATGCCCGATCGAAATGGGCGGGGTTTAAGCAAGTTTGAATGTGAGTGGGGCGTCTTTTAGTCAAGTCAGATCTGATCAAGCCCGGAAGTCAAGCCGGATAGACAAGCCTGACAGTTGAGGTTTGAATGAGCAACTCACAGTCCAACACGACAGTCAAATAGGGGTTTTTCAGATTAAGTCGTTCAGAACTGATAGTTTGACCGTGAGTGGTGTCTTCAACGAGGCTTGATGAACTAGGATAAAAGGGAAGAATAAGAAAGACTAGATAGAATTCAACGGGAAGATAAGCAATGGGCCCATTAACTCCAGTTGGCTCGAGTTGGTGCTGGCAGTCCCACTTAGGCCCTCAGCATGCCCACTCTCACCCGGGTGGAAAAGGTGCTCAACACCTACCCACTTGCTCCAGCCAAAATCTCTCTGCTTATGGGGAAACATCTCAGAGGAAGGGGCCTAGTTACTTTCAACGCCCTCCCTGAGGAGGATCAAGATAATTGCCCTGGTAGTTCTGGATCCTTCATCTTATACCCTCCTGCCGAACGTCCCATATTTGTGGCACCTCCTTGGGATAATTATGAGATAATTACTCCACATGAGAGGTCAACGCTTTCAATGACACTGGCACGCACAATCCCTGATACGGGAGGATAAGGTCCCCATTGACCGTCGGAACCTCATCACCCTTGAGGGTATCAATCGATCCAAAATGATACTCCCCACTCTCTAGTTGAGGCTCATGTGCCCTCACTGATCCAAGGTATGCACACTTGCAGTACCAAGCTACCTCCCCAGAGGTTAACGACATCCTCCTGGGACAGGACTTTCACTCCCCCTCCAATTTACGTCACTCCCAGGGTCCTAGCCCCTCCAATCATCAATCAGGCATAATTACTCTTCCAACTTCACTGGCAGTGCCATTCGAGCGCCCAGTGCAGTGCCAATCTCCAACCATCAGCAGCGTCAAGCTCCTAAGAAATTTACCTTGCAACCTGTGCCAGAGCACTCCTCCAATCTCCTCCCAGGAGGTCCAAGCTCTAACCTAAATCCACTGCCAGTGCCACTTTCATACCCTGAGCAGTGCCAAGCTCCATTCATCCTGATTGTTGAGCCCAATCAAAATTCGTTCAGTGCCAAAACACACCGAGACTCTCCCTTTGGGAGATCCTAGTCCGAGTCCCCTCTTTTCTCCTGGCCTGTCTCCGCTACCAGCGTCAGTAAGAGAGAGAGCTTCACCTGACCATAGTCGAAGCTCATCCCACGGCACGGTCCCGCAACCCGTGCCTGAGCTGGTCATTGTAACCTGTGAGCCTCTCACGTCCCCCAATACCTCTTCTCTTTCTCTGTCTGTAGCTGCTAATTTCTGGGTAAGGACTCTGCCATCTCACAACTGGCCGAAGAACTTAAGGAACTGCGACAGCTGGTATTAGGACCTTTAGGAAATGACCGTTCCCAGTGCCACAGCAGCCGAACAGGTGGCACTCTGTCTTCATCTGACTCGGTTCCCCCAATTCCACATAGTAAGTCAACCAGAAGCTTGAAAGAGGCTGAAGGAAGAAAGGTAGATGGTATAGAGCTTCCAGGTAGCTTAAGTGAACCCGCGAGTTTTCTTCGCACTAGTGCCAACCTGGCCCAGTGGCTCAAATGACCTTTCAAAGGAATCTGGTACTTCTAAACCAGAGTAGGATGCCAGGTCTCCTTCCTATTTCATACTTCCTCTAATTCTAATCTCTCCTCCTCTTGTAATATTTGCTCTTCCCTAAATCTGATAATTTTTTTTATTATTTTCTCTCTTTTCTTTTGCATTTTGTGTGTGTGTGTATTTGTCTCTCTTTAATTAGTTATTGTTTAACTCGGAATTTAATACCTTTACTTAGTAAACTTTCGTGGCAAACTTGTCCCATTCATAAATCTATTCCCGAGCCTATAATGGCTCCATTCATAAATCTATTCCTGGGCCTATAAATGGCTCCCCTCTTTTTTTTATTGTCTTATTGTTCCCATTATGTGAATCCAAATTGCCAGCTCTATTTGTGCTGTAAGTCTCTCGACTTCCTTAGTTCAGCCGAAGTGCCACTGTTAAATGACCAACAATGATTTAGCCCTTTCAAGATCTAAGAAAAAAGACCTTGCCACATTAATCATAAATTCTTCCTTAAAAACTCATAAATACCGATTGAATATAAATTTTCATCAAATATCTAAGCCAAAGAATAGCCCAGGCTCCTATTATTACCGTCATGCTATTTCGTTATTTATTTAATCTATGCTCATAGGCAACCTTGACCTCGGTGCCATGTCTGACACTGTGCCATTGTCCCAAGTAACGTGGCAACACCTAACCAAAGACCCCTTATACTTTGTTGTAATACCTCATCAAAGCAAACTAACTGCATGCCTTTAACTACGTATGATTAACCCTACCTTAAGTACAACATTACTTTAACAATTACGTTAAGGAAAATAATTTAAGGTTATTGTATTTTATATTTCCAATCTCCTTATCATTTCTTTCTTTATCAAAGTTACCGATTTAAAAATAACAGTAGACTATGATTTATTTGTATTTTAATAATTACGCTAATGCATGCATACCTCCTTTACTGAAGTCATAATTCCTAGAAAAAATTCCTGCTTTGAAGAAATAAAAACTTCTAATTTGTCATCCTATTGCCCTTAAGTTATTTTATACTCTGTGTATCACATAGCTATTGAATTCATCATTAGGAATTCAGTAAATATCCTTATAAAGCAGGAAGGTGATTTTTCTATTTTTTATTTTTCATGAGAGACAAAGTACAAGCAAAGAGCATGAAGCTTTGTCCGCCGACTTAATTAGTGGTAGACATGTTGCACCCGAGTGAAGGTGGGAATTTCAACTTGGGGGGGGGGGGGGGGGGGGAAGTTGCTGAATACTTTCCAAGCAATCCTCTGCCCAAAGTTTCATTAAATCAAATAACATGACATTTTCACTTACTGCTGACTGACAAAAGGTGGCCTTAAACCTTGACCCTTCCTAAATTCTTTAATTGCTCTCTCTCACTCTTGCTCTTTGTTTGAACATGGGACTTCTTTAGGAATGTCTCTTTCAGAACACACCCTGGGCCGTGGGAAAAGACAGCCGGAACCCAGGGATTAGCAAAGAAGGTGCGTCCCCAACAGTTTGACTAGGTGGTCTTGATTTGACCACGAGGGCTGCATTTTATTTTATCTTATTAAATATTTTGTTTCAAGACGATTTATAAATATGATACGTATATAAATAAAGTGTTTTAGGATGATACTATAAATATGCAGAGCATATCTAAAATATGTAAGACAACAAGAATAGCAGGGTATGTATGTTTTCATCTGTGGCACGCAGTTTTTTCATGCATATGTACTAAGTACTGTATTTTCATGACTAAATTTGGAATTTTTATAATAAAATGAATAATACTTACCTGTACAATTTATCTAGCCCTAAATCCCCACCAAAATGTAACCACATTGGCAGCCCTGTTACCTCCTATTCTGTCTGCCAGTTGGCAACACTGTCATTTGACAATTATAAACCTTCCCTTGAAAATTAGTAGTTTAAGCAGATCGTGGTGTAGGATGGGTGGGACGGGTGGGACTAGATAAATTACGCAGTAAGTATTATCATTAATTTTAATATAAAAATTCCATATTGATAAAATTACCTTAATATAATTTATCTAGCCCGATTAACTAAATTGATATGGAGGAGGGAATCTGAATAAAATTTCCCTTTTTGGACAGAATAGGAGTAATCAACATAATCTAATTAATAAAAGGACATAAAACAAGAAATATAAATCTTATGCCGAGTTACTAACTCAACCCAAAGTCTAAGATACTATAATAACTCTTTAAGTCTCCTACCATAATGCCGATGAACTGCGGCAGCAGAGGACAAGGAGTAAGTGCATAGTCAATCTGTCTGTACAAAAATCAGGTGACCAACCAGGTGACAAGTCAGATGACATTGGGGAAAGAAAAACTGCATCCTGATGACTGCATCAAGCACTAGAACCAATGAGCGACACCTGCTCTCTCACAAATGTCTGGTGCTGAGAGAGAAGAGCAAAGGGAAAATGACAACTGTCCCAAAGGATGGTCACTTTGAATCGTTTGAGCGCTTCAATGCTAAGCGACCATTGAGAATGTAACCACACAAACCAACCTTGGTGACAGCAAAATCGCCTTATAAGCAACTCCTTACTCGCGGTGTCTGACGCTGGGAGAGAGAGGAGAGCGGGTATATTGGCGACTCTTTCCCGAAGGATGAGCGCCTGGACTGTCTGAGCGATTCAATGCTAAGCGAACACGGGGGACGTAACAACGCAATCCAACGTTGCCAGCAGTGATATCGTCTCATGAGCGACTCCCGACTCGAGCTTTTCTGACGCCAAGAGAAAGGAGCACAGAGCGAAAGGTAACTCAGTCCCAGAGGATGAGTGCCTGACAGCCCAGACTGGTCTCATGTTAAGTGATCATTGGAGGGTGTAACAATTGAACCGATGTCGTCAACAAGAACTCCAGTGCTACTGAATGTCGCCTGATCTCGTATGAGTGTCTGACACCAAGAAAAAAGGTGTGAGAGAGTAGATGATGAACATGTAGCCAGACAACAGCAGACGACCCATCGACTAATTCCATGTCCAGACAAACAATGGGAGAAGCGTGAGCCATCTGGACAGGCGAACCAGTGACTAGTTCCAGGTCAGAATCGACTTTGGGAGCAGCATAGTCGCCAGCACCGATGACCCAGCGACTAGTCCAATGTCAAGACTGACAATGGAAACAGAATGAGTCGTCAAAGCACCCAGTCCTTATGTCATCAACAAATCATATGACTAACTACTTAATTCCCATTAAAATAAACCAAAATTGCCTAATTCCCATTAAAATTAAACCAAAATTCCCCACAAAAGTTATAATGCAAAAAACCAAAAATACAAACACAACAAAAATAAGATACAGGTAGCAACCAAATGTAAAACAGGAAGCCTACCAAATTCTCATGTTTAACATCCTGTCCTGCCATGACCAATGGGCCCAAGGAACGAAGGTTACCTAGAACTAGAGATACATCCCTCAAATCAAAAGATGCAAAAACAGAATTAGAATGTCAAGTTGCCGCATCAAGCACCTTGGCGACAGAGACATTTTTCATAAAAGCTACCAACATAGTGACCGCTCTAATACTGTGTGCTCTCGGTGCCTGACCTTCATGTGCAACCGAACTGCCAGTTTTAAAAATAAGATCTCTAAGGAAAAAGGATAAACCATTCTTTGACATAGGTCTCTTTACATTTCGGGGCGAAACAAATGGCTGATGGGGATGAGCCTGAATGTTCTTCATGCGACAAAAGTGTCTCCAAAGTCGGCCGTATTCAAAGGTTCAAACGGAGGGGACCTCAAGGCTCGAAGGACTTTATTAACGTTCCATGTTGGAGTAGACAACAGCGGCCTCGGTCGAGATAGGGAAAAAGACTGAATTAAATCTCTAATAACATAAGCATCAACCTGTAACCCTTAATGCACGAAGCCGACAGGCCACCGTAAATGTAAATGAACTAAAAACCCGGCTATTTTCAGTAACGAAGGCCTACAAATTGAATGACCTAGAGACCTACAGCAACATCTGAAAACCAACTATTTTGCTTGATAAGTTACTTTTGCTGATTGCCGTCTGGCAAGAGACAATTGTCCTATAATAGAATAATAGAGTGTCGGTCCCGGCACTCTGAGGAGTCTGGTATGAGGCGAAGATCTGGCACCGGAAATTCAGTAGGGTGGCAAACAGATAGACTGTGACAGGCTACTTCTTTCTGTGACAGGCTACTTCTTTCTGAGGTTGTCAAAAACTTTCGGGGAAAGTGTCCATTCCGACCCTTGAACTTTGTTCGGTCTCATAAAGGCATCTGCTAAGACGTGATGACTCAAGATAAACTGAGGGACCAACGTAATCCTCCTTTCTTCCGCCCAACACAGGACTGATTGGGCTTCTTGAGTGAGAAGATCCGACTGTGTGCCTCCCTGGTTTCTTAGGTACGAGATTGCTGTGGTGATGGTGACGAAGATCGCTACAACCGACTCCAACAGCTGATCCTGAAAGGAAAGAAGGCCTATTTGTTGACGTGATCTTCTCCTCCTCTGAATAAAGGCCCGAAGTGACTTCAGAGCCAAGATACGCACCCCAACCTCGATCAGACGCATCTGACCAAGATATTAGGTCCAGCGGAACTGACTCAAGGCGGTGAACTTGAATCCACCAAAGGAGATCCTTTAAGACATTGTGGAGAAGAGGCGACTATCGTGTCCCCGGACATGAAATCCCATGACTGGCAAAGGGTCGCCTGAAGGGACCTCATCCTGAGAAGCCCTCCAGGAACAAGTTGGATAAGGGATGACAAATGGCCCAGAAGAGTCCTCCTAAGAGAGACTGGCTGCATTATGGAGGACAGAAATTCTTTGGCCAGACTTAGAAGATTGTCTATCCATTTCTGAGAGTGAGAGGCCCTCAAAATCTGGGAATTCAAAAAAATCCCCAGATAAGTCATGATCTGGCAAGGGAATAGATTGGACTTTTCCAAGTTGACACGAATGCCCAACTCGACACAAAGAAACATAACTATCTCCCTTGAAAGGAGACATTTCTCTTAGAGAATCGGCCTGGACTAGCCAATCGTCCAGATACCACAGTATCCACTCCTAATCAAAGAAGAATGGCTGAAACAGGAACCATCACCCGAGTATCACCACTGCTCACCTGTGAGCTTTGGTGAGGTCGAAACAAAGGGACTTGAACTAGAAAACTCCGGAGTCTGTGAAAAACCAAAGGTAAGGTCTGCTCTTCGGATGGATGGGGATTTGCAGCAAATAAGCATCCTGCAGATTGATGAAAATCATCCAATCCCCTTTTCCTGACAGATGAAAGAGCAGTCTGAACCGTCTCCATCCGGAACTTGGACATTAGAATGAACTTGTTCAGGACCAAAAGATCTATGCCTTTACAACCACAAACATCCGTGAGTAAAATCCAGGAGGAGGAGGAGCTCGCTCTATGGCATCCTTCTCCAGGAGGTCCAAAAGCTCCTTCTCCAAGGCTTGACCCCTGATGGAGTGAGGGGAATAACTGCTGAACTCGAGAGGACGATTGGAAAGTGGAGGTCTCAAAACAAATGGGATCTCGTAACCTACCTTCAGGATCTCCACTACCCAAGCATCCACTGCTCTCTCCTGCCAAGCTGACCAATGGCACGAGAGACAAGCTCCTACTGCGGTCTCTGGGGGAGGTAATGACTCCAACTCTGAAATTTCTTATGCACAGACAAGGAAGAAGGACCTCCTGGTGGTTGAGCTCTTTCTCTGCCCTTAGGTCTGCACCAAGAACATCTCCCATGTTTCAAAGGGAGAGCACCAGAGGAGGAAGCTGCGGTACCTGAAACCTGAGATGTACTTGGGAAAAATGAGCCAGAAGAAGGAGGAGGTTGTTGGGCTGGAGCAGAATGTGCAATTCTGGCACTAAACTTACACTTACCCCTTGAAGAAATGGAAGGAAAACCCAAGGAAAAAGCTCATGAAAAGGCCCAGTGAGCTTCGTTAGAGGCATCACCTTGATGTTCTTTCAAAGCCTCAGAAAGCGCAGACATATCAAAAAGGGAATCACCAAAAGAAACAGAAGAGGGTAACTGGGAGAAATACAGGTTACGCCTTAGAGAAATGAGAAAGGCCTGCATAGAAGCAGCAAGCTCATTCTGTTGCACAGGAGCAATCAAAATAGACAAACAAAATTTCTCAAAAGGAGGAGCATCGGGAGGAACAAATCCAGAGTCCCTGACATACATTAAAAGACCTTTGAGGACACGCATTGAAAGATTGACCCTCCTGCAAGGAGCTCATAACAAACTCCACGGCAATAAAGTCTTCGAGCGAAACTGAGACCAAAGCCTTGGAAAGCAAAGGTTGACCTGAAAGTCAGACAAACTCAGGATTTTGGTTTTGGGGGTCGAGAGAATGAAGTATCATCCGCCACCTGATAAACACCTCTCCGATGTCGTAGAAGAAAAGAGAGCTTCTTCTTCCCTTCACCAATTACCTTTGAAAGTTTAGCAACAACCTCCGCCCTCACTCTCGTGAACCTCTGAGCATAGGGAAAATGTAAAAGAAAAACCCCTTCTGTAATACAGCAAGACGGAGGTAGCTTCTGCTTAGGCCTCACCTGAGGAAGAAAACTCTAAATAAAAAAGTTTTTTGAACTCAACATCATGTCCACTGTTCAAAGATACACCGAAATTACACGCATCCACATCCTTATCATCATTGTCAGAACCTAACTGTGAAACTCCCCTTCCCCCTTCTAAATAGGTGCCCTTTGGCACTGTTAAATGAATAAGAGGGGACACATTAGGTAAAGAATTGTCAGGCACCTGCCCAGACCGGATCCCCCATAGGCCTTCACCATGATGGTTATCTGTCACAATGTTACCCTGGGTGCTGTCGACAGGTACCGACGAGGAGCTGAAAATGTATCTAAAAGATTGTTAGACATCCTAGTAAAAGCTGCTTCAAAATTTTCTGACAGCTTATTAAACTTAGCTGATATGTCTCTATCTAAATGATGCTGTAATGTATCATACTTCTTGTTCCAAATAATTTCCATCACCAATAATTTTGAATCAAACTCAGAAACTACATGATTAATTACCGGCTGTGCAGGAGGAAAAACATCAATTAATTCGGAATCGGAATTTAAATCACGATACCGAAACTGAAGAATCAGAATCATGAGCACACAAATCAAGGAAATCATTAGAGAGATTTAGCTACCAATTTCTTTTTCTCTTTAGACAATCTTTTATGCTGCAAGATTCTTTGATGTTTAACATACGCTGTCATTTTTACGTCAGACCAAGACTTACATAAGTGGCAAAGAGAAGTCAAGTAAAAAAACCTGTCCACGACAAGTATTACCAGTGTCATGGGGGTCATACTCTCTGCTACTCATCCTTGTCCCACAAACCAGATAATTCCTGATGTTGCTAGCAGAAGGAAGAGTCGAGCCCTCTTGAATATCCATTGAACAGGTCACAGAGTAATCTGGGTTGTGCAAAGTTTGTCAAAATAAAATATAATCCACAATGAAGAAATAAAAGTTAAATCACTAATTTTGTGGATTTGATAAATGGTAAATAATCATAAAGCCACATTAACAAATAATGAGAGCTTTAACGGCACAAAAGGTTTCAGAAATTTATAAAGAGCGGCCATGATGTAAACAACACGGGCGCTCGTTAACGGATTTTCAAGGGAAGGTTTTGAAACTGTCAAATGACAGTGTTGCTAACTGGCGGACAGAATAGGAGGTAACAGGGTTGCCAATGTGGTTAAATTTTGGTGCGGCTTTTGGGGATTTAGGGCTAGATAAATTATGTTAAGATAATGTTTATTAATACATTTTTTATGATGAAAAAAGGTTTATTAATTTTCAAATACTACAATTTCGTAAAAAATTAATGTAAACACAGCAAAATTTCAAGAACATAATTGGTTTTCTTAATAAATGCTTCACCAAGCCAACTTTCCGCAGATAAACAACTCTTATGACACCATGACGCATTCTTAGAATAGTACCTACATAAAAGGATACTTGACATACTTTTGGCTGACATCTGTAAAGCAGCCAATCCAGAAGCAGCATTCATTTTCCTTGTCACTCATTGGCTGTAAACTTGGTGTTGATTGGTTGAAACCAGAGTCCCATCTCGCGAACATGGAAATGTGGGTATTGAGCATCTCTCCCTCATCTGCCTTACTGCATAGAAAGTTACTGATATACCCAAACATAATCGCAAAGCTGTGTTTTATGTATCAGCAAATATCCGCGTAAATCATGCCTAAAATGTGCCCTAAAAAGTGCCCTGCTCCTTTTAAGGCTTCTGGCAAAGAGCCTAAGAGAAAGAAGACCGTAATGAAGCTTGACAAGAAGATGAAAGTTCTCAATATGTTGAAGGAGCATAAAAGTTTTGCCGCAGTTGGCCATCATTTCAATATGAATGAGAGGACGGTGAGATACATAAAAAAAATAAAGTGATATCAGAAAAAGTGTAAGCATTACATACTTTGGTACAGCAAAAGCAGTGTCGACAGTGAGAGATGAAACAATTGTGAAAATGGAATCTGCACTTATGTACTGGATCAAGGACTGTCATAAAAAGAACATGCCCCTTGACTCCAACATCATACACTAGAAGGTGCGACAGCTCTACCAGCAGCTATCAACTGCTAAGGAAGGTGGCAACAAAGAGGATGAGGATGGCAGTGATCTAGAGGCACAGGAAGGCAATGAAGAAGGGGAATTGGAATTCTTGGGCTTTGATGAACCAGCTCCTGAAGAGGAAGTAAAGCCACAACCAGGACCGTCCTTAGCTCCCCAAAGGTTTTCAGGCGAGCAAAGGATGATTCCATCAGTTCCAGCTAAAGTCTGTTTCCCTGCATGGGGAAGCAGCATCAGCTGACAAAGGGCCGGCCGCAAAATATCCAGAGACCTGCAAGAAGATTCTTCAGGAGAAAGGGTACCGCCCAGAACAGGTCTTCGATATGGATGAAACCAGCCTGTTCTGGAAAAATATGCCGTCCTAGACATATTTAATGAAGGACGAAACTAAAGCCTCCGGATTCAAGGCACAAAAGGACAGGGTGACCTTTCTGATGTGCGGGAATGTGAATGGCTTTATGCTCAAACCAGGCCTCAATTACAAGGCTGCAAATCCCAGGGCATTCAAAAATAAGAACAAGGCATTGCTGCCTGTGTTCTGGATGCACAATCCTGAGGCTTGGATCACCACAGTCCTTACAGAATACTGGTTCCATCACTGCTTCATTCCTCAAGTTAGGCAATACTTGGCTGATTTGAACATGGAGTTCATGGTGTTGCTAATAACAGAAAATGCCGGTGGCTACCCTCTCGATCTTTATTACAAGGGAGTCCAGCTCAAGTTCCTCCCTTCCAACACCACCTCTCTCCTCCAGCCCATGTCTTCAAGGCACTCTACACCGGAAACTCCCTCCAGCACCTTGTTGATGCAATGGACCATTGACAGTGAATTTACACTGAAAGCCTATTGGCATAAATTCATGATTGCTATGTGTCTGTCTTGTCATCGACCAGTCACTGAAGGACATGAAGGCGGAGACCCTGAATGCATGCTGGAGTCAAGTTGTGGCTGGACTGTGTCCACAATTATACAGGCTTCTCTCCTGACGAGATCCAGCATTTGGGCATTAATAAAGCAGTCCAGTTGAACGAGAATTCTTGGTATTGAAGGCTTTGACCATATCAATGAGGATAAAGTCATCACCTTCACCGATGCCTACTCTCACCCCCTGACAGATTAGGATTTGGAAGCCCTAACAGTCTGCCAATGAGGAAGAAGACACTCTAAGTTCAGAAGAGGAGCAGGAGGGTGGCCTGACTTGGGAACATTGTTCCAAGTTAGGAGAATGATCAACGATGTCCAAGAGTTTGTTGTAACATGGAATCCTTACATGGAATGCTCCTAAAAGGTTTCCAACATTCTTGATATGGCATTGGAGCCATATATTAAGCCCTCACCACCATGAAGAAGCAATGACAGCAACTGCCAATCACCATGTTCATCACGTATGAAGAAGGACCATCCAAAGCCTCCCGAATTGCCTGAAGCAGTGCCCCTTGAATCGTCTGAGGAAGTGCCTCCTGAAGGTGAAGAGGCGCCCTCAGATGACATGTAACTCCTCTGCTTAGCTGTGCAGTTATATCTTCATCATCATTCATCAGATTACACGGCTAATTCATCATCTTTAATCAACATTCATCACTGGTGAGTACCCTATTCACATATGTTGTGCTATTGTAAAAATTTTTTTTTAATGATTATACGTATTTTGTTCTCTTTCTCTCTTGTGAGTTTACATACAAATGTTTTCCTTGTAAAGAGAAAACTGGACAGCTTAAATAGTAACTGTATGAAAAAACGTGCATGACTGAATACTTATGGGGGGACGATTATTTTCACATATGCAACTA
This sequence comes from Macrobrachium nipponense, assembly GCF_015104395.2. Classification (NCBI taxonomy): domain Eukaryota; kingdom Metazoa; phylum Arthropoda; class Malacostraca; order Decapoda; family Palaemonidae; genus Macrobrachium; species Macrobrachium nipponense. The sequence goes on along the minus strand of NC_061110.1, from coordinate 51,068,116 downwards.
AGTCATACAGTATGTATTTATGCATTTTTAACCATAAACTGTAAGATTTACTTTGAAATAGTATCAATAATATTTCAAAGGTTAATATGTACTGTAATAGGATGATATTTTAATGTATATTTGATGTTGGATGGTATTTTTAGGGATACTTCGGAGTTAACATTCCAGAGAGGCAGTTATAAATATTTTTATGGGGGGGGGGGGGGTTTCCAAGTATTTGCAGGTTCTAACTATTCACAGGGGGCTGGTATGCATCCCCCACAAATATGGGGCAACACTGTACGTATTTGGTATCTGAACTATCAAAATAGGCAGTTAAATCCATTTTTTTGAAAGGGGTAGCCATTTAACACAGATTTTCGGTATTCATGGGTGGTTGTGGTCCCTAACGGCTGCAAATACCAGGGGTTGACTGTAGTTAACCCTCAAACACCGAAGCGGTATTTTAAAAATCGTCTTCCGTATGCCGGCGGCGTTTGCGAGTGAGTGCCGAAGCGGAAAAATGTTTTTTTTCAAAAAATTACAGCACGCTTAGTTTTCAAGATTAAGAGTTCATTTTTGGCTCTTTTTTGTCATTGCCTCAAGTTTAGTATGCAACCATCAGAAATGAAATAAAATATCATTATCATATATAAATATTGGGATATATGACGGCGGAAATTTTTTTTTTATAAAGTATAATTGTATACAAATCGCGCTGTGAGCAAAACGATTGAAGCTAACGAGTTAATTTTTTTCCGTTGTATTTTACACTAAATTACGATCATTTTGGTATATAACACATTGTAAAACGATCAAGGCAACACAGAGAAAATATTATCACAAAATGATGCATGAATTCGTAATGCACGGACATAAAAAAAGAGCAGTTTTCAAAAATTCACCATAAATCGAAATATTGTGCTAGAGACTTCCCGTTTGTTGCAAAATGAAGGTAATTGATTGAATATTACTAAACTGTAAGTGTTGTAGCTTACAATTGCAGTTTTCGACCATTTCGGTCGAGTTAAAGTTGACCGAAGGACAAATTTTTTCTATTTATCGTTATTTATAAGAAAATATATAAACTGATAAAAGCTACAACCATAGGTTGTTTTTTGTTGTATTCTACATGAAATTGCGCACATTTTCATATATAAAACTTTATGTAACTGCTAATTTAAAATGGTGCAAACATTACGACAATCGGACAAAAAAAATTTGATTTTTTCGGAGGAGTTAACGCGCGGATGTAAGGAAAAAGTTTATTTCATAAATTCACCATAAATCGAAATATTGTGCTAGAGACTTCCAATTTGTTGCAAAATAAAGGTAGATGATTGAATATTACTAGAGTGTAATAGTTTTAGCTTACAATTGCGTTTTTCTACCATTTCGGTCGAGTCAAAGTTGACAGAAGGTTGAAATTTTGGCAATTATCGTTATTTATATGAAAATATTTCAAAGCTGATAAAAGCTACAACCATGGGTTGTTTTTAGTTGTATTCTACATGAAATTGCACACATTTTCATATGTAAAACTTTATCTAACGGCTAATTTAAAATGGTGCAAACATTACAACAAATGTACAAAAAAATTTATGATTTTTTTCGGAAGAGTTACCGCGCAGACGTAAGGAAAATTTTTTTTTTTTTATAAATTCACCATAAATCAAAATATTGTGCTAGAGACTTCCAATTTGTTGCAAAATAAAGGTAAATGATTGAATATTACTACAATGTAAGAGTTTTAGCTTACAATTGCGTTTTTTTGCCATTTCGGTGGAGTCAAATTGACCGAAGGTTGATATTTTGGCACTTATTGTTATTTATATGAAAATATTTCAAAACTGATAAAAGCTACAACCATAGGTTGTTTTTAGTTGTATTCTACATGAAATTGCGCACATTTCCATATATAAAACTTTATGTAACGGCTAATTTAAAATGGCGCAAACATTACGACAATCGGACGAAAAAATTTATGATTTTTTCGGAAGTTACCGTGCGGACGTAAGGAAAATGTTTTTTTTTTTCATAAATTCACCATAAATCGAAATATTGTGCTAGAGACTTCCAATTTGTTGCAAAATAAAGGTAAATGATTGAATATTACTAGAATATAAGAGTTTTAGCTTACAATTGCGTTTTTCGACCACTTCGGTAGTCAAATTTGACCGAAGGTTGAAATTTTGGCACTTATTGTTATTTATATGAAAATATTTCAAAACTGATAAAAGCTACAACCATGAGTTGTTTTTTGTTGTATTCTACATGAAATTGTGCACATTTTCATATATAATACTCCATGTAATGGCTAATATAAAATGGTGCAAAAATTATGTCAAAGTGACGAAATAATTTCTGAGATGTTTCGCTGATACTTTTTAGTGCATGAAGAAAGAAATTCGCGCTTGCGCGCCTGGGTAACGATTGTAAACAAAACAACGCCTTGATCTGTGAGCTCCCAGCATCCCCCAAGGTGTGTGATTCAAAAGTTTTCGCCTAGTAGGCCTAATTTTTTCGAGAATTTAAAAAAAACTTTTTTATATCGACGTACCATACGTCCAATCAGCACCCAACAGACAATTTATATCGACTTTTAATACATCCAATCGGCGTTAAAGGGTTAAAAGTGATGGGTTAAGGTAAAGGAAGACTACACAGTAGGTCCAGAAAGGAAGAATGCCTCTTCATACTTTCATCGCTGTTGAGACTTGCCTTGTCTGCAGGACTGGTCAAGTCTGGAATCAAAGACAGCCACAATGACAGTGGAATAAGGCTATCTATATAGCCTATTTCCTCCAACAGAATAAAGGGAAGGGCACAATAAGAGGATCACCTTAGCTACTACAAACCAAACTCCCACAGTCATTCTATGATGCTAAGTCTTACATCCTTAAAGGTAATGATATTAGTAAATAAATCAAGAGAATGATATAGCTGGTGTTAACACTACCAGAAACTGCTGTTTCTGACAAAAACAAGTATCCATCCTAGTAGGGAAAATTGATCCTAATTCCTTGCAAGAATGCTCACTTGACTAGTGGGTTAGAATCAATAATACAAACACAGCCAAAAACCACAAAAGGAATAGGAATACTCAAGTTTTTTCACCAAAAAGTTTGAAACAACAAAGTCAGGCACAGAATCCTGAGAGACGTCTGAATTTTGTGGTGACTGAACAAAGTGGAATATAGACCGACAGGTGGGAACAAAGTGGAATGTAGACAGACAGGTGGGTGGGGTTTCCCCATTCCTGTTGGTAACTAAATACATTGTCATTAAGCTTAAATAGCCATTTTCAGCTAGTATTTGCAAGCCAAGTCCACAAGAAAAGATTGAAGGTTTATATTTGTGTAGGAAAAAAATAACACAGCCTCATACCAATAAATTATACAACTAGTCTTGTGAGAATTTATATAGTAAATTATGAAATTTAGGTAACAACCAAGCACTGGAGCACTTTCAGCCATTTAGCACCTAAGATAGTGATAAGAGGGAGGTGGAGTGGCTGGACAGCAGGATAGACATCCAAAAAATAAATGAGATGAAGTATGAGGATCTAAAGGATAATAATCTTGGAGAAAACACCATAAGATGGACATTAAGATGGAAGAACGAAGAAGAAACCAGAAGATGGACATTGAGATGGAAGAACGAATAATAAACAAAGATAAATTAACAGGTTAAAAACTTGGTGAAACTATAGAGGCCTTAAAAACACCTGTCAGTAGGGCGTACAGAGAAACACAACCAGTTATGTGAGTAAAACTACCTTTTCTATTTAGAACTGTTCATTAAAGATTCAACTAAAGAGATCTAATTTACTAAAAGTCATATGGGAAAACAACTACAGTACAATCATACAACTAAAATTTCTCCTCTTCCATACATTTAAAATTATTTTCAGGTTTTATATAGTAAACTTTAAATAAAAGTCCAAATCAGAATTTGAAATCTTTGTACTTTTTTGCTGGTTTACTCTGATCTTGCTGCTGCTTTCGTCTCTTATTCCGTTGTTTGGCAGCATGTTCTGCCACCATATCTGAGAAATCTTCCTCTTCTCCCTTCTGCTGTTCTCGGAGTGTGGCTTCATATCGAGCAGCCATGGCATCAGTGTCAACAAGATCTAATTCAGAAGGATCAAGGGCTACTTCTACTCCTTGTGGGGCTGATCTGGTCACTCCACCTCCAGCACCCACAGCAGCAGCAGCAGCAGCAATGTCATAGGTATGTGTAGAACCCATCATTGCACGTCCCATAGTCTCTGTTCGTTTTTCTGGTAAAATTGTATATAAAGCTGGGGTATCACCACCTTCCATTTCCGTTTCCATACGCTTCTTACGCAGTTCAATCATGTCTGGGGTTTCTAGACCAGCTGGTAAAGAGCTGATGCCAGATGGAGTAACAAGACCCGTCTCACCTGGTGTCACCAACCCACTGACATCCTCATCAGATTCCTCCTCACTTTCTTCTTCTGATTCCTCTTCACTCTCACTCTCTAGTTCACCCCAAAGAGTACGTTCAACTTCCTCCTCAGCTAATGGAGAATCAAAGTCCTTGCTCTGTGTTCCAAAAACATCTCCATATATTGGTTTGCCCATGTTATCAACTGGAGGCTTACCCCAACCACCTGCATGATAACCAAAACTACAACCTTCAGGTATAGGAGCATTCAACCCTGGGATCTTTAAATTTGGATATGATGGTGGAGGACCATAACGCTGCATAGCAATAAGCCATGGGGGAGGAACCTTATGAGCATTTGCTCCTACAGGCATTCCAAGTGCTATCCTAAGGTCATCACTCATTTCACCTGGTTTTTTATCTTTCATCTTTGTCTCAAATTCCTTTCCCTCATAGTAAAGATCTCCATGAATGGTCATTTTTGGTTTTGTTTGCCACTTGAAGAAAGCATCATGAAGTTTCTGATAATCAATGTCAATCTTTCCCATTTTTGGGCGAACTTTGTCTCTCATCTTTGCTTTTAATGTTTTCTGGTCTTCCTTCTCTTGTAAGGCTGCTCGCATCTCCATGATTCCAGTCCGTTTAATAAAGTCTGGCAGTTCAAATGGTGGTTTTTCAATACCTCTCTTACCCTGCAAATATTTACGTTTGAAACACCAATGCCTTGGAACAGGCACTGTATTTCTTGTTGCTTTCAAATGTACCAGCAATTTGGGATCCTTTGCTGTAACATCATGCATTTCAACAACATCTGGACGACTTACAGTCTGCTTCAATTCTGCAATGCTCATTCGTTTTAGAAGCTTCATTTTTCTCTTAGAAAGCTTAGGTTTATCATCTTCTTCTTTCTTAATATCCTCTTCCTCATCATCGTCATCATCGTCATCTCTGGAGGCACACCTGGTACCTTAGTTAAATTTTTTTTCAAATCTGCTGTGGCAATTTCGGCAGCTTTGATGGCTACTTTCTCTTCTTCTACTTTTGGCTCTGGTTCAGCAATACGGAAGGTCTCAAAGATTTTTGTGAAATGACTGTAATTTGGATCAGTAATTTCCAATTCAATTGTGTCTTGAATATACTCAATTTCCACATTGGGGTCATCATTTTCACTCCTCTCAAGTTTGGCCAGTTCTTTTTGGGTTCTTTCCAATTCTTCTTGGAACCTGTTACGACCTTTCCTTTTCTTTTTCTTCTTCTTTTTCTTTTCTTGCCTATTCTTTGTTGGAAGTTCTTCAGGCATATCATCATCATCATCTTCATATACAGGCGTCATGAAAGGTCCTTTGCTTAGAGGGACTTGTAACTGGGTCTGCGGTGAAATATTTTCCAAATCATCCATGCCAGCAACACCCTCTCGCTCAAATTTTTCCACATCTTCTGGGTTGACACCAACCTGTTGAGATACAGTTTTATTATAACATGTTTTTATATGGGTTGGTGTACATATTTTGTATAATGAGAATAAATGCTATCCACTAAAGAGTTAACATAACTTTCATGATCTGCTTTTAATTTGAATTTTAGAATAACAGTGAAATCTTTTTTACATACTACCTATTTCAATCAAGTTGAATGTAATGACATTTTTAGAATAAGATATCCAATATAGTACATCCTTTTTAGCAAGGAATTTGTGTTAGTAAAAACTTTTACTCTTTCAACACTGAGCCCTACAGATTGTTCTTTCAAAATTGGCTGAATAAACTACACCCAAGTTAAATTCTAAGCTCATTATAATTATATATGGCCACATGCATTCAAGTTTCTCTACGTTAAATTATTGGGTGAATTAATAATGATGAAGATTCAGAAAAAATCTCTCTCTGTTGCTAAAACTCTGCTGTATACTTGCTAAAGTTAGGTCAGTCGCCTATATTAATAACACATTAACTTTTTAAAATTTTCAGCTTTAATCATGGTAAATAAATCAAGCAGCAAGTTCCTTAACTTCAGTCTAAGGGTCAGACAGGTGCCATATTTCAAAAGAAGAATATCATATAATTAAAGTTGCTTAAGCTTACTTTACTTGTTACTATGAGGCTAATTGCTCTTAACAGTATTATTTAAGGGTGATGGGTCTCACCAAATACAGGTCAACCATCACTAATCCAGTAATCGTTACTCTGGTTCCATAACTAATCTGGCACTAATTTTGGCTAGTGCAATTTCAAGTTTCCTGGGTTACAGCACCAACCTGCCTTTACTGTTTGATGGTGCTACTTGTGTGCATATAAACGTACCCTAAGCACATGATTGTCTTTATCTTTTGGGTTGTAAAAAAAATGAAAAAAAAAAAAAAAATGCAGTAAAAATATAAATGAGCATAGGATAAAATATAAATTAAAAAATCATTAATGTCACAGCACAAAACAAGCTGTCAGAAGTTCTCCAACACTAGCGAATGAATTTATACATTCATACATACCATACACACACAACTGCTTTTATCTTTTGGGTTGTAAAAATATCAGCAAGTTTTCCAACACCAGCAAATGAGATTGTGCATTTGTATATACCCTACACACACAATTGCTTTTATTTCGTGTACTGTGAAAATAAATAAATGAAGAAATACAGTAATAATATAGATGAGAATAGTGAAATATAAATTTTAAAAATCATAAGCGTGACAACACAAACCAAACCAAGTTGTAGCAGGCTCTTAGACAGACACCAGTGAATTAGTACTGTGCATTTGCAGGTACCCGATGCACGATTGCATTTATCATTTGGGTTTATGAAAATAGAAAACATCAGAAAATACAGTACAGTGGAGCCATGCTTAATCATAGTTCAGCATTTGCAGATTCAGACATTTGCGGTTTTTTTGGTGGAACGTATAACCAAAAATATGGAAAATTTATTAATTTGAGGATTTTTCATAGGGCAAATCTTCATTTTATTTTTGTGACTAAATACATTATGATAAAAAATTATATACTAATTTTCAAATATTAATATTAATATAAACAGCAAAATATCAATAAAATGTTACAGTAAAAGCCAAAAAATCACAAAACAGCTTACTGATGTAAACATACTGGGGCAACACTTTCTACTCTTGCATCAATATGTCAAGATATTTGACAGGTTACACCCTATCCACTCACTCCTAAGCTTTTGGACAAGATTGAGAAAAGATGATGGAAAAAATTTATTGAACTAAAATCTTACTAATTAAGTATACATTTTTATGACTTTATATTTTACTATGTTTACATTAATATTAACATTTGAAAATTAGTATACCATTTATTCATCATACAATACAAAACAAATACACATACATAATACATATGCATAAAAATTCTCTCATCTCAAGAGAGAGAGAGAGAGAGAGAGAGAGAGAGAGAGAGAGAGAGAGAGAGAGAGAGAGAGAGAGAGAGAGAGAGAGAGAGAGAGAGAGAGAGAGAGAGAGAGAGAGAGAGAGAGAGAGAAACTTAATATTAATACATAAATTAAAATGATTAATATAAATCATTAATTTATCATAAAATGTATATGTAAGCAAAGTACAGTATTTAGTCACGAAAATATGAAAAGTACAGAATATTAACCAATGAAAAAATCTGAGTATGGGTGAGTTTTCTCATTAATAATTTATAGATAGGTTCCACAGAAAATTCTGTGAATCGCTGAGTCAGCAAATTGCGAGCATGCAAATCTAGGGTTTACTGTATTATAATATGTACTGTATAAAACACACAATCGTCCAGAATGAGTTTGAGTAGTATATGTATGGACGTGCTGCCTTCTTTTTCTCTTATTTACTGTACTGTACTTCATTAGAAATTTCGTTGACACTATGACTATCACCCATAATATAACAGTACACGAGAATATTTTATCACTGTTTTATGTTTCATCTTTAATCACCATAAGAATATTTGAAATCTGAATTTCATAAGTAGGCAACACAAGGTCATACTCTCCTCCCAAGCTATTTAAACCATACTTGTCACGTCTTGTCCCCAGCTATGGTACCTCTCTGTCAAACAGTCCACCCAACCTATTTGTGGTTCTGGATTCGCGGCTTGACCTCTTCATGGATTTTTCCACAAATAATGTAGATCTATTATTCGCAGAAAATTTGCCTACTTGCAGAATTTGTCATAGAGAATTATTCAATAATTATTGTATTTTCATATTTTCATAACTAAAAATTACTTTCATGACAAAACTGTTAAAATAGGCAGGTAAAAGCATTTTTAGAGGGGTTTTCGGTTTTGAAATATCAAAATAGGCATTTCTAAGAAGTTTTAAAGCAGTTTTAGAGGGTTCTGCAGAGTTTCTCAGGCCTCAGGGTTCTGTTCTTGGCCCCGTCATGCCAACTATATGCTGCCTGGGAATTATATAAATAGTGCAGAAAAAGAAGAAGACCTTAGAGTCACTATTACCAAGGACTTAAAATCCACAAAACAGTGCATAAAAGCTGAAAAGAAGCCCAGAAGCTAGTGGGATACATAGAGGCAGTTCAAATACCGAAACAAAAGAAATAGTGCTGCAGCTCTACACATCAATAGTTAGACCTCATCTTGAACACGCAGTACAATTTTGGTCACCAACACTAAGAAAGGACATATATAATTTAGAAGGGGTACAAGCAAGAGCCACAAAGTTAATTCCATCCAGCAGGCAGGTAAATAGGTCACCAAAGACAACTTGAGAGCCTGAACATGTATGGCTTAGAAACACAACGATTGCGTGGGCAACTAACAGAAACATTCAAAATAATGAAAAGCATAACAAAAGTAGACAGCTGGATGGAAACTAGAACTGAAGAGATACAATACTTCCCATTGTGGGAACTTCTTTGCATACAAGATATGTGACACCATTAGTTGTAAATAGCAACAGTGTGGAAGAATTTAAAAGAAAGCTAGACAAAATGTGTTTTAGATAATATTTTAAGGTACACAGTAGAACCCCGGACCTCAACACTATTCCGTTCCAGAAGAAGCGTAAAGCTAACTCTCAGTCATGATCCAAATAAATTTTTTCCGTAAAAAATAGCTGAAAACAGATTAATCTGTTCTCAAACAACAGTTATTACCCTAACCTTGCCCTTTCATACAAAACATTACACTTTAATTACAATTAAATAAGTTCCTAATTAAATAACATATTGAATTAGATGAACCTTTTTTATTTTTAAATGTATACTGTTTAAAAAACTGGCCCATCCAATGTGGCTGTATTACTGATAGGAGACAGAGCACCATGAGCTAGGCTAAGTACTGTACACTACTGTACTGGGTGAGCACAAAAAATTTTTTGCTAATATTAAAACATTGAAAAACAAGCCCATATAATAATCAATTAATAAAATATTTCTAAAAAATGTTGAATTTGCCTGTTATCACAAACTTAGGTAAAAATGTTTACAACATGTCATCAGTTTGCCTCTCTGCCGTTTGCCATGAGTGGATCTAAACAAACCATAGCACCGCCCTCGTGGCCTATAACGGTAATACATAAACTACTGTTTACGTACAGTAGTATTTATGGTAAATTTCATACAGTCTACTGGAATACTGTATGTATATTAGTCTCTTAATAAGGTACAGAATCCTTTATCCAAAATCCTTGGGGTCAGGAGCATAATCAAATATACAATGGTCCCCCCGTATTTGCGGGGGATACATACCAGACCCCCCTTGAATAGTTAGAACCTGCGAATGTTTGGAACCCCTATAAAAACGCTAAAAACAGCCTATTTTGTTAGTTAAAACTCAAGAAAAACCACTAAAAATGTTCATACTTGGTTTTTTTAATAGTTTTATCACAAAAAGTGCATTTTATGATGAAATTGATAAAAAACCAGGAATTTGTGGATATTTTTCATAGAAAAATACAGCGAATGCGCGAATTTTCCGCGAATAATGCGGGAAACGTTCCCGAGAGAAATCCGCGAATGAGTGAGTCCGCGAATCCGGAGAACGCGAATACGGGGGGCCCACTGTATATCACTACTACATTAAAAACAAATTGTTTTTATTTTTTCATGTTTTTTCAATAAAGTTATTTATTCACTAGTATAGTTTAACCCTTAAACGCCGAAGGGGTATATTAAAAATCATCTCCCGTGTGCCGAGGCGGTCTCGGAGTGAGCGCGGAAGCGGAAAAAATATTTTTTTCAAAAAATCACAGCGCCCTTAGTTTTTAAGATTAAGAGTTCATTTTTGGCTCATTTTTTTTCATTGCCTGAAGTTTAGTATGCAACCATCAGAAATGACAAAAATTATAATTATCATATATAAATAATGCGATATATGATAGCGCGAAAACAAAATTTCATATATAATTGTATTCAAATCTCGCTATGTGCAAAACGGTTAAAGGTAATGAGTTAATTATTTCCCCCGTTGTAATGTACACTAAATTGCGATCATTTTGGTATATAACACATTCTAAAACGATAAAAGCAACACAGAGAAAATATTATCACAAAATAATGCACGAGTTCGTAACGCGCGGACGCAAATAAATATTTTTTTCAAAAATTACGATAATAGAAGAAATATTGCATTTTCTTGTACGGATCAATGTTTTAGGCTTATTGAGTTACGATAACTAATTACCCAGTAACTACGAAAGTAAGAGGAATTCTGACGAAATATTTCGTATACGTATTCTCAATTGCCATATGAAGCTCCAGAATTTTTTCATGACTGCATTTTTCGCCCTATACCACCATATATAGGGGTTCCGGCCGGCCCCCTTAAAAATATATGTAGTATACGTGCTACTGTACATATGTAGCCTACTAGCCTATAGATTACAACTAGAAGCCTACATATGCATGCTCATGTGGGCCTCTTTTCTTCACAACACGTTAATATATTACACGTAATAACCTTCATCTGACGTTTAGGCTTCTTTCCCATAAGAGTAAATGAATCTGGGCTTTTGGATGCCCCATAATTAACTTGTTTATATGGGTACAATTTAAAGAACGCAACACACGACTTCAATAACAACATAAAACGTGGGCAGGCCAGTGTTGCCAAATGGGAATGGCAATTTCTTGCTAGATTTTGCTCCATAGTGCTAAAAAATTCACATCATACACAACAATGCCACCCAGCCAATTTTAACCGACTGCTCTCTCTTTCGATTCAAACATGTTTCAAGCATACAGTGTACTCGTACATTACGTTACATGATTCCTAATAATTTCGAAACCTATTCTGTTCACTTCCTGAAAATGGTTTTGGAAGATTTTGTTCTTTTTCTTACATGATATATCAAACATAGTAGAATACAAAGAAATATTAAACTTAACATTACAAAGTTCTGATGTCAAAATACGTATGCTAGATGTATTTGAAAACAAATGCAAGTTTTCCTGACAGATGCTGGATTGAAAATTTTCTTGCTAATTACCTCAAGAAAATGAAAGCTAGCATTAAAAATGCAAAATTAGTAACACTGGACTCAACAGATCCATGTTAGTAGAGCAAATGATAGTTATTGTATCATTAAAAATATCAAAATAAACTAAGTCGCAAATCCGATTCATGTTTTTCTAAACACGTAGCCTAAAAGGAAAACTATTTTGTTTGTTTCATCGTGCCACAAACCCCTGACAATGCTTGATCATTCTAAACTATTATTTACTACCAGAATAACAATTATATTGTGTATTGAAAATGAATGTTAAGTATATCCCCAAACATTATTACTACTATGACTAGTACTAGTATTACAATTTCGAAAGACAATCTTGCTGTGAACGCTACCATAATTTGATTTTCATATACGTACATACATTTTGTCAGTTGGCTGGCTTCGCATAGATAAAAGTTGATTTCACTGATATGAAATTATTCCACGAATAGCCTTTGTATTATGAAGATATGACGATAATATAGAAGGTGAAAAATGGTTTTATGTATTTCGTTTACACTTCGTCGCAGGGAGAGAGAGAGAGAGAGAGAGAGAGAGAGAGAGAGAGAGAGAGAGAGAGAGAGAGAGAGAGAGAGAGAGAGAGAATTTCGTTTACACAAATATCGAGTGCCTGTGAAGAAATCATGTATGACAATTAGTTAGGTTCCAATGAAAACTTTGCGTGTCTGTGAATTCGTGCAGCTCAAGTCGTATTACTATACCTGTATTACACATTTTTTTAAAACATCATGAGCACACACACAGTGTGTGCATATGTGCTAATACCTACTGGTTAAAGAGACTCAAATTAGCAGTATCTTTACCTGAGAGAGAGAGAGAGAGAGAGAGAGAGAGAGAGAGAGAGAGAGAGAGAGAGAGAGAGAGAGAGAGATATTGGTCTTTTTAATCTCTCAAAGAATTTTAATCCATTTCTGTTTCCTGTTTCCATGCAAATGACAACAAAAATGTTATTGTTATAATACAATTAAGTTTGTTCATACTGACCTGGCAGATATATATATAGCTGTATTTTCCGAAGTCCGACAGAATTTCAAAACTCGCGGCACACGCAGTGGGCGGCCAGGTGGTAGTACCCATTCCCGCCGCTGGGAGGCGGATATCAGGAACCATTCCCATTTTCTATTCATAATTTATCCATGCCACTGTCTCCTGAGGGGAGGAGGGTGGGCACCTTAATTACATATATCTGCCAGGTAAGTATGAACAAACTTAATTGTATTATAACAATAACATTTTGTTCATGAAACTTACCTGACAGACATATATATAGCTGAATCCCACCTTCGGATGGTGGGAAGAGACAGAATAGGATTTGTAGGAAACTAAATTAAGTAGATGATGTACATCTTGGTTCCTCACCTGTTAGCAAAGTAGACTCTGTGAATACTGTCACTTAAGCCTGCTTCTGCTCAATCAGAGTTGCCAGCCAGGTGGAGACCTGTAGTGCTGGTGCGCTCTGGATGCTCTGTCAACGGGGGCGTGACCTCAACGTGACAAGACCATCGAACCATACATACGAGGGCTATGAAGCAACTGACCACCACCTGACCAACTAGACCAAAAACCCCCTGAAGTTAATCTAATGGATGGGAGATCTTCACACAAGATCTCACCAACAACCAAAAACACAAAACATATTAAAACCTAACCTAACTCCTAACTAAGGGATAGGGAAAGAGCTACCTCCAGCCCCCAAGACTGTGTCTGCAGAAATGTATGGCCCAAGAGAACTACAGTCCTCGTAAATCGTCCTCGTAAATCGTTCTCACATCTCTTAAGTAATGTGAGGCGAATACAGAATTGCTCCTCCAAAAGGTGCCATCAAGGATGTCCTTGATTGACATATTCTTTTGGAAGGCAAGAGAGGTAGCGACAGCTCTGACCTCGTGAGCTTTCACTCGCAAGAGGCTCAAATCAGTCTTCTGGCAAGATGAATGAGCCTCTTTAATGACGTCCCTCAGAAAGAAAGCCACAGCATTCTTTGACAAAGGTAATTCCGGTCTTTTCACAGAGCACCAGAGATTACCTGAGGGACCTCATACCTCCTTCGTTCTATGAACATAAAACTTGAGAGCCCTGACAGGGCACAGGACTCTCTCTGGTTCTTGGCCCACCAGACTCGACATACCCTTGATCTCGAAGCTCTTAGGCCAAGGGTTAGACGGGTTCTCGTTTTTAGCCAAGAAAGTCGGACTCAAAGAGCAGACAGCGTTGTCTCCTTTGAAGCCCACTAGGCTACTAAAAGCTTGGATTTCGCTAACTCTCTTCGCCGTTGCCAGAGAAGTTAGGAAAAGAGCCTTCTTTGTCAAGTTCCGAAGAAACGCTGAGTGAAGAGGTTCAAACGGATTTGACATCAATAGTCTAAGAACCACGTCAAGGTTCCATGAAGGCGGCCTCGCCTGAGGAATCTTCGTGGTCTCGAACGATCTCAAGAGGTCGTGACGATCCCTGTTGTCTGAGAGGTCCAGGCCTCTGTGCCGAAAAACTGCTGACAACATGCTCTTGTATCCCTTGATGGTTGGGACTGCCAATTTCTGTACGTTTCTTAAGAAAAGAAGAAAATCGGCTATCTGGCTCACAGAGGTCGTGGAAGAGGAAACTCCCTCCTTTCCACACCATGCCCTGAAGGAAGCCCACTTCGATTGGTAAACAGCTCTTGAAGAGGCTCTCCTAGCATTGGCAATCGCTTTCGCAGCTGTTTTCGAAAAACCTCTCGCTCTGGCCAACTTTTTGATAGTCTGAACGCAGTCAGACCCAGAGCGTAGAGGTTTTGGTGATACCTTTGGAAGAGAGGCTGTTTGAGTAGATCTTTCCTCCAGGGCAACGTCCTTGGGAAGTCTACAAGGAATGACATGACCTCTGTGAACCATTCTCTCGCCGGCCACATCGGAGCGATCAGGGTCAACCTTGTCCCTTCTGAAGCCGCAAACTTCCTCATGACTTCCCCTATGATCTTGAATGGTGGGAAGGCATAAAGGTCTAGGCCCGTCCAACTCCAGAGCAATGCATCCACAGCGATTGCTCCTGGATCCAGGACCGGGGAGCAATACAGAAGAAGCCTCTTTGTCCTCGACGTCGCAAATAGGTCGACCAAAGGACGTCCCCACAACTTCCAAAGCTCCTGACACACGTCTTGATGCAAGATCCATTCTGTCGGCAGGATTTGGTCCTGTCGACTGAGAAGGTCCGCCCTGACGTTCTGCACTCCTGCGATGAATCTCGTCAGGATCCTGATGTTTCTCACACTTGCCCACAGCAGAATCTCCTTTGCCAGGTGAAACAGAGTCCGGGAGTGTGTTCCTCCCTGATTCTTCAAATATGCGATGGCTGTGGTGTTGTCCGAGTTGACTTGGATGACTTTGTTTGTCACTTTTTCTTCGAAGAACTGCAGAGACAGGAAGATCGCTGCCAGTTCTTTCACATTGATGTGCCAGACTACCTGTTCCCCTCTCCAGGAGCCTGACACTTCTTCCCCTCCTAGTGTTGCTCCCCAGCCCGAAATGGAAGCGTCTGAAAACAACACTAGGTCGGGGCTCAGAAGATTTAGGGATAAGCCCTCTTGCAACTTCTGAGGATCGAGCCACCATCTTAGACGGCTTTTCACCAACTCTGAGATCTTCAAGATCGCATTCAGATCGTCTTTGGCCTTCCATTCGTCCGGTAGGAAAAACTGGAGAGGCCTGAGGTGCAGTCTTCCCAAGGAAACAAACTTTTCCAGCGAGGAAATGGTGCCCAGCAGACTCATCCATTCCCTCGCCGAGCAAGTCTCTTTCCCCAGGAAGGCTGAGACTTTCTCTAAGCCTAGCCGCTGACGTTCCTGGGACGGAAACACCTGAAAAGCCACTGAATCCATCTGAATCCCCAGATACACGATGGACTGTGTCGGGGTCAGATGTGACTTTTCGAGGTTGACAAGAAGTCCCAAGGACTTCGCTAAGGCTAATGTTTACTGAAGGTCCTTCAGACATTTCTCCTTCGACGACGCTCTGACAAGCAAATCGTCGAGGTATAGGGAAACTCTTATCCCTGAAGAATGTAACCACCTCGCTACATTTTTCACGATGACGGTAAAGACCATCGGAGCCGTGCTTAAGCCGAAACAATGGGCTTTGAACTGCCAGACTTTGTTTCCTAAAACGAATCTTAGATATTTCTTTGAAAGAGGGTGGATTGGAACGTGAAAGTACGCGTCCTGCAGGTCTAAGGACACCATCCAGTCGCCCGGTCTCAAGGCTCCTAGAACAGACTGAGGCGTCTCCATTTTGAATTTGATCTTTTCTACAAAAAGACTGAGCCTGCTTACGTCTAGGACTGGACGCCAACCCGACAACTGCTTCGGTACCAGGAAAATCCTGTTGTAAAATCCTGGTGACCCCAGGTCCACGACCTGCTCCACCGCTCTTTTTTCGATCATTTGATCTAATAGATCGAAAAGAATCCGCTTTTTCTCTCCCTGATATGACGGAGAAAGGTCTCTGGGAGTTGTGGATAGAGGAGGAGGATCCAAAAAGGGGATCTTGTACCCCTGCTCCACGATCTTGAGGGACCAAGGGTCCGTATCTCTCTCTCTCCATGCTCCCGCAAAAAACTTCAGTCTGGCTCCGACTGGTGTCTGAAGGACATGATCTTCATTTCGATGTCTTGGGCTTGAAGGAAGCTCTTCCTCTTGAAAGCCCTCTCCATCAAGGAGCTGCTCTAGAGGGAGGAACTCCACGAAAGGGTTTAACCTTCTTAGGAGGTCGTACAAATGAGGACGTGAAAGGAACTGCTGGACGTCTCGAGGACTGTGCTAAGAGGTCCTGCGTAGCTTTTTCCTGCAAGCTACTTGCCAGGTCCTTGACCATAGTCTGGGGGAAGAGATGGTTCGAAAGAGGTGAAAAGAGCAGTTCCGCTTTCTGAGCAGGTGTAACCGATCTAACGGTGAAGTTACACAGAAGAGCTCTCTTCTTAAGGAATGCCGTTCCGAAGTGCGAAACTAGCTCTTCCTAACCATCCCTGACGGCCTTGTCCATGCACGATAGCACGCTGGACAGCTCCCCCAGACTGAGCGAGTCCGGGCTTCTAGATTGCAGATCTAGAACTCCCAAGCACCAGTCCAAGAAGTTGAAGACTTCGAGAGTCCGTAGCAGTCCTTTTAAGTGATGGTCCGTTTCCGTAGGCATCCAAGACACCTTGGCTGTGGATAAAAGGGACCTCCTCTGGGCATCTACTAAACTAGAGAAGTCCCCTTGAGCTGACGAAGGGATCTTCACACCCACGTCTCCCTTGGTCTCGTACCAAACGCCCCCTTTACCACTGAGTCTAGAGGGAGGAAGGGCGAAAGTTGACTTGCCCTGATCCTTCCTTTGATCCATCCAGTCCTGGAGTTTCTTGAAGGCCCTCTTGGTGGACAGCGAAGTCTTCATTTCCACAACCTCCGGGGTCTTACACGACTTGGAAGACGAAAACTGCGAGGGAGGAGACCTGGGAGCTGCAGGCTGAAACTTGTCCCCGAAAGACGAACATAACAGCTGCACAAGAACCTTGTAGTCCGAGACGGACGAAACAGAAGAAGGTTCCTCTTCAATCGAGTCCGCCAGACTACTCAGCTCTCCTTCTTCCCTAAGAGGAATAGGAGACCGCCCATCCGGAGAGGGTGTACGTCCAGCGGGTCTGGCCTTGATCAAAGACCTCCGCTGCTTGGAAGCAGAAGCCTCATCCAAGCTAACGTCCTTACGACGATCCTTACTGCTCGAAGGGGGCAGAGCGTCTTAACGGCGCTGAGCGTACTTAGAGACGACCGAGACTGCCTTACTTCTATCCGAAGCGTCCTTACACTTCTTACCAGAGCAACCAGATTTAGAAGTTAACGCGTCTTTCTGAATGCTAACGAACTCCTTATAAGGAGACACGTCACTCCGAGCGTCCATACGAGCGTTCTGCTGCACGTCCTCTTCTTGCTCGGTGTCCTCCGAAGCGTCCTGGAAAGCGTCCTGCTGAGCGTCCTCAAAAGCGTCCTGAGGATCCTCTCGAGCGTCTCGTCGAGCAGCCTGCCCATGATGTCGAGAGGGAACGAAAGCGTCCTGACGACAAGCTTTCCTACCAGGAGAACGAGATCGGCGATGAACCGAAGGAGACGCATTCGGAGAAAGAGACGAACGCGGAGAAGGAGAAGGAGACTGCTTCGTCCTCTTGACAGGCAGCCTGACGTCCTTCCTCTGCTTAGGCTCGACTGCTGCTGGGCGAGTCCTCTGAGCCACCAAAGAAGATAATTGGTCCTGAAGGGACAAAAGGATGTTCTTCGTAGGCGAAGAACCAACAGAAGGAGCAGGACTGAGCCTGCGAGAAGACGAGGGGCGAGGGGACGCCTTCTTCCTTCTCACAGGTACAGCTACCTCATTCTCCAAACAGCGACTGTAGCGCATCTCAGCGTCATCACCGGATGACATCCTACCTCTCTTCTGAGGCGGAAAGGCGTCATACGCATCCGGAGAAGAGCGCAACGAAACTGGAGAGATAGGACGTGAAGCGTCCTCACTACGAAAAGTCCTTTTCAGAGGACACGAGTCTCTCCGAGCGCTCCACCCCTTGCGTGGGGAGGACGCCTCAGAGGACGAAAAACAGTCCTTAAGGATACGCGCCTGTGCGCGCTCCTTGGCAGCCTGGGAACTTGCAACATGGCCTGCCGAAGGGACGCCAGATCGGTGGGGAGCCCCCGTAACCCTCTTGCGGCTTTCGACATATCCACTCCCTGAGTCCTGGGAGTCCGATAGCGGTCTAGGCCTAGAGGCATTATGGGGCCGATCTGACGCCCCCTCCACAACACTAGGGGCACGATCACACACTTTCACTGGGCCAGTTTCTAAGGCCAACACTTTTGATTCAAGAGTACTTAACGACTCCAAAATCAGAGAAAGGGCATTACCTTCTCCAGACACAGAATCAGGGCCCGAAGGCAACATCACAGGTTTAGGAGAGACAAATTCTACAGGTGTTAAAGCAGGTGAAATGTTAGTTCCCTTACCTTTAGTAGAACCGCTCCTGGAGGAAGACCTCCTGATCCTATCGCGTTCCAATTTACGCTGATAGGAATCATACACCTTCCATCCATCATCGGTCAATCCTTCAC
This sequence comes from Macrobrachium nipponense, assembly GCF_015104395.2. Lineage (NCBI taxonomy): Eukaryota > Metazoa > Arthropoda > Malacostraca > Decapoda > Palaemonidae > Macrobrachium > Macrobrachium nipponense. The sequence continues at coordinate 51,049,149 of NC_061110.1, read as the reverse complement.
ATTCATTGCACCGATCATCCAACAAACATACATGCCCCCTACACCCCATACATACTGTGTGGGGATCTACCGATGATTTAGGTAGCCTCACCTTACAATCACTCTTCACACAGACTCTGAAACTCACTGCACTTGATCCAGACATCACGTTTACAGAAAAGCCAATCCAAAATAAAAAAAACAGTCCACTATTGCGCATGCCAATCCAACAATCCAGAATCAATAACCAAAAGACAATCCAGATACTTAAAGACGAGTAAATCCAAAAATCCTAGGCGGAGGTACTGCAAACAGTTGTTTACAGCACCGGCGACAGAAAAAATATGAATAGAAAATGGGAATGGTTCCTGATATCCGCCTCCCAGCGGCGGGAATGGGTACTACCACCTGGCCGCCCACTGCGTGTGCCGCGAGTTTTGAAATTCTGTCGGACTTCGGAAAATACAGCTATATATATATCTGTCAGGTAAGTTTCATGAACAAATTTATTTTTTCTTGTCTTCCAGAGTGCACTACCAGTAATTTATTTAGACATTAGAGAGAGAGAGAGAGAGAGAGAGAGAGAGAGAGAGAGAGAGAGAGAGAGAGAGAGAGAGAGAGAGAGAGAGAGAGAGAGAGAGAGAGAGATTCTTTCTTCAGATCTCCATTACATGAAGAATGAGTAAAAATGTATTTTATTTTAACCTTTGGAAGCCACCATTGAATATCGGCAGTGACAACTTAAACACAACTCGATAAACGCTCGATAGTTATGGCAGATGACGTCAGCAATCAGCTGTTTCTCTATAGAGAGAGAGAGAGAGAGAGAGAGAGAGAGAGAGAGAGAGAGAGAGGAGAGAGAGAGAGAGAGAGAGACTGTTGCCTGATTTGGTTGTAACATTGACCGTTATCCATTAGCAAAAGTTGAATAATAGTTGTGTGTTGAGAATAATGATCATTTTAATAACACTGTTGTTTTACTGTATCTAATCATAGTGCATGTATTATTACCATATTATAGTATTATGATATGAACATAGATATCTACCATTTAAATTCTGGTTTTGTTTACATTCTTAAAATAATCAACTGATGTCATTTTACCAATATCATAACTGTTTTTAGTTGCCAAAAGGAACTTAATTCTGAGATATGCCTATAATATATAAGGTGAGAATGGTTTTATTACCTTTATTGTAAGTTAATATCGTAATGTGAATCTGTTCATGTATGTTGGTGGTTATCACACTAGGTTTAGCCTACCAATGATCGTCATACACATACCTTGAATAGGCTATTTATTATGAAGATATGCCAATAATATGTAAGGTGAGAATAGTTTTATTACCTTTATTGTCAGTTAATATCATAATGCGAGTTGTTTCATGCATGTTGGTGATTATCAGACCGTGGCCAAGGCTTAGCATACTGATAATCATCGCGTACGCAACAAAATGCTTGTACCGTGATGCTGTGATTCATACCAGCGATATAGCATGAGAAGCAGTCCAAGAAAAAACCCGTGAATGACTGATTCCGTGATTACTGATCCGCAATTCAGCGATGCCCCACTGTATTTGTTCTTGGGTGTAGTGCTTTGTGTATTGTCATATGTTTCCTAGTTTTCTGGTCAATGCTGCATAATTCTGCCTTCGTCCATTCCACTACGTCTGTTGTATCTGATTACTGGTACTGCCTATATGGTTATGGCTATTATCATATTTCCGGCATGAGTTTTGACTTCAGTATCACCTTAAGTCTGCATATATTCTTTCCTCATGATGTCCATCATCTCTGGGTGTTTTATATCCTCTCCTTCCATTATACCCAGGTACTTGTTATCCTGTCTCATCTATGTGCTTGATGTTGTTCCCACCTGGTAGCTTTATCCCTTCAGTCCTAATTACTTTGCCCTTTTGTATGTTGACCAAGGCACATTTTTCTATTCCAAACTCCATCCTGATGTCCCCAGATACAATCCTTACAGTCTGGATTAGGGTATCTATTTCCTTGATGCTCTTACCATACAGCTTGATGTCGTCCATGAACATCAGATGGTTAATTCTGTTGCCTTTTGAGTTAGTACCCAGCATCCACCTTCCGCAGTACTTTTCTCATAGGAATCATGGCTACTACGAAGAGTAGTGGGGACAGTGAGTCACCCTGGAAGATTCCTCTCCTGATATTAACCTCTGCTAGTCTTATTCTAGAGCTTGTAAGTATTGTATTCCAGTTGCGTATTGTATTTTTTATGCTTACTGTTCTTCATTACCATTTTGTCTATCAGGAGCTGGTCTTTTGTGTCCCTACACTTCCTTCTGCAGCCTTTCTGTTGGTGGGGGATGGTGTTTGTATCTCCTAACCTTTCACTGATGATACATGTTAGTAACTTCCACAGGTGATAGGCCTGTAGTTACTGGCTATATTTCCCTTGTTCTTGTCATTCTGTGGTCATCCATTTGGGCGCATGGTGGTTTGTGATACAATACTAGAGTTGTTATGCTATTCGTGGTTGTAGGGCCTTGAAGTTTTTGAGCCAGTTTCCATGGACTTCATCTGGACCTGGGGCTTTCCAGTTGGACATTTTCTTCAGTTGGTTTCTGATTGTGTTTGTTTTCTCAGTGAATTTTTGTTTTATTCTCCACATTTAATCTGCCCTGACTTCCCGGAGCCATGTTGCATGTTTGTTGTGTGATACCAAATTGCTCTATATGTTTTCCCAGAGTCTCGTGCTTGGTTCAGCTTCAGGAGTATATTGGTGGTTGTCTTCCCCTCTTACTTGGCTGTATAGTCTTTACTGGTTGGTTTCGAATAGTCTGTTCTGTTGGTATCCCTTATCCCTGTTCATGTACCGTTGGATCTTATGTAAGTTGGCATTAAGCCTCTGTTCTACATCTTCTATTGTGTTGTTCAGTCCCTTCTCCTGTATTTTATTTTTCTCATTCAGTTCCTCCCTTGTTTTCCTGCTTCTTAGCCTTTTTTCTCCCACCTCTTTCAGTTTACTCAAGTCAGATTTCATCACCATTATTTGCTTTTCAGGCGCCTTTCCCAAGGCGGTTGCTGTTTTGGTTTCTGCTGTGTTGGGTGTGCTGGTGGTGTTGGTGTTCATATCCCCATGAGTTCTGCTACCAGTCTTGCCCCTGCATATGCCAGGTTATTTGTTTCTGTGATAGTGGTGGTGTGAGTTACTCTCATTATTTCATTGACTTCACTTGTTTTCTCCCTTAATTTCCTTATGTTGTAGGCTTTCATGGAAGGGATCTTTTTTTTCTCTGTATCTGGCTTCATCAATAGTCTGATCTTTTCTACCCATTCCCTCCTCTCTGTTACTTTGTTGGTGTTTCTTCATGTGTCATTGTTTGATAGCTCATCATCCATGTCGTCTTCTGTGGTATTGTCTCTCAGTTCATCTTTTTGTCTGACCAGCCCCAATGTTGCTTAACCAGCCCACTGAAGACCTAACCCATGCTGCCATGGCACCATTATTATTATTATTATTAATTGAAAATTAGTGCTTACTATTAGGTAAATCATTTACCTTACAAAACAAACATATGCATGTACCATAAAAATGCTCTCATCTCAGTATATGAGAGAGAGAGAGAGAGAGAGAGAGAGAGAGAGAGAGAGAGAGAGAGAGAGAGAGAGAGAGAGAGAGAGAGAGATTATTTTTATTACTATGTAATGCGAGTTAATTTACACATAAAAGCTTGAAAACTTATAAATTTCATGATAAATTAAATAAATACTTTTGCATGGTTCCTTGACAATTTGCAAATATTGAGTGCCTGTGAGGAAATCATGTATGACAATTAGTTAGGTTCCAATGAAAACTTTGCGTGTCTGTGAATTCGTGCAACTCAAGTCGTATTACTATACCTGTATTACACATTTTTTTAAAACATCATGAGCACACACAGTGTGTGCATATGTGCTAATACCTACTGGTTAAAGACTCAAATTAGCAGTATCTTTACCTCTGAGAGAGAGAGAGAGAGAGAGAGAGAGAGAGAGAGAGAGAGAGAGAGAGAGAGAGAGAGACGAGAGAGAGTGAGAGAGAGAGAGAGGAGAGAGAGAGAGAGAGAGATAGAGAGGGAGGAGATAGAGAGAGAGAGAGAGAGGAGTATGAGGGAGAGAGACTAGAGAGAGAGAGAGAGAGAGATATTGGTCTTTTTAATCTCTCAAAGAATTTTAATCCATTTTTGTTTCCTGTTTCCATGCAAATGACAACAAAATTTGTTTTTTCTTCTCTTCCAGAGTACACTACCAGTAATTTATTTAGACATTATAAATACACATACAGCGTGCAAATGTGGTAATACACACTGGTGAGTGAGAGAGAGAGAGAGAGAGAGAGAGAGAGAGAGAGAGAGAGAGAGAGAGAGAGAGAGAGAGAGAGAAATTCTAAGGCTTAGCAGATGTACAATTATTTTATTACCTTGGGACTTACTCTTGTTAATCTTTGGATTTTCTATGGTCAATTCTTGAAATTTCATAAGGAAAATCATTTGTCGCAGCCACACCCAAATGACTCAGGTCAGCCACTAGCAAGCCAAACCACCCACCCTAGAATTGACAATCTACTCTCAAAGGGTTTTCAGAACTTTGGATAACGAATTGTGTGGTGTACTTGTGTATTTCATGCATAGAAGCATACAATTTTGCCCTACAAGATCACTTTAAAAATACCTTTGAATAAATGTATGATACTGAAATTGTTTTTTCCACAAAACATCTTTGTAATATAGGGGTGCATCATTTGTGAGGGTGTGTCTTCTACAACGGCAAATATAGTACAGTGGTACCTCGAGAAACGAAAGGCTCAACTTATGAAAAACTCGAGATACGAAAGCTAACACGAAAAATTTTACTGCCCTACATACGAAAATTTTTCAAGATACGAAAGGTTGTTGCTGGAAAGTCCGAGATTCGCCCGGACCACTGATAACAATTTTGAAACTCGCGCGCCGCCAACTGAGTAGACTCGCCACCATCCTCCTGCTCTCCCATTGGTTCCTGATGCTAGTCATCGCCATGAGATCCTTCTCTCCTATTGGTCACATTCCTTCCCATCATGCATCTACTATGTAGCAGCGTGCCTCGGCCACTCGGTACCAGCATCGTTATTGTACGCACGCGGTATTCGTTCATTCTAACGATTTCGTTTATTAACATAAATTCGTTAGTGATTTCGTTGTAGTATACGTACTTTATCATGTTGTGTGAGAACTTTCCTCTACTTATACGTAAATTACGTACAGTATATACGTAGTAATGGGTCCCAAGAAAGTTGAAATTCACGGAAAGAAGAGAATGCTCTCTTTGGAGACAAAGATGGAGATTATCAAGAAGTATAAAGCTGGTATCCGATTGAGTGTGATCGCCAAGGAACACAGCCGAAATCCGTCGACAATAGGCACCATCCTTAAGCAGAAGGATGTCATCAAAGCAGCTACACCTTCCAAGGGCGTCACTATTTTGTCCAGCAAGAGGACCCACGTGCATATCGTATCGCTGGCGATACGATAACGGAGACGGCAATCTGCTACAAGGCCAGCGCTATTTTCGGCGATTTGATTGCCCAGGCCGAAGACGATGGAGGAGAAGGGACATCAACGCCAACCCCAGAGTTCAAGGCTTTGCATGGATGGCTCAAGAAATTCCGTAAACGGACTGGTATCCATTCGGTGGTGCGGCATGGGGAGGCTGCCAGCTCGGACACGAAAGCGGCCGAAGCCTTTAAAAAGACATTCGACGAGATGATGACCGAGGAAGGCTACAGTTCTCAGCAAGTCTTCAACTGTGATGAGACTGGCCTTTTTTGGAAAAAAATGCCTCGTCGGACGTACATCACGGAGGAAGAGAAGAAGCTACCTGGGCATAAGCCTATGAAAGACAGGCTTACGCTCGCACTTTGTTCAAACGCCAGTGGGGATTGCAAGGTGAAGCCCCTACTGGTCTATCATTCCGAGACTCCTCGAGCCTTCAAGGCCCACAAAGTGCTTAAGGAGAAGCTTCCAGTGATGTGGAGGGCTAATGCGAAAGCCTGGGTAATGAGGCTTTTGTTCATGGAGTGGGTGAATCTGTGTTTCGGCCCGACAGTGAAGAAATTCTTGGAAGAGAAGCGCCTCCCTCTGAAATGTCTGCTGGTGTTGGACAATGCCCCTCCCCACCCTCCTGCCCTCGAGGAAGATATTCTAGCGGAGTATTTCTTCAACAAGGTTCTTTATCTTCCGCCTAACACCACCCCTCTCCTCCAGCCCATGGACCAGCAAGTGATATCAAACTTTAAGAAGCTGTATACGAAACATCTTTTCCAGAGATGTTTTGACATCACCGATACCACAAACCTCACCTTGCGTGAATTTTGGAAGGAGCATTTCGACATCGTCATATGCATCGGACCCATCGACCAAGCTTGGCAGGAGGTTTCGAGGCGAACCTTGAATTCCTCGTGGAGAAAACTCTGGGCTGATGCTGTATCCGCCCAAGACTTCGAGGGATTCGACGTGGGCGAAGCTGGTGCTGCAGATTCAAAACAGTTGACGATCCTGAAACTGTTTTGCAACCAGATCTTGACGAGATCGTTGCACTCGGCAAGTCCATGGGGCTGGTCATCGACGAGGACGACATCAACGACCTTCTCGAGGAGCACCAAGAGGAGCTTACGACAGATGACCTGAAGGAGTTGGAGGCCATGCAACATAATGTCGTTCAAGAGGAGTTCTCTAGCAGCGGCGAGGAGGAGGAGGACAACCCTATGACAACGGCATAAATTTAGGATGTCCTAGCCGCTTTTCATAAAGTGCAATCATTTGTAAAAAAAAAAAAAAAAAAAAAAAAAAAAAAAAAAAAAAAAAAAAAAAAAAGGACACCCCGAAAAGGCTCACACAGTTCAATGACGTTTGCTTGAGTCGTTTCAGGAACATTGTGAAAAGTAGGCAGAAGTAATCTTCCTTGGATAGTTATTTTTTAAAGAGGCCTTTAGTAGTATTAGCAGGAGTAAGTAAAAAGGAAGAACCAAGTGATACTAAAAAACAGAAAGTTGAAAGTGGTGATGAAGTTGAAATTTTGAAGAAAAAAAAAAAAAAAAAAAAAAAAACCTACGTAAAGTATAAAAAAGTAAAAAAAAAAAAAATGTTAAATAAAAGACGACAAAAAAATTTTAATTTCAGTTTTTTGTAAAGTGAAGTGTTACAGTTTTATTGATGTGTTTCGTAAATTTTAGTTTATGTATGTTTTCCTTACATTTTTTTATGTTTCGTAAAGTTAAGTGTATGTACGTACGTATGTATCTGCCGTTTGTCCTCCTCCTCTGTCGCCACTTTCAGAGATAGCCTCACTCGAAAGGTAAGCTTCCACATTTTACTACATACGTACAGTATTTCTTGTATACCATGTACACTAATACACTTTATTTACAGGTAATTAGCAGTACGTTATTAAGTTAGGTATTGAATGGTCCAAATTGTTGTAGTATTTCATTGTTTATAGGTCAATTTAGTTTTGTTATGAAATTTACTGGGGTGTTTTTGGTTTTGGAGGGCTTGGAACAGATTAGCCATTTTACATATAAAATGCGGTCCAAGATACGAAAAACTCATGATACAAAGGGCGCCTCGGAACGGATTAATTTCGTATCTCGAGGTACCACTGTACTGCCTCTGTAACACTATCACCAGCAATCCGTTTTTCATATATCCATACCAACAACAATTTTTCTATTCTATCTATTATGGAAGGCCTCTGTTTTGTCAAACTTGTAACCCCCTTTAGCAACACGAGTATTTTGCATTGCCTCTTTGTACTTTAAATATGTCACAGAAATGCCTCTTTCAAACTTTTAAATAATATTTTTTTTTCAAATTCAATTGTGGTTCTTACCATTTACCTTTTCTGCTTGCCTGCAATGGCTTTCTTGGGACTCATGTTTTCATCATAATACAAAAAGCCACAAATACTAAAGAAATAGATCAAAACACTCAAAGCACAGCTGAGCAGTGTTTAAACAAAGTGTGGGAACAACACCAACTAGCGCCGACAGACTGGAACATGAAACACTTTGTTCACAAAAATCATGTGGTTTTTAGGGTTAGATTCTGGATTTTTGTTCAAGGACCAATGCCAAACTTGCTTGAAATTTCACGTCAAAATCCGATTATGTAGAGTTCTGATACAACTGGGAACCAGAATTCTCCTCTACTTGGTATTTGAACAATCCAAATAGGCAGTGAACTACAAAAATAAGCAGTCATAAGCATTTTACTTTCAAGTATACAGGGTATATGGTGTTTGAACTATTAAAAGAGGCTTTTATAAGCCTTTCTAAGGGTGGTTCCAATATATCACAGATTTTCTGTATTTGTGGGTAGTTATAGTACCTAACCCCCCCGGTCCCCCACTACGGGGGGTCAATTGTACAAATATAAATTTGAATAAAATATTTTTCAAAAATCATAAATGTACGAAGTTTTACCAGACCACTGAGCCGATTAACAGCTCTCCTAGGGCTGGTCCATAGGATTAGATATTTTTATGTGGCTAAGAACTAACTGGTTACTTAGCAATGGGACCTTCAGCTTATTGTGGGGTCCGAACCACATTAAGTAAGAAATTAATTTCTATCACCAGAAATAAATTCCTTTGATTGTGTGCTGGTAGAGTGGGGAATTGAACCCAGACCACCAGTTCAGTAGTCAAGCAGGTAACCAACTAGTCAAATGAGAAACTATATGAATCAAACAAGCTGTAGCACGTTCTCCGGGATATGCACATGGTAATACAGGCAGCACCCGGTTACCGTTGGTATCGGTCAGCAGCATTTTGATTTTATGCCGCTTGTTAAATATATTCATATATGGGTTTTACCTTCTGTGGAGTTTATATAGCGCCATTGTCTGGTTATTGGTGGCTTAGCCAAGGTGCCGGGACTGTCTCATATAATACAAACATAACGAATATGCATCTTTTCTTCTGCTCTTTAAAAAAGTTATCCTTTAATTCGCTGTATCCAATAATACTGTAGGTAGTCTTGTATTACTATTTGTGTTATAAAATGCAAACAAACCGATCTTGTTTTGGTTTGGGAAAACCAGCTTAGGGTGGAGGTAAGATTATCTCATCGTATTTAACTCAATTCAGAGCGATTTTCTTGCTGATTTAGCATAAATTAATCTGTTTTTAAGTTGAGAATTGACTTAAATATGTGAACTAGTTATTTTTTTCGTTGATAGATGGCACTGTTGTCTGGTTATCAGTCCTTGGCCTAAGTGCAGAGAGACACCCTCATAAAATACAAAGATAACGAATACACATCTTTTCCTTGGCTTTTTTAAAAAGTTATGCTTTACTTCACCATATCCAATAATACTGTAAGTAGTCTCATATTACTACGTATATTATAAGATACAAACAAAGCGATCTATGTCTTGGTTTGGAAAAATCAGCTGAGGGCAGAGACAGGGGCATTTTGCCCTATTTAACTCAATCAGAGTAATTTTCCTGCTTTTATTTAGCATAAATAGGTTGTTTTTCGTTATATGAAGTGCTTTTAATTTGAAATATGACTTAAATATGTACGTCTTATTGTGAACTGGATTGTTATTTTTTTTCGTTAATAGATGGTGTCAGGAGCATGCTATTTCGTGTAAAAGAGAAAAACCTAATTACGTTCGTTATTTTCGTCCTACATAATACAATATTCACGTATTTATCTGTTATCGGCGTGAAAACATCAGTAAAATGTTTTATTTCCTGGCCAGTATTTTTTAATCAAAAAACTTTTTCCACTATTATTTGCAGTAGAGTTGCATTCATGTTGCTGATGCATGATAATTTAAGGTTATTAGCAGTCTAAATATTTTGTTTTCTGAGCTTCAGCTACAACTGCAGCTTAAATTTAACAGTACAATATTTCCTTGCCAATATTTTCTCTATAACAAATAAAGGTATACTGCAAAAATATTCAAGTCCTGTTCTACTTAACATCATTTGTAACATAGCTACGGTAATTTATTACTATCATATGATGGCTGAAATGCAAGCAAAACATTGTTATTATCAGATTCGGTTTAGTTGTTGTAGCAAAGCAACTGTTTTCGTTCAGTTGTTTATGGCAGTGTTTAAGCAACGATTATAACTTTACGAATGATACTTTTATCATTCGTGTTTGCTTTTTTAACTTATTTAACTAGAAGATATGATAAATAAAGAGATGGAGGAAACGTTAGCAGTCTGAAAAAGGTGACTCTCTCTCTCTCTCTCTCTCTCTCTCTCGCTTCTCATCTCTCCTCTCTCTCTCTCGATCTCCTCTCTTCCCCTCTCTCTCTCTCTATCTCTCATCTCTCTCTCTCTCATACTAGGCCAAGATTTACCAGAAAGTTCATTAAATCTGACATTAAAAATTTGTAGAACTATCATGCAGACCATAGTAAATGATTAAGCAAATGAAATTCCACATTTTCATTAAAGAGTTATTACAAATTAGGGCAAAGTATCTGGCCGTGACACTGTCAAGGGATTGTTAACAAGTCTAGGGCACCATAAGGTGGATTGTGGCGCCCATAGACTTGAATTTCGGTTAGAAGCGATTTTCGCTTAGCGTCAAGCCCCAAGAATGGAACCCTGCTGTTAACCGGGGCCATCTGTATTTGTCTTTTGGGTTGTAAAAAAAACAAAATACGTAAATAAAAAATAAATCAAAGCATAACAACATTAACCAAAACAAACTGTAGCAAGTTCTCCGACGCCAGCAAATGAGTTTGTGCATTCGTATCCTGCTTACAAAAACAATTGCAGTTATGGTTTGGGTTGGAACAATAAAAATGAGAAAATAGTAAAAATGTAAATGAGAATAGAGAAAAATATATAAGAAATTCGAAGATGAAGATGTGAATCCTAACAGCCTGTCACATAAAGACATAAATATGCTTAGTTGTAAATGCCAGCTCTTCACTTTGGAAGCAGCATTGAAAAACTTTCTTGTACAAGTCAACAGCATTACCTGTACCATTTATTTTGCCTGTGCTTCATTAAAATTTCACCTGGTTTCCATTTAATGTTTCTTTTTCTTTATCAACCAATTGTACTAATTTACAGGGTATTATAAAGGTGGAATGAAGTGGTAAAATGTTGGGTTAAGTGTATTCTAACCTAACCACCACAAAATCACTAATCTGGCACCCAGCAGGTCCCAATGGTGCTGCATTATCAACAGTCAATCAGTATCTTACTGTTATCATAAGCATTTAATATAACCAATAAGTCATATTTCCAAACTAAAAGACTTCACTTGAATGATCTTGTACAAGAAAACAAGATGGCGAGCTAAGTAGGAAGACGCATGAAAAATAAAGAAATTCAGCACAATCTACATTATAACTCACCACCTACACTATAAGGCCCTTCATGCCTATACAATTGCACATTAAACCCTTGTCATACTAACAGCTCACACTTGATTGTAATAGTATATTACTGGATAGTACAGTGAAGTAAGGCACCGCTTTATAAAAGATCCATGGAAAAGATACATATTCATTGTTTGTATTTTATAAGATACTAAAATGTGAATATTACATACACTAACTTTATATCTCATGTATGATGTAACCCCATTAAAATTAGCTTAAAAATTCATTTTTCAAAAGTCCCACGATACAAGAGTACAGGCAGTCCCCGGGTTACGATGGGGGTTCTGTTCTTGAGACTTGTTATAACCCAAAAATCGTCGTATGCCGGAACATCATAACAAATCCTAAGAAAATCTTACTTTTAATGCTTTAGGTGCATTCAAAACTATGTAAACTGCATTTTTATTACATTTTTCATAAAAAAACCCTTCAAATATTGATTATTTTCCATTTTTGGTGTCATATTTCTTCTGCCAGATGAGCGTTGTAGGCTTCGTAACCCAGGAAATAATTTCTGATGAATATAATTGAAAAGCGCCTTAACCTCGGAACGTCGTAAGCCGAACCCGTCATACCCAGGGACTGCCTGTATATAAAGTACAAAGTACGAGTTGTTCTCTCTCTCTCTCTCTTCAAGTTATGTTTGGTAATTTCAATACAATTTGTAGTACAATACTGTAATATTCCTTTAATAAAATGTGGAAAAGGCATAAAAGTAAAACACATACAATAAAAACATGCTCTAATGTAAAGTCAAATGCCTGCCTACCCTTCTCCACCTTCCAAACCAACCCTTTCTATGGGTGATTCTTCCTGCAGCCTTAACGCTGCTCCCTTCCCATGGCTTCAACCTTGGAATGTATTCATGGCCTCCCACACCCCCAAGTCCCTTCTCAATCTGTTTAAGGAAGTGAGCAGTGTTACCAATTTTCTTAGACATGTGCAGTGTTGCCAACCACCGGAGAGTGGTTTCTTAAATTTTTAAAAATTTATATACAGCCAGTGGAGGTGATAGTTGCAATTCATTACGAAACATGTTAAACCAAACATAAGAAATTATTTTTTTCAGAAAGATACATAAAACAAAACATTAAGTTTGAATAAAAACCAAACACTGAATTATTTGTTAATGGGATTAAGAGAAATCCCATTACCAAATAATTCAGTGTTTGGTTTTTATTCAAACTTAATATTTTGTTTCATGTATATTTTTCTAAAAAAAATTAATGTTTCTAATTTCTCTACTGTTTAAGTGTCCATGTTACATAACTTTCCTTTTACAGGCAGTCCTCGCTTATAGGCGGTGTCGGATAACAACATTCCGGTTTTATGGCACTTAGCCAACAACGTCATTAACCTGATTTTCAACAACAGAAAGCAATTTTCGGCACTGTTAAGTGGCTTATTGGTGTCGGTAATCAGTTTATCTGCATCAGTAAGTGGTTTGTTGGCACCAGTACGCAGCTGACAGCACGATAAGCGGTTTACAGTGGACACCCGCCCCCCGTATTCACGGGAAATGCATACTAGACACCCACCCCCCAAGAATGCTTAGAACCCCTATAAAAATGATTAAAACTGCCTATTTTGTTAGTTCAAACTCAAGAAAAACCCACTAAAAATACTTGTACCTAGTTTTTTCAATAGTTTTATCACAAAATGTGCATTTAATCATGAAACTAATATGAAAATTCAGTAATTTGTACATATTTATCATAAAAATATACTCCCGTGAATAATGGGTATATAAGGTCCATAGAGACCTTATATACCCATTATAAATGCCATTCATTGCCATAATTATCTGTGATTTTTAGTTACTGGCTCTCAGCCAGGAATAGAACCCCTGCCATTAACTGGGGACTGCCTGTATTATAGCCCAAAAGTTCTCAAATGGATTGAAGTTGGTGAGTTACCAGGCCAGTCCTTATGTAACTGATTTTGCTATCAGCATGCCACTTCTTTACAACTTTTTCAGTATGTTGAAGAATCTCTGCTTCAGTTCCCCATCTTGTTGAAGAATTTCTGTTCCAGTTGTGCCGAAAGTCGTCCAAATTGATTTTTAATAACCTTAAATACACCTCCTTAGTTAGTGTCTGACCTTTGAGTAGGATGGTAAGCTTCCCTTTGCCACCAAAAACAAAATTGCCTTATACCATGAGAGAAGCTGGGTGTTTTCATAGTAAGAGCTATGTACTTGGGTTCTGACCTATTGGCCCCTTTCGGCACCCATACACTTTTCCCCTTCGTGTCATTTACGAGAATGTGCTTTCATCATCCAAAGTACATCTCTTCTTTGCTCCTGTGACCAGTTTTTATATCTATTGGCAAAATTCTTCCTTTTCTTTAACTGGGATAGAGTTACAACTTGTTTGGTTTAGCCTTTACTTTCTTATAGGACAACCGTTTTTTAATGTTTTCCTGAATTGTTCTTATATAGAGACATCTAGTAATGTATGGTATTTTTCTTTGTCCTTTTTTTGCTGTTAGTGTAAGATCATGGTCTAACTCCCTCTTTATAAGAGCTAATGTTAGCTTCCTATCTTTGAGGGGGTTCCCTGGTGCCTTTAGATGCAAGGGAAATTCTTTCTTGCCTCTGCCTTGAATTTTTCCAACAAATGATAGACTGTCCACTCTTTCACGCCAGTTTGTGCTACAACTTCCTTTATTGTTAAACCCAGTTTAATATGAAACTTGTTTGTGCTACAACTTCCTTTATTGTTATACCCACTTTAATATGAAACTTATTGCAAGAACAATAGTAGAAGAAAAAGCTAAGAGTCTAGTCACAAAATCAAAAGTTGATACAATTCTCATGAAAGACTAATAGCTGCTAATGAATAATTCTCCTACCCACTACGTACTTTACAAGTGACTGATTGTAGTTTCCAAATATAGTTCATTTCACCCAGCCAATTTTTTAACGCAGGTCATACGGTGATAGTCAAAAGCATGGGTAGTGTTTGCAAACATCCATATTTTGCAACTATAACCCATGCTCACTGTATGTATATAGTATATATCTTTGCACCTGGTTAATCAAGAGATTACTGTAGAGCAAAAGCTTATCATCACTAAAACTGTATTTGTTAATCCAAATACTGACAAATTACAAAAGTATAATCAAAGGTGTATCAGTTTTTCTGTAATGTGCTCATTTTACTTGTAACTGGGTACCTATAATGGAGACAAATAGCAGATATGGAAAACCTTTTGCCAAACTGGAAACCTTACACACTTTCCAATAAGCACTAATAAAATGGTAGAGTAAGTTACTTAATGTTACAATTTATACATGAAAGAACTAAATTTCATTAGCTATTGGTTTAAAAATAGTTGCTGCCCAGTTATATACAGTCCTACCACACCCATTCGCATTTCTGGATTTTCATTTTCATTGGAACCTAACTAATTTGCATCCTCAATTTTTTCACTGATCCGCAAAAAGTTTGTTTTCTCTCTCTCTCTCTCTCTGGTACCCTCTACATACAGTGCATACATTTTTCTTTATTTTATTGAACTGCACCTTTGTTATATGATTTCTGTGACATATTTGAGTTTACTTAGTTTACCTTCTTGCCAATGACAAAGAAACCATCAGTCATTAAGTTTACAGTCCCATTCGTTACTTGGTTTTACCTTTCTGTAAGTGCAAAAGAAAAAGACAGCCAACGAAATAGTATAGGGGTAACATTAGTATACTGTACTGTAAATGCGCTAGTGTGGCAAATACTCATTGGGTGATACTGTACTCTATTTTTATGTGAACCTTTTATGTATTTCTTTTTATAAGGGTAATGTATCAGGCTAACTTGACTTTGGGAGCATCATTTGGGTCATATGTAATATTTTGGGTTTACACTCTAGAAATGAGAATTTATTATAATTTTTAGTGCTTGTACAAAACATTCGCGATTCCTCCTGATCTGTGACGGGTTCTGGAACCTAACCCTGAGAATGTTCGAAGTATTACTATACTACAATGCTATAAGACAGTGGGAACACCATTATTTCTCTCTCCATTTACTTAATATCCTTCTCTCTCTGCATTCATCAGTTATTCTGTCATGTCTTTCTCCCATCACCTTTTCTTATCTTCTGTCCGAAGCCAAGTGCATCCTAAACCGCTGCCATGACCAATTCTTAATGAATGTTAATTCTTTTGGTGACAGATGAGTTGAAACAGAGTACAGTTCCCTCAGAATATTAAAATATATGAATGTAAATGAACTGAATAGATGGAATGGAATACAGAATTTTGGCCCAAGGTCAGGAGCTGGGACCTATGAATTCATTCAGTGCTGAAAGGGAAATTGATGGTTGAAAGGTTTTAAAGGTGTAACAGGAGGAAAACCTCACAGCTGCACAATCAAAGAATTGTTAGGAGAGGGTGGACAGTAAAATTGAAGAAAGAGAACATGAACAGAGGTAAACAGAATAAAAAGGTTGCAGCTAGTAACGACCACGGTGCACTGATAGCACTACTTTCTTACGGGGGTAAAATGCATTGAACAATAATTCTACCAGATATAAATATAATAACTACAGTCCGGTCCCGAGTTATGCGTGATCGGATTGTGCTATTCCCCTTTAATGCAGTTGTTAGTTCTCAAAAATAGATTTACAGTATCTGCGAAGCCATTCAAAGTCTGTGAGTCACGTGCTGCAAAACATATCAAATCTATTGTCTTTTCAAGGAATTTAAGGTGGGGGGAAGGGGGGGGGGGATGTTCGCTGGTATCTGAGAGAAGGGGTGGGGAGAATGCTCGGAGGGAAAACTATTATTCCTCCAAGGGGGAATGTGAGAGAAGGATTTCCTGCTCAGCCATTAGCCAAAACGGAAGGCTTCTGCCTCACGCATTTGTGACGCCACAGCGCAGTGTGTATGAATGATCGGTATCATCACCATCATCATACGCATTATTCAGATCTGCGAAGTGTATTCTGAATGATCGGTATCATCTTCATCGTCATAGGTATTATTCAGATCTACAAAGTGTATTGTGAAGGCTTCTGCTCACCTATTAGTTAAGACGGAAGGCTTTGCCTCACACATTTGTGACGTCACAGCGCAATGTGTATGAATGATCGGTATCATCATCATCGCCATACGTATTATTCAGATCTGCAAAGTGTATCTGATCACCTGCATCATGTATGCATCTGCCTAGAAGTCGAAGAGGAAGACCTATTTTCTTGAAACTAAAAAGCTTGTCCTCAAGTTAAAGACAAAGGAAGGAGCAACTTCCATTTTGGCAGCAGTCGACAACTTGAAATCCGTTATTGCTGAACATGAAGTAAGAATTTTTTTCTTCTAGGTTAACTTGTTTTCACTAAATTTTGATAATTTATTTTTTTCTATTGTTGAAATAGGTTTTGATGAAAATGACTAGTAAAAGTGATTAACATAGAAGCAGATGTGTTTGAGAGAGAGAGAGCCAGGTCCCTCAGTGTGAGGCACCTCTAATGTCTACCAGAGAGTTGCTAGTGCATCTTCCAGTATATTTTGCATCTTCCAATCTTTGATGGTCTGGGATGCAGCTTAGATATTTGTCGAGCTTATTCTTAAACACATCTACGCTCACTCCTGATATATTCCTCAGATGAGCTGGCAACACATTGAATAGACGCTGCATTGTCGATGCTGGTGCGTAGTGGACTAATGTCCTGTGCGCTTTCCTTATTTTTCCTGGTATAGTTTTGGGCACTATTAATCTACCTCTGCTTGCTCTTTCTGATATTTTTAGCTCCATGATGTTTTCAGCAATTCCTTCTATCTGTTTCCATGCCTGAATTATCATGTAGCATTCTCTTCTCCTTTCTAGACTATATAATTTTAAGGATTGTAGTCTTTCCCAGTAGTCAAGATCCTTAACTTCTTCTACTCAAGCTGTAAACGACCTTTGTACACTCTCTATTTGTGCAATATCCTTTTGATAGTGTGGGACCATATCAGGATCACCTGAAGAAAAGCGACCCCAACACACGCTGGGGTTGCTTTTCTTCAAGTGGAAAATATTGGGGTTGCTTTTCTTAAGGTGAGGAATTAACAAGGTAAATAAAAAAAGAGTATGACTTACTCTTATACACAAAATGTAAGCATAAACCTACTACTATAATTATGGGGGACCCCACTGGGAAGTGATTTACAGGGCACTACCAAACCTAACCTAACCTAAGGCCCTGTACCCCTACCTAGGCCTAGCACTGAGAGAGAGAGAGAGAGAGAGACGAGAGAGAGATGAGAGGAGAGAGAGAGAGAGGAGAGAGAGAGAGAGAGAGAGAGAGAGAGAGAGAGGGGAGGGGGAGGCTTCCCCCCTGCAACCCCCTCTTAAGGCCACAGTGATTTTTGGTACCGAACTTAACGCAACCACCTAACCTAGGGCCTTGTACCCCCTACCTAGGCCTAGCGGGGTGGGGGTGTGTGTGTGCGCTCTGCCCCCTCGCACCTTGTGGCACTACCGAACACACCGCACCTTGTGGCACACCGAACATTACCTTAGCTTTATCCGATTTCTCATCGTTTGCAATAACTATCTATTTTCTGTTGAGTAAAAATTCTTTTAACCATCTTCCTACTTTGTCCACTATATTACGTTTTCTAATTTTCTTCGCTAATATATTATGATCTACCTTGTCAAAATCTTTTGCAAAGTCTAGATAAACCACATCTGTTTCATTTCTGTTTTTCATATTTTTGTGCAAAGTCTAAATAAACCACACTTGTTTCATTTCCGTTTTTCATATTTTTGTATATGTTCTCATGGTGGACTAACAGTTGGGTTTGTGTACTTTTTCTGGGTACAAAACCAGAGAGAGAGAGAGAGAGAGAGAGAGAGAGAGAGAGGAGAGAGAGAGATTCAATACCTAAACTTCAAGAAACTGTCATTTCATGTTGAATTTTGAATTTTTATCATTTCTTTTTAAGAAATTGTAATATCATATCAAATTTTAAATTTTCATCTGTTCTTTTTTATCGTAGAATAAATTTATATGGAAACGATTACATCATAAACGTGCCGGACAAAGAAACAGACAGGCCCTTGTAACCAAGTTTGTTAGGCCTCAAATAGTTCACAAAGCCTTCCTTCAGCAGAAGAACTCTTCACAGAGGATGAGATAGCGGCGTTTGAAGTTTTTTTTTTGGCAGAGGATAGGTAGAGGAAATTCCATCCAAAAGGTTTTTTAAAGGAAATTACTGTATCGTACAGTACACTTGCACCCAATGGTGGCAGTGTTTACGTGTGGGAGTTTTCACCATGCTGTGTGTAATTTTAAACTTTTTCAAGTTATTAACACCTTTTTAATGTTTTATTTATCCATAAGAAAAATTTCATATTAGACAAAATTACAGTTTGACTGGGTAAGTTGCCGTTTGCCTTGGCCCTGATGGAATTATTCACATAGGGTAAGTGTATTGAAATCTGCACATTTCCAATTCTGCAAGGCTGTGGATCGACCAAATTCACGCATAATTGGGGACCGTACTGTATACTATATTTCCTTGTGTTAGACACTATTTCTCACTAAAATATAGCTTAAAATACACATAAGTGTTACCACCTTGTTTTCAAGTTTATTTTTTGTCCTCATTGGTAAAATCATGTATGACCACAAAGTATTATTCTATTTATGTTCATCATACAGTTTCCTTCAACAACTTGGGGATGTAATATCAAAGAAACACAGAAATACTACAATATCAATGGTAGATGTCTTTAACAAACTTGAATTGAATAATGATGATAAAATAGAATAGAATACTGTATTTTGCACAAAGTCCAAATGCTGAAACGGAAATTGACAGTAAAAAGTATTGGTTCTCAAGGTGTAACAAGAAAACCTCACAGTTTCACTGTTATGAGAGGGTGGAAAGTAAGATGGAAGAAAGTTACAGTAAAAGGAATGAAAGGGGTTGCAGCTAGGGGCTGAAGGGATGCTGCAAAGAACCTTAGTAATGCCTACAGTGCACTGTGTAAGGTGCACTGATGGCACTAACCCCTATGGGAAATATACATGATAGCATAATTATTAACAACCCCTGATGACGTAAAACCTAAATCCACTGCAATAACAAGTACAGTTACAGGCATAGGAAATAAATAAAGTTCTTTCTGCAACACACTTTCTACAATGTTGAATGCCTAAAAATTGAAATAACATGAAATTCAGTTATCCCTATAATTAAACACTAGAGCTTATAAATTGCTAATATTCTAATACAAGTAGCAGCAACAGCAGGACCTACCTGTTTTGCTCTTTCAGTCTTGAAAGCAAGAGCCTGCTCTAAAGCCTGAGGAAGTTTAACTTCCCTGGGGGCTTCTTCTTTCGGTGCTGAAACCTGCAAAGACATCAGAGGAGGAGGCTTTTCACTTTTATCTGAAGGCTCTCCTGGTGGGCCTATGGCAGATGGGGATACCCCTAATAATCCTGGTGCTGGCACCTGAAAAATCATTGTAAAAGTTAAAAGCAAAAAGGTTTCATAATATATGGTCAGCCTTACTTTAATTTTTCCAATATCGTGACTCCGATTGAAAGCTCTTCTACATAGAAAGCTACTGTTCTATACAAATATACAAATATTGTTATGTACTGATAATGGACAAAGGTTCTTATGAAACAAGTTAAAAGCCCAGAACTAGAATTACAAGCTTAGAACAGCTGCTATAGAACAAAATGCCCATATGTGGGTAATTCATTTTTAGTGAAACAAAATATCTGTCAAAAGTTAAAAGTTAAATACATCTTAGCTGTCTTGCAAAAACAATGAATAGTACTCTTCAGAAGAAGTGGACTTTTAGCCAAAGAAAGACCTTTTGTATACTAGTGAGTTTCAGTTGCTTTCTTTACTGAATCTGTTTGTCTATGGAAAAGCAGTTGCCATGACTTCAATCGCTATGTTTTCAAATGTTCACTCTTGTCAATCACCATACAGATATTCTCTGACTGATACATATGGCCAAAGATTTGCACAACAAAATTGAGAAAAATTTAAAAGTAATTTGTATTTTTCCTGACACACACATTAGAAGTTCTTTGTGGAGTATTTAGTTTGCAAAGAAGACCATTTACACTTATTGACAAGGTAGTTAACCACCAACAGGCAAGAGGAAACCCTTCCCACCTGTTGGTCTGCACTCAACTTTGCCTTCCAGCCCAGGTGACTTTTGAGAGGGGTGGCTGAGGTGGGCCATTCATGTCAAGAAATGGCGCATTTTAAAAGTAATATGTATTTTTACCAACATACAAACCTGAGGTCTTCACACATAGGGAATAACTTTCAGCAAGCTGAAAATCCGGCTGTTAAATTTTTGCAAGGTGGTTATGGTAACAGTTGCCGAAGGTGGGGGTGGAGGTACTGCCCACCAAGTCAGAGTGCACTCAAATCTATGCAAGTTTACCATTTGGGCCAGGTAAGAGAATGAGGGGGGGCGGGGTAAGAGGTGAGCCCTTAATGTAAAGACCTCAGGTTTGTATGTTAGCAAAAATAAAAAATACAAATTACTTAAAAAGTTGTCAATACGTACAAACCCTTGGTCTTTATATATGGGAGACTTACTTTTAGAGAGAGGACTCTGAGTACATTTCTAAATTGACAGGTAGTTTGGCTCAGTACTCTATCTGGTCATGTTACGCATCCACCAGCCAAAAAAAAAAAAAAAAAAAAAAAAAAAAAAAAAAAAAAAAAAAGTCCAAGGACCTATGGGCAATGTAACAAGGTAAAAGAAGATAAATGTGATCTGCAAGATTACATTCCATCCTTGTACTCGACTGACAGGTTCTTCCTGAATGTGACAGACAGACCTATGACCCTGGCCTTGAAAGATCTTGCACAAAATGTACTAACGACCACTAGGAAGTTGCAAGGTATGGTCATTTGAGCATCTCACTAATCAGAGAAATGACAACTTGAACACTATTTCTTGGGTAACTTGAAGCTAACAAACGAGTTGTTAGCATTGGGTTGAAAGTCTAGATTTTAGAGGCAACACAAAGGACCTTAGAAGGGAAATGGTCCATCTCACTGATCACCTTCGAAATGTAGAATGATGAAAGGTACACTTCCAGATGTAAATGGATAGCAAAAGTGTACTTATTCAAAGGTGCGAGAAGGCAGATCAGAACAGTGCCAACTTCAGGAAGTCAAGAAAAGAAGGACTAAGATAAAGCTTCTCCAGAGGTTGAACGAATTTATGGAAGTCAAGGTGCCAAGATCAACTGTCCATATCTCCTGACTTCAGCAAATAATTGTTGTAATTACATCCATCTTGCTTGGGATGTCTGATTGGCCAATGTACTAAATGTACTTCTGCCTGCTCATGTGCACACAATAGAGTAAATAAGCCCAAGACTTGAATCATGTACGCAAAAGATGTCAACTAGGTGACAACAGCATCTGATCTTTCTAGGAGGAAATTTATCCAAGTACTGACTAGTCGTCCCAATAGTCCCAGTGTTTCTGCCCATGGATGCGAAAGGCATCTCCTTGACGTCAACAAAATCCATTGCTTCAGGGGGGTCACCTATCCATGTACCAACTGACCCCATAATTGCTAACTTCGCTGATAGGATAAGTGATATTTTCAATGTGGCATAGTTGATGGCTATTATGCCTATTTTCCATAGAGACAGAGCTGAATAGTAGTAATATCTTCGGTGTCGCGATTGAAGGAGTAATTGAATGTCTTCCTAGATCAAACAATTCTTCAAAACTTCGAGGTGTCAAGACCAATTGTCACTAACACTGACCCTAGTGACTGAACTTGTCTGTCTTATGTCCATCTTCTTGGAATGTGTCTGGTTGACTGCTGAGCTGAGCATGCTACTAGAACCCATGCACCCGCACCGTCAATGGAGTGCACACCATCAATAAAAGAGATGACAAGACACTAGCTGGGTTCCCCCCTTCGTTGACTAAGGAACTACCATGGAATTGTTCCTTAATAACATTAAGGAAAGCCTATCTTCAGATCCTGAGGCTTGGAGAGTTTAGAAGACCCAGGTTATAGAGGTACAGATGAGGTCAGGTTAGGCTAGGTTTAGTTTAGGCTAGAATGGGTTGGGTAAAGTACCCACTTTACCCAACCTAACCTAACTCAACCTAGACAATTGAAGAACATGTAACTACCCTCTGGAGGATGCCATGAAAGAAGAAGACCCGTGATACTGAAGCACAGGTTTCGTAAGATTAGGCTAGGTAGGCTAGCGTAAGTACCAAACTGAACTTAACCTAACTTAGTCCCTTTTAGAGCAAGAGACTACCTTCTGGTTGAAGCCATTAGACATAAAAGTTCCAGGATATAGAAATGAAGGACTGGTACGGTTAGGCTAGAACTAGTTAGGCTTAGATAAATTAAGTACCCAACTTAACCCAACCTAACCTCTTGAGGTTTGAATGAATGCCCTTCAGTTGAAACCTGGAGGCATGAAGTACCTCTGGAGGAGATGTGTGTACCACACCCCAAGGGGATAGTAGTCGTCTTGCCATTAGGCTAAGTCCTCTCACCTCTTTGAGGGATGATGGGGGAACGAATGGGGAGACCTTTTCGAAGACAAGGAGTCCCCTTTAGTCTTCACCCTTGCGCTAAGAAAAGTATGTATTGTAGAAAAGAAAACTGAGACTGTTGTACTGAGGAGTAGGCCTGATCCACAGATCTACAGAATTAGAAAATAATTCTGATCACACAAAGAAAAGACCTTGAACAATCAGAATTGATTAATTCCTGTTTTGGAAGTGTAGGACAGTATGGTTCTACAGAACTTCACTGTAAACAAAAACAACCTGCAGTCAAAAACGAATCAAGAATCCAAAGAAATCTGTGCTGATGATCTGTAACTACCTTGGCTCAAGGAGTTGAATGCTTGAATGTGAACGGTGAAATAAGATTTCTTCCTGCCTGAAGTGTTGAAATCTCTGGCTGAACACAATAAAGACAAGTCAATTCCCGCAATGACAGCCATATGGGTCTGACTGAATTAATTCATTTGACCGTGAAAAAGACCCCGTCAACTTATATTAAAAAGGATGTAAAAGTTGGCAGAATGATCCCGTTCTTGTGTGTCAAATGGTATGGTAACATCTGTTGGCCGTTACCTACGTGATTTAGAGGCATTGCACAGATGTACTGCTGATGCACTTCTACATGGGTTGTCGCTGCCTCGCCATCATTCTGTTTCGCATTCTCCTGGGTGAAACCGTGACCACCACTCGTATTCAGGCGGCCCCAAACGAGAAAAAGACTCGGACAGCTATGGACGTGACTCGCACAGTTGTGGATGTGACTCGCACAGCCATGTATTTGACTCTCAAGGCAGCGGATGTCATTCGTGCAGCTGTGGATGTAGTCTCTTTAATTCAGATGGATTCTGTTGTTGCTACTTAAAAAGGAATTCTCTAGACTTTTATATAAAGTGTATTGATAAAGAATCATGTGGTTGTCCGACACATGATGATAAGGGGGATAATGATATACAGCAGACCCCCCGTATTTGCGTTCTCCGGATTTGCGGACTCACACATTCGCGGTATTTTTCTATGAGAAATATCCACAAATTCCTAGTTTTTTTAAAATAAATTTCATCATGAAATGCACTTTTTGTGATAAAACTATTAAAAAACCAAGTATGAAAATTTTTAGTGGTTTTTCTTGAGTTTTAACTAACAAAATAGGCTGTTTTTAGCATTTATATAGGGGTTCCAAACATTCACGAATTCTAACTACTATTCACGGGGGTGTCTGGTACGCGGAAGAGTAATGGGGGTTTAATGATTTTCTTTGGGATTTTCTTTAATTAATTTTATTCCATTTTTATGTTAGATATTTTGAGAAAATAAAGATTATATTTTTGTATAGTGAGAGTCTGAATTCGCCTAAGATTTAATGATTAATTTGCAGCCAGCTACAGGGATGACAAGTGATGGGAACATACCAAGGTAGGTCTTGCTATAAGTTCGCTCCTTTTAGTTAAATGGGGTCATTTGACCCCTTAACAGTTTGGTAGCAGTGGTAGTTATATACAAGCAGTCCCCGGGTTACGACGGGGGTTCCGTTCTTGAGACGCTTCGTAAGCCGAAAATCGTTGTAAGCCGGAACATCGTCAAAAATCCTCAGAAAACCTTACTTTTAATGCTTTGGGTGCATTCAAAACTATGTAAACTGCATTCTTAGTGCATTTTGCATAAAAAAACCTTTAAATATTGATTATTTTGCATTTTTGGTGTCATATTTCATCTGCAAGATCAGCGTTTGTAGGCGTCGTAACTCTGGAGCATGCGCCATAACCCTGAAACATGCGTCGTAACCCTGGAAATAATTTAAGATGAATATAATTGAAAAGCGTCGTAACCTCGGAACGTCGTAAGCCGAGACCGTCGTAACCCGAGGACTGCCTGTATTTTTGACAACTGTCTGTCTACTGCTGACATAAGTGTTGAAGTCAGCGAAATTCGAGTAGTCGAGGGGTCAGCCAGCCTTCTAAGGCAGTGGCAATATTCATTGTATGCAGGTGTAAATACAGCGGAGATTATGGTATAATAAATAAATGGGGCAGTCTTACGGGCAGATGACTTCAACGTGTTTAATGTGCCATTCTTTAATGACGACGTAAGTGTTGAATATTTCCTTTCATTTTTATTTTTATTATGTTAACAATTTGCTCACAGGCTCATTTCATTTTGTCTGTCTGTGGGATCTAAAGAACAGTAGTGGTTTGCTCTTAATTGCAATGCATGGGAATATACAGTACGACATATTTCATTTTTGTATGTAAGCGTGAGTGAGAGAGAGGCTGGCAGATTGATTGTGCTAGACTCAGCAAATACCGAGGAGAAGCAAAGGTTCGTGTTATTTTCTCTCTCTCTCGCCTCTTCCCATTTTCTGTTGATCAGCTCTTGACATCGTAACAGCTGCAAACAGCTGATAACCTTGACCTTCAAATCGAAAGAGTAGATCCCCCCCCCCCCCCTTAGAGTTGAGATGTTTGTTTATTGGGAATTAGTACAAGCAATTTCCTTTTATTGGTGAATGATATTATTACTTTCGTGTTGGCGGTTTTGTGTGGGGATAAATATATTGATGTTATTGAGGTCGGGACAAATCTTGAATAATAAAAGTTCACCTAATGAAGGCAAAATGGCTGAAGCAGGTAACAGTCAAACTTTGGTGCATAAGATAACTAATATAAGTGCGGGAGTAAACCCTTTTCAAAGCATTGTTGATGGCGTTCTGTCCCAACCAGTGTAAATTTTTATTGAGGGAGTTAATAACTACTTAAACATCAAGGGAATTAAAAATGAGGCAGAGGCGTTCACAGAGGCAAAAGCCTTGTTAGATTTCAATAAAAGGGATTTATCATTTAGATACCATAGTTTCCAATACACAAAATGTTGGTAATGGACAGAATTACAAGCATTTCTGAGGACAGCCTATGGAACAAAGGAACACGGAGATATAGTGAGACCTAAGAGGTCTTTACAAGATTAGGAAAAGTAATAAAACCTTATTGGGTATAGCTCAACACTTTTTGACTCAGCAGGAGAATGGATACAGAAATTGAAAAATTCCACATGAGTAAATGGTGATAAAATCTCACTTAACATTTACCTAAAATAAAACATTTTTCCATGTTTCTACATGACGTCCTGGACGCCATTGTAGATAACTTTGATGAAAAGATTGAACCCACATCAGATGAGAAACTGATTTATTCCCAAATTCAGAAACACATGTCCAAATGTCCCACAGTGGATAGTACATTTTTTAATGGGACCAGTTCAAGAAATACAACACAAAGAGACTCAGAGTTTCCTTCTCCCCATTTGTGTGCAAGAATGACAAATTTTCTAAGACAATTTGTATTTTTCATAGCTACAAACCTGAGGTCTTAACAATAGGACCATTTCTAGCACCTAGCTGGATCCGGTTAAAAAGCAGATGAAAGCAAGGAATCTTGTGATATCTGGCAACGCATGCGTAGATTGGGTGAAGAGCGGTCAAAGCCGATCATCTATGCCAGTCTTTCCCAACTCAGGATGACTTAACAAAAGAGGGGCAGCTAGCTAGAGGTGGGCAGTATAACGTTAAGACCTCAGGTTTATAGCTATGAAAAATACAAATTGTCTTAGAAAATTTGTCATTTGTTCATACGCGAACAAACCCTCAGTCTTAACAATAAGATAGACTCATACTTGGAGGGAGTATAAGACATCCAAGACCGGCTGGAGGCCTACCCACCAGTCCTGCTCTCAAAAGAAATAGTTCTTGGAGAGGGACTGAAGCCCATTTAGAAGCTAGATACACTAATATCTAACCACTTAAAACCTGAGTGACGTACAATGATATATGGGATAACCATTGTATAGGGAACCAAAGAGAAACTTTGACTGTCCAAATAACAAACCAAGACACTAGGGCTTGTAGTACTCCCGTCTCCTCCTTGCCCAGGAGCGGAGCCTATGCTACTAAATAGTGGGTAAGATATTGTATATTGCACGACCACACTACCAGTATGACTAACTCACTCACCTGTATCAGACCAGTCCAGCAAATGATGTGTCAATTCCTTAAACTGCCTGAAGGAAGAAGGAAAGGTACAAGAGAAAGAAGGAGACCAACCAACTCACTCATTCTCTCATCCACACAATCATCTTAGGTAAGATATAAAGGTGCCCCGTTAAGGGCAACTATGAGTTACACAACCTGTTGGGCAGCCACCACAGACCCAGGGAAAAAGTGTCCATAGATCTGTGGGCAACATCCTTAAGATATACAGCCAAGTTCTTTTTGAAAGCCAGAGAGGGACCAATACCCCTAACGTCATGTGCTCTAGCCTGCACAGACGTGGTGATGGAATCATCAAGAGTCAAGTATACCTGTCTGATGGCTTCCCGTATCCAAAAAGAGATAGTATTCTTAGACACCTCTTTCTTTGTACGGTCTGTACTAAAAAAAAGTCTGCGGCAGCCTGGTCTAAGGTGCCGGGTACTTTTAAGATAGCAATGCAGGGCCCAGACAGGGCACAACAAAAGCTCTTGAGCATCACCACCCCCAAAGTCAGTCAGTGATGGAATGGAAAACGAAGCGAACCTGTCATCATACACAGAGGGTTTTGGGTCTTGGCCACAAATTCAGGGACAAATTCGAAGGACACTGACTTCCAACCCCTGGTGTGCTTCACCTTATAATTCAGACCGTGGAGCTCTCCTACCCTTTTGGAAGATGCCAAAGCCAAAAGGAAAACAGTCTTGAGAGTCAGGTTCCTGTCAGATGAGCGACACAAGGGCTCATATGGACTCTTAGTTAAGCTCTTAAGCACCAAGGAAACATCCCACGTTGGAGGCTTGAGCTCTCTAGGAGAACTTGACAGCTCAAATCCCTTAACTAGCAGGGAAAGTTCCCAGGAAGAGGAGATGTCGATACCCTTCAGGCGTAACACCAAACTCAGTGCCTCCCTGTAGGCTCTAATAGCAGAAACGGACAAACATTTCTTGTCTCTGAGGAAGGTTAAAAAGTTTGCTATTCGCTGAACAGAGGTCATGAGTGGAGAAAAATCCTGTTTACGACACCAATCACAGTAGATCGCCCATTTGCCTTGGTAAACTGTGGAGGTTGACTTCCTAAGACTGCTGGACATGTGCCCAGCTGATTTCTGAGAAAAGCCTCTCTCTCGGAGGAGATAGTTGATAGCCTCCAGCCGTGAAGAGACAGGGATTCTACTGACTGGTGGAACCTTTCTGCATGGGGCTGACACAAGAGATGCCGCCAAGGGGGAATCTCCCTCGGAATCTCTGACAACAATAACAGCAGATCTGGAAACCATTCTGCCTGAGGCCACAGAGGGGCTACCAAAGTCATTCTGAGACCCTGTGAACTCATCAGCCTGTTCAGAGCCTGACGGATCAAACAAAACAGAGGGAAGGCATACACCTCCAGGTTGTCCCAGGAATGTTGGAATGCATCTTTTGCCAATGCTAAGGAATCTGGAACCACTGAACAGAACACCTCCAGCTTCCTGTTGTAGTGTGTCGCGAAAAGGTCCAGCATGGGTCTCCCCCAAATCTGGAAAAGCTTGTCTGCCACCACTTGATGAAGGAACCACTCTGTGCCTAGGATCTGATCCTGGCGACTGAGTTTGCCTGCAACCACGTTCCGTTTCCCTGGGATATACCTGGCTGAGAGCTCTACCAAATTGCTGATTGCCCACTGGTGAAGCTCGACGGTCAAAACATGAAGTTGCTGAGAAACCAGGCCTCCCTGTTTTTTCACGTAGGCTACCAACGTGGTGTTGTCCGACATGAGAACGACAGAGTGACCCTCTACCATCCCCCAAAATTCCTTCAGACCCAAGAAAGCCGCCTTCAACTCCAAGACGTTGATATGCTGCTGCTTGTCCTCCAAACCCCAAACGTCTGAAGCGATGAGGCTGCCTAAGTGCGTGCCCCAACCTGCGAGGGAGGCGTCCGAGAACAGAAGGAAGTCCGGAGGGAGAGAACGCAGAGGGACGCCCTTCAATAGATTCTGGTCGTCCAACCACCAACGAAGGTGTTCTTTCACTTCCAAAGACAGTGGAACCATAAACAGGGGAAAGTCCCCCGCCAGAGACCAGAATTCCCCAAGTCTCCACCGCAGAGACCGAAGATGAAGACGACCATGAGGGACCAGCTTCTCCAGGGAAGATAGCACTCCCAGAAGAACCTGCCACTGATGAGCCGACTGATACGACTTTGACAGGAAGTTGCGCGCCACAGCCCGCAACTTCTCCAATATTTGATCCGACGGGAAAACTCTTGCCACTGTCGTATCGATGACCATGCCCAGGTAGAGAATCCTTTGAGTGGGTGCGAGGTTTGACTTTTCCTGGTTGACTAACATGCCCAGGTCCAGACAGAACCGAAGAAGACGATCCCTGTCTTGCAGCAGCTTCTCCCTGGAAACTGCCAAGACCAACCAATCGTCGAGGTAACTCAGCAAACGGATCCCCTGAGCATGGGCCCAACTTGACACGAGAGAGAAGACCCTTGTGAACACTTGAGGGGCTGTCATCAGCCCGAAGCACAAGACTTTGGACTCGAAGATCTTGCGTGGGATGAACAGGGATTTGGAAGTATGCATATCCCTCAAGTCTATCGACAGCATGAAGTCGCCTTCCCTCACAGCTGCCAACACCGAGCGCGGGATCTCCATCTTGAACCGTGTCTTCCTAATGAAGCGATTCAAGGTGGATAAGTCGATCACAGGCCTCCATCCTCCCAACGCCTTGGGCACCAAGAAGATGTGACTGTAAAACCCCGGGGACGGACGCACTACTTCCTCTATTGGATCCTTGTCCAGCATTTTCTGCACTTCCTCCCGAAGAGCCAAGAACTTCAGAGAATCTGGGGGATACGTCTTCCTGAGCTGCAGCTTGTCCGACAGAGGAGGAGAGAAGTCGAATGGCAACAGGTATCCCACCCAAAGGACATCTACCACCCACTTCTCCGGCCCGTAACTCTGCCACTTGGCCCAATGGCCAGCCAGGCACCGCCCAACCCGTCGCGCAGGAGAGGGAGAGGCGCCCAACATACTGACGGCCCCCCTGACCTCTGCCCCTGGGGCCTCTTCTTGGTTTAAGGGGACCGTCCGCTATGGCGGATGGTTTATCAACTTGAAAAAATAAAAAATAGTTATTATTTCTATCTATGCAGAAACATGCCGTACATGCTTCCTAGAAGTTTCAGCCAATTATTGATACAAATAATGAAGATATAGCGGTTTTTAAAAGATGACGTCATCATAACTGCGTCGTCTGTATGACTGAGTTTGACAGGATCGTCTTAAGAGTGTTTATTTTTGCATATATACAGCGATTTTTTCAGATTTGTTTTGAAATTCTCATACGTCTGGCAGCAATAAAAGGTAGTGTGAGAGCTCTGGGCAGTTTTAGGCGAGACTCAGCTTCACTCAAGAGAACAACTCAGTTACTCCACAGATGTCAGAGTGGTTGCATGCACATGCGTTTGTTTACTTGCTGTTTACGTTGTTTTTATAACTTCCTAGTGAACTTATAGCAATGCCAAAGTTACTTAAGATCAAGAAGGCTACTAAGCAACTAAGGCTAGCAAAATTAGCGAAGGCCAGGAGTGTGCTGAAAGAAAAACATGAAAATTCATTGTTATCAGCTCCCTCATTGTCTCATGTCACGCTGTCAACATCATTGTCTCGTGTCACGCTTAGGGTATTAATACCACTTTTAGGGGGAGGACCAGGATCCTTGATGTAGAAATCAACAATAAAAGTACAAATAAAGTAATTATAATAATGTTGTTTTGACTTTTCTAAGAAAAAAGTGAAAATTTACATAGCAAATCTTTGGGAGCTCATAATTCAAAAACATACTTATTCGCATGTTGGTAGCCATTACTCGGTTATTTATTGTCCAATTTTAAAGCGAAAGATACCATTGGAAAGAGGAATAAAGATCCCATAATTCCTTGTGAGCCAATTTTTTCTTTCTTTCTTTCTTTTTTTTTATGATTTTTTTGAGTCTAGACAAAAAAACTTTCATAAAAAAAAAAAAATCTAAATTCTGTTCTCACAGATTTATTCTGTATATAAAGTAGTTTTTATGGTATGATTTTCAATACAACTGATGTCATAGCGGAGAAATCGCTACCTAATTTTTTTATTAAATTATAATTTTTGCTAATAAAACTAAGTTTTTGCTCAAATGACTTGAAATTTTTGTATGATGAAGGTATTATATATATCTACAACATATATGGAAATTATGTATTTTGTATAATGAACAAAAAAAATACACAACATAGCGGACGGTCCCCTTAAAGGAAATAGGAGCGAAAGGGCCGTTGACCTTCCAACTTGGGCTGTGTCGTACGGGAAGGCCCTGCCAAACTCGAGGTCCTCGATGGCCTACAGGCGACGATTTCCTCGACTGCTGCTGGACTGGGGGAGGAGGGGGGGCCGGACGTCTCCAAGGCCGGGACTCTGATTTAGACACGGCTTGGTGCACCAGTCGGTCCTTGGTGTCAGCCCGCCGTCGGTCTATTGCATTTTCAAGTTCTGTCCGTGGAAACAAGAATTGCGACTCCAACAGATCACCGTTCCTCAAGGCCAGCAAAGACTCTGTGTCGAGCGACCTCTCCAGCTTAGACAAAGCCGCGGCCCTCCTAACCAGAAGAAGATTAGCCCATAAATTGGCAATGAGGTAAGCCAAATAAGAAAACGCCTTGCCCCCGGACTGCAATAGACTGGCAAGTGAGGCGGCACTCACCAACCCTTCAGGGGACCTGTCAGAAGCTACCTTGGCAATCACCACAGACCAGAGGTCCAGCCAAGAAACCGTCTGCAACATGGAGGCCGCCGTAGATTCCAAAGCTAAGGCGTCTCGCGGAGACAAGGACGGAGCCACTGACCTCAACTGTTCCAAAGTCAAACCCGGCTTCAGGCAAATGATGTCTGGGTTAAGGTGGCGTGACAACAAAAACACAGAGCTTGTAGCATAGTACTTCCTATATCTTGTGGCAGCTGAAGAGATGATTTGGGGTCCTGAGTAGCTCCCACCAAGGCTTCCAAGCAAGAAGTGTAAGACGACCGAGCCTGAGTCCTACTTTCCAAATTGTTGAACCCACAAATGAGATCAACAACTTCCGAAAAGGAAGACAGAAACTCCTGCGTGTCCCCCTCCTCCTGCTCTGGCACCGGCGACCGACGACGAAAAGGATGTGCAGGCTCTTCTAACGCGCCTTTTTAACCAAAATTCACAGGAGGGTTAGCAGCCGAACAGTCTGAAACCCCTACTAACCTATCAGGGCTGGGTCCAAGCATCAGCCTCCGAGACGGACCCCCATGAACAGTCACAGGCGTGGCGGCCGTACGTACGTGAGATGGGAGGAAACTCAAGCACTAAAGATTGATGGAGAATCCCTTATAATCGAAGTCTTGGAAGCACCAGTTAAGAGAGGCAGGCAAATACTCTGGGTGCACCAACTCCGTGCTCACTACCTTCGACCTCTTGACAGGCGCCTTCAGATCTTTACGGCGATGAATAGGCCTTGGAGAAGAAGGAGCACTAACATCACGTGCATGGGCAGGGGAGGTTGCAACACGCTCACGATGTGCAAGGATGGAAGGGGGGGGGGGGGTTGCACGTTTGAGATTCGGCGGCAAAGCAACCTTGCAGAACACAAACCACTAACACTGCCCAAAACCACAGCACTCTTGGGAACACATCTGCGTTGTTCCTCAGGACGAAGGAAGGGTAAAGTCCTTCGCCTTCCAACGCTTAATATGCCGACGAAGCGTAGAGGGGGAAGAGGGAGAGGAAGACAGCACTAACTTCTTATGCGCACTCTTCTCGGAATGCGGGGACGAAGCAACGCGTTTCCTACCAGTCCTCCCAACCGATAAGGCAGCCAACTTCACATCCAATACAGAGTCCAGCCTCTGAAGCACTGCCTGGCATATGACCTCGGACTGATGTGCCGGAGAAGGCTCCGCAGACAAGGAAGGGAGAAGTTGCGAACTGGGCGGCAGAGGCAGATTGGAGGCGGCGACTGGGAGATACGTCATCGATGAGAGTGACGTCACAAGCGGTGGTGACATCACGGCTTCCCCTCTGTGCGAGGAGGGAAGAGACGCCACTGGTGGAGGAATACACAAAGATGGACCCCGTGACATCATCAACGGGGCTGACACCGCACCGTCACTCAGATACAAAGCGGCGGCAGACACCGACGGAGCAATACAAGATGGCTGACTGCTCCTACCCGCAGAGACGAGGCTGGGAGGAGGGGGATGGCCTCCACAAAATGCACTAGCAAAAACCCCCAAGGATGGGGTACCCCCTAGCCCAAGCGTCTTCCAAATCACCGCCATTTTGGATGCCTCCGACTCTGGAAGAGAGAATGATGAAAAAACCTCACCCTTCTCGGGAACCAAAAAAACTCCCGAGGAAGAGGGGGCTACATTACAAAAAATACCCTGGCGACCTCCCGATACTTCCATCAACGAATCAATGGAAAAAAAGGAAGGAGATGCAGGGACAACGCTACTATGAGGGTCGACTACTGCGGAAGACGAAACATCGGGAATAGGAGCAAAGCCCTTCCAAGTAGGAAGGGTGGAGACTCTCCGATGTTCCCTCTTACCATAAAACTTCCTCCACTGCTCCTTAGGCCATGCCCGGCATTCCGTACAAGGATTCGTAATCGTACAAAAATTCAAACGACACCTACTGCATGTGATGTGAGGGTCTATCGCTGACGAAGCCAAATAACGAGAACAGGGGAACCCAGGAACTCCGGGGCACATACGCTGACGCCGAGAAGGAGCAGAAGAAGCCATAATACCAGGAAAAAAACACACAACACACTAAAGGAAACAAAACGGGCAATGAACCGGGAAAAGGCCAAGAGAGGAAAACACAACTCTCGCCCAGGCAGTTAAGAAAAGACTGGCGTAGATGATCGACGTTTGACCACTCTTCACCCAATCTATGCATGCGTTGCCAGATATCACAAGATTCCTTGCTTTCATCTGCTTTTTAACCGGATCCAGCTAGGCGCTAGAAATTATCATATTGTGAAGACCGAGGGTTTGTTCGCATATGAACAAGTGGAATATACGAGAGGTTTGATGGATCAAGGGCAACAGCAGTTGCGTTGCTACAATTGTAATAAACCAGGACACACAATGAAAGTTTTTTATGGAATATGCAAAAGTGCAGATCACTTTTGGCAGTCTTGTCCGTCGCAGAAACAAAGAGATGCAAGACCCACACCTCAGAAACTTGGGAGTTATAAAATGAGAACTTCCCAAGCAGGTTACTGAAGGGGGCAAAGAGATCGGCGAAATTTTTGGATGGCCAATCAACAAAAAGGTTACAGATGATTTGTATGTGCCATTGTGGTCTCGTGGGGGACGCCCCAGAGCCCAGGCCGATAGTAAATGGAATAGTGGGGGATGTGAAGATCCCAATTTTCTTAAGACACACGGGCCTCTGTGAGCTTGCTGAACCATGACTTGTATCAGTCAATGTTGTCCCAATACCCTTTGAAACCCTCAACAGAGACAGTGTGTGATGTGCAAACCCATAGATTAAATACCTTGGGTTTTATAAAAATACCTTTTACTCTGGGTGATAGAAGCATTTTTGGTGATAAAAGGGGTTGCGTTGGGCAATAGACATTTGCTGGGCCATCCTGCATGTAGGAGACACAGGATATCGGTCCATACAGGTGATAGTAGCATGATGGTTGGGATACCGGGTGTTTTTTATTCCATATGCGGATATAAGTGAAACTGAGGATACAGAGGTCAATATGGGGAATACTGGCGGTGGTGTTGGTGATTATAACGGGAATATTGATGATCATGGTGGTGTTGACGAGGTTATTTTGGATAATGGCAATGACAATGACGGTTATGATAGGGATATCAGTGATAATGGTGCTTATAATAAGGGTACTGGCGACAATTTTGCCGGTATTAACAGTGGTAATATGGGAAATAACATGGTGGGGTTATGGTGGATGGAACAAGGGACACTAGTATAAATAAGGATGATATTCATGGGGATGTGGAACAGGAAAGTACTAACCACAAATATAAAGTGTTTTTATCAGAGGATGTTATTTTAAATCCAGGTACAATGACTATGGTGAAAGTCAGACTGAGTGAAGTGAAAAAGCCCAAAGTGGTATGCATAACTGACGGTAGCGAGAAACTAAGAGGGGTTATTAGACCGTATCGGTGAACAGAGTATCAAACACTGGTGTTTACATGGGTGGAATTATTGAACTGTAATGATATAGTTAGGAAATACCAGAACACATATGTGGTAGACCTCACAGATTGGAAAAATTAAGTGGTTCAGTGGCTACTGTAGTGGTGAAAACTGAGTTTTAGAGGCAGAAATACAATCAAGGAAGAAAATTTAGGGAACATTTAGCTAATGCACACTACAAGGAACATACAGAAGCAGTAAGCAAACTTTTGGCTGAATTTGGGGATACTGTGGCTTTAAAAGGGGATAAGTTAGGACTGACTAGTGTGTTAGAACATTATGGGTTTGTCATGAAATAACCGTGAATGATATTTATTAAGTATCCGGTTAACCATGCCTTTCCAATTGTATAGTATGAATAATACTATAATACTTGTTATTATATAAAAAAAATTACTTAAAGAACACGGAATCATAAAAGGACAATAATCATATTTCAAAACTTACCGATGACCTAGGTGGTGTACTTGGCATTGACACAGGTGGACGCTGTGCTGTAATAGGAGCTGGAGGCCGAGGGGTTGGAGCTTGTATCATGGGTGGCCTTGGTGGAGCTGGCTGCTGAGGTGCAGGTGGCTTTGCAGTTGGTCCTGGGGAAGGACCTAACATACCAGTGTTGGTCACTGGTACAGGCCCTGTTGGCCCAGGTGGAACAGGTGGACCAGGAGGGACTGGAGGTACTGGTGGACCAGCAGGACTAGGGCCAGTTCCTGTAAAGCCTGTTGGTGGAGCACTTAAAGGAATAGGACCCTGAGGTCTTGGAGGAAAGGAGGCAGGTGGAGGAGGAACAACAACAGATGCTTTTATTCCAGGGGGTCCTAAAACTGGCACTGTTCCTACACTTGGTGAAGGCCCAGCAATTCGTGTTGGAGGTGCAGACACAACTGGGGCAACAGGAGCAGCTGGCGTTAACTGAAAAAAATAAAATTACATGAAACCAACTAATTTCTCAGCTCTATTGAATAAACTAATAAACTATAACATCATATACTTCCCATAGATTCATTTGATTTTAAGAAATAAAGGTGGTAAAGCCAAGTGCTCAGAGTGTTTCAGCTGTTCAGTGCTAAGACAGTGAAAAGTGAGAGTTGGAGTGACTGGATAGTAAAATAAAGAGATCCAGAAAATAAAGAACATGTAGTACAAGATTCTAAAGGTGGAACTGATGTAATGATAGCTATGACAAATAATATTAGAGAGGGTAGCGTAAAAATATAAGAGAGAATAATCAAGAGTACAATGAAAATAACAAGAGAGAGAGAGAGAGAGAGAGAGAATTGAATCTTGGTGTATGTGAGGCGTACACAAAACAAACGTTTAGTCACAGGACATTGGGGAAACGGGAAAGCGGCGAAAGCCAAAACACTGTCACAATAGAAATCTTAAGACTGCCTTAAACTCGCTGACCTATGACCTCACACCTGACTCACTCAGCTTCCATTGATAAGGCTGCTCCATCTCCAAGAGGAGGTATTAACATGTTAACTTAACAACCTCCACCTTCAGCAGGAGGAATTAACATGTTAACCCCACCAATAAGGGGATGGGGTAAGATAAGAGAGAGTCAGCTTCACTAACCCTTAAACGCCGAAGCGGTATTTTAAAAATCGTCTCCCGTATCCTGGCGGCGTTCACGAGTGAGCGCTGAAGCGGATTTTTTTTTTTTTTCTCAAAAAATCACATCACACTTAGTTTTCAAGATAAGAGTTAATTTTTGGCTCCTTTTTTGTCATTACCTGAAGTTTGGTATGCAACCATCAGAAATGAAAAAAATATCATTATCATATATAAATACTATTGGGATATATAACAGCGTGAAAAAATTTTTCTTATATAATTGTATACAAATCGCGCTGTGAGCAAAACGGTTAAAGCTAATGCGATAATTTTTGTTGTTGTTGTATTGTACACTAAATTGCGATCACTTTGGTATATAACACATTGTAAAACGATCAAGGCAACATAGAGAAAATATTATCACAAAATGATGCATGAACTCGTAACAAGTGGACGTAAAAAAAAGCCGTTTTCAAAAATTCACCAGAAATCGAAATATTGTGCTAGAGACTTCCCGTTTGTTGCAAAATGAAGGTAATTGATTGAATATTACTAGACTGTAAGCGTTGAAGCTTACAATTGCAGTTTTTGACCATTTTGGTCGAGTTAAAATTGACCGAAGGACGAATTTTTTCTATTTATCATTTATATGAATATATTTCAAAACCGATAAAAGCTACAACCATGGGTTGATTTTAGTTGTATTCTACATGAAATTGCGCACATTTTCATATATAAAACTTTATGTAACGGCTAATTTAAAATGGTGCAAACATTACGACAATTGGATGAAAAAATTTATGATTTTTTCGGAAGAGTTACGGCGCGGACGTAAGGAAAAAGTTTATTTCATAAATTCACCATAAATTGAAACATTGTGCTAGAAACTTCCTGTTTGTTGCAAAATGAAGGTAATTGACTGAATATTACTAGACTGTAAGTGTTGTAGCTTACAATTGCAGTTTTCGACCATTTCGGTCTAGTTAAAGTTGACCGAAGGACAAATTTTTTCTATTTATCGTTATTTATATGAAAATATTTCAAAACTGATAAAAGCTACAACCATGGTTTGTTTTTTGTTGTATTCTACATGAAATTGCATACATTTTCATATATAAAACTTTATGTAACGGCTAATTTAAAATGGTGCAAACATTACGACAATCGGACAAAAAAATTAGATTTTTTTCGGAAGAGTTACCGCGCGCACGTAAGGAAAATGTTTTTTTTTCATAAATTCACCATAAATCAAAATATTGTGCTAGAGACTTCCAATTTTTTGCAAAATAAAGGTAAATTATTAAATATTACTAGAATGTAAGAGTTTTTAGCTTACAATTGTGTTTTTTGACCATTTCGGTAGAGTCAAAGTTGACCGAAGGTTGATATTTTGGCACTTATCGTTATTTATATGAAAATATTTCAAACCTGAAAAAAGCTACAACCATGGATTGTTTTTAATTGTATTCTACATGAAATTGCCCACATTTCCATATATAAAACTTTATGTAACGGCTAATTTAAAATGGTGCAAACATTACGACAATCGGATGAACAAATTTATGATTTTTTCGGAAGAGTTACCGCGTGAACGTAAGGAAAAAGTTTTTTTTCATAAATTCACCATAAATTGAAATATTGTGCTAGAGACTTCCAATTTGTTGCAAAATGAAGGTAAATAATTGAATATTACTAGAATATAAGAGTTTTAGCTTACAATTGCGCTTTTCGACCATTTCGGTAGAGTCAAAGTTGACTGAAGGTTGAAATTTTGGCACTTATCGTTATCTATATAAAAATATTTCAAAACTGATAAAAGCTACAACCACAAGTTGTTTTTAGTTGTATTCTACATGAAATTGCACACATTTTCATATATAATAATACTCCATGTAATGGCTAATATAAAATGGTGCAAAAATTATGTCAAAGTGACGAAATGATTTCTGAGATGTATCGCTGATGTTTTTTAGTGTGAGAAGAAAGAAATTTGAGCTTGCGCGCCTGGGTAACGATTGTAAACAAAGCAATGCCTTAATCTGTGAGCTTCCAGGATCCCCCAAGGAGCGTGATTCAAAAGTTTTTGCCTGGTAGGCCTATAAGTATTTTTCCGCGAATTTTTAAAAAAACTTTTTTACATCAACGTACCATACTTCCAATCAGCACCCAACAGACAATTTATATCGACGTTTAATACGTCCAATCGGCGTTAAAGGGCTAATCCTGACTGAGTTTGTGCGGAGGTCTGGAACATACACCACCTTAGGAGGTTGGGCCAAGACAACCGTGGGGTAGCTGATTGCAGAGCGGCAGAACCAGAGCAGAGAGGACCACCCGCCATCATACAGTAAAGAAGCAATACCTTTCCAGAACATTATATTGGTCCTAACCAGATTACCTAGATTTGAATCTTTTAAGTTGTAACTTGTATAACTGTATACTTATATTTCTTTAGAAAAGTAAAAAAAAAAAAAAACTGCCGTTTGTCTCATACACTCATGAGAGACTTGATACTATTAATTCAGAACTACCAATTCCAATAAGATGAATAATAAAGACATAAAACATAGACCCAGATCGCAGACGAGGACAGAAATAGTAGAAGCAGGTAAGAGAACACACAAAACTCTAAACGCATAACATTTATTGGTGCCAGTGATATGTGGAATCCAAGAGACGTAACGTGCAGTGAAATATAGTTAAATATATACACACATTTCGACAGTTACAACGGTGATACCAATCAACAAATAGAACTTAAAATTAATAACAATGGCCAAGAATTATAGTGATAGATTAAATCCTGCTACAAAACGTCAACCAAATAAGTGAAATTATAAACTTTATTGTTCAAAACAACTAGAGCAGTTTTCCCTCAAAGCGAAGAAACAGCATAACAAAGTGTGTTTACGAAGAGGAAGGCATAACAAGTGCACGACACAGACATAACATCAAGCCAATAAGTGTACTACAGTTACAAGGTAAGAATCTCACCAAAAGTTCAACTATATGACAAAGACGAATATTAACCGACCACGAAAAAAGTGTTTAATTCATGTGCAACAACAACCCGTAGGTTGTTGTGAAGCTGAATTTTGTTCTCTCTCTCTTACAAGTGTGAAATTTTGTGCAGTCTCTCTTTCTAACAAGTATTACTCTCTCAACAAGGGTATATAGTACGTTTATTATTTCCTCAATATTTTTTGTGAAATTATTTTACATAAGAATTCTTGTTAATTTTACATAACACTCGGTTGGTGGTATATGCATTTGAATAACAATATGTTTGTGTACCATTTATTTGAATTATTTCTTTTAACCCTTTAACTCTGATTGGATGTATTAAACATCGACGAAAATTGTCTGTCGGATGTCGATTGGACGTATGGTACGTCGATGAAAAATTTTTTTTTTTAAATTTCACAGAAAAATAGTTATAGGCCTACTAGGCAAAAACCTTTGAATCACAGGTCTTGGGGGATGCTGGGAGCTCACGGATCAAGGCGTTGTTTTGTTTACAATCGTTACCCAGGCGCGCAAGCAAGAATTTCTTTCTTCTCGCACTAAAAAGCATCAGCGACACATCTCAGAAATTATTTCGTCACTTTGACATAATTTTTGCACCATTTTATATTAGCCGTTACATCGAGCATTATATATGAAAATGTGTGCAATTTCATGTAGAATACAACAACAAACAACTCATGGTTGTAGCTTTTATCAGTTTTGAAATATTTTCATATAAATAACGATAAGTGCCAAAATTTCAACCTTCGGTCAACTTTGACTCTACCGAAATGGTCAAAAAACACTATTGTAAGCTAAAACTCTTATATTCTAGTAATATTCAATCATTTACCTTAATTTTGCAACAAATTGGAAGTCTCTAGCACAATATTTTGATTTATGGTGAATTTATGAAAAAAAAAAAAAATTTCCTGTAGAATACAACAAAAACAACCCATGGTTGTAGCTT
Organism: Macrobrachium nipponense; assembly: GCF_015104395.2. Lineage (NCBI taxonomy): Eukaryota > Metazoa > Arthropoda > Malacostraca > Decapoda > Palaemonidae > Macrobrachium > Macrobrachium nipponense. The sequence continues at coordinate 51,008,445 of NC_061110.1, read as the reverse complement.
TTATCAGTTTTGAAATATTTCCATATAAATAACGATGTGCCAAAATTTCAACCTTTGGTCAACTTTGACTCGACCGAAATGGTCAAAAAAACGCAATTGTAAGCTAAAACTCTTACATTCTAGTAATATTCAATCATTTACCTTTATTTTGCAACAAATTGGAAGTTTCTCGCACAATATTTTGATTTATGGTGAATTTATGCAAAAAAAAAAATCTTTACGTCCGCGCGGTAACTTCCGAAAAAAATCATAAATTTTTTCGTCATCCCCAACAGAAATTCGAATTTCGCAGCACACGCTACAGGTAGGTCAGGTGATCTACCGCCCTGCCGCTGGGTGGCAGGAATAGGAACCATTACCGTTCTAGAACCAGATTTTCTCTTCCACCTGTGTCCTGCGGGGAGGCTGGGTGGGCCATTTATCGTATATATCTGCCAGGTAAGTATGTATAAAACTTTATTGTATCATGACAACAACATTTTTATACATTCAACTTACCTGTCAGATATATACTTAGCTGATTGGCACCTATTGGTGGTGTGTAAGAGACAGCTATTTACTGAGTAAACAAGTAAACAACATACGTTGTAGGTAATAAATAAATAAAACCTTGGTTCCTATCTGTTTAGACGGAGGGTTGACTTCCTAGCTATTGCTTAGGAGTCTGCTTCGTCTCAAGAGCCTCAGCGAGGATGTGACCTACGGCTAAGAGTTCTTGTAGGTCTGTCAATGGGGTCTTATCCACTTACTCGACAGAACCTAATGGGCTTTGTCAATGGGGTCTTATCCACTTATATGACAATACACCTATGCCTAGTGGCATAATTAAGGAGCACAACACCGATCCCGATCACCTGATCCTAACACGAGGGTTAGTGCTTAATTTGAAAAGAGTTATCCCCAAACTCCTTTCAAACAACCCAAAGAAAATTTACTAAGCTAAATACAATTAACTCACTAGTTAAGGATCAGTGTCGGCTCCCTATCCCAGCAACGTATCCGCAGACACGTATCAACCAAGAGAGAAGGATCTCTTGTAGGTTATCTTGACATCCTTCGTGTAATGGGAAGTCAACACAGAGTTGCATCTCCCGTATGTGACAGCTAATATGTCCTTTATGACATATTGTTATGGAAAGAACAAGAATTCACAAAAGCTCGCACTTCAAGCGCTTTTAATTCTCAGCTGTTTGAAGGAATCATCAAGTCACTCATGAAGTGCTTTAGAGATCACACTTGTTTCAAAGAAGACCAGGGCTTTCTTTGAAATGGATCTCTTCTGGATGAAGCCTGGAGCATGGCAGGCGAGGCTGGCGCCCCGCGCCTGGCAGGCTCTTTTTGGCGCCTGGCGCCTGGCTGGCTCCTCTCCACTTGCTGGAGCTTCGAGCTTGGTAGAGTCTTGAGGCTGTCTGGCGATGTCCACATCGGACACTCTTTATCTGTCCGATTTGTTCGACTCTGGCGCATTTACGCCAGGTTGGAGGCCCGCTTCTTCTCCGCCTCAGACCATGACAGTGTTCCTTGGAACTGTCTGCCTCTGGCGTTTTTCGCCTGTTTTGGCATTTGGCGCCTGGCTGGCGCTACATTGTCCGAAAGTCTTGAACAACCACATAGTTTATCAGGAGACTGGAGAAGGGTGGAAGAAATTCTTCCCCTATGAGCTCTTGGCCTCTGGCAAGGGGAGGTGATTGTAGTCAGCTACATCCAGTGAGATCTCTTCTTACATGTTGATGAGGTTTCTTGTTGCAGAATCTTCCCTATCCTTGCCCGAAGGAAGGGAAGGAGTCTGGAAGTCGAAGGAGACTCCGAGCTGAAATTGGGCGGAACCCTGATTTCTTAGCTCTTATTGTAACCCTCTGAATACCTTCTGGGAAGCATTTCGAGCCCTCATCGCACCCCAAAGACTCTGTAGGCAAACGTTTAAACCATCTCTTCTTCTGTAGATGAAAACGTAAGTACCCTGCCTAGACAACGAAACTTCTATCTGAAAGCGTTGAGTCAGGAATAGAAGGTTTTAGTTCTTTTGCCAGACATACTATGCTGGCAAGAACCCATTGCCGAGTCTCCATTGAATCTGATGCGAGATTCCAATGCACAAAAAATTCACTTGTCTTCTTGGTCGTTTAGGGCCAAGAGAAACAAAGAATTCCCTCATAAAATTTCTCAAAGAAGTTTGACGAGGAGCAGTTCCATCTTGTCGGCACACGGAATCTGTGGCCACAAAAAGATCCCATTCGAAGTACATGATATCCTACTCTTGTCGTATTGAGGTATCGTATAAGATCCCGAAGATCTTGATCCTTTGCTATCTGCTATCTCTAATTCCCCTTGTAGAAACAGAGTATAGCCTTTTACTGCGTTCTTTGATAGCAGATATATACAAAGGTGATTCTTCCCTCTGAAAGGGAAGAAAAAACCGCTATGTGGTTCACAGAGGTATCGGAAGAGGACAGTTTCCTCATTCCATCTAGCACGATCTGCAGCAATTCTGTCCTGGCCATGACTCTTGTCATTTACCTTGAAAAATCCTCTCATTCATGTCCACTTCTGGTCAGTCTGCACGCAGACAGACTCAGAGTGGGGAGGTTGTTAAGGTCCATTTATAATAGATGCTGATAGAATATCCAGACTCTCTTGGGAAAACCTTCCAAACCATGCTGTGAGAAGAACGTGACCTCTGTGAATCCAACCTCTCTAAGGCCAAAATGAGGCATAAAGTATCATCCTCTCTTCCTTTGACGCCCATTTATCTTAATATCTGTTAAGAATTTATATATCTAGGGGAAAAAAGACTAAAGTTTATTCCCCTTTTAAACTAAAAATGGCGTATATTGCTACCTCTCTTGGTTCGAGAATAAGGAAGCAGCCTAGAGGAAGCCTGTTTGTCTTCCACCTTGCGAAGACATCTATGAAGAAGACATCTCGCATGTTTCCACAACTCTCTTTCCAACTAAGATTAGACATAAGTCAATAGTTATATCGTCGATCGAGAAGGTTCTCACGGACGTGCAACATCGTGCAGCGAACCTCTAAGGATCGTTACGTTCCGTGTCTGTGTTCCAAACAGGTTCTCTCTTGTTAACGCGAACAGAGGCAAAAAAAGAGAGCTGTGGAATTAGTCAAATTGATTTAGAAAATCATTTCGTCCCTCCTTGGGATCGAACACCCCTCCAGTTAGACGGGGAATGAAATCAGGAACGAACCGTGACGTTACCGAGCCTGCTGTCAGAGAGGCTACTGAACCCTTCGGTTAACACTCGCTATATCGAGAAATTATCAAGTCCAATAATTTTTTCTTGCAATTCTATAGACTACAGTGGTCCCCCGTATTCGTGGGGGATGCGTACCAGACCCCCCCGTGAATAGTTAGAACCTGCGAATGTTTGGAACCCCTATGAAAATGCTAAAAACAGCCTATTTTGTTGGTTAAAACTCAAGAAAAACCCACTAAAAATTTTCATACTTGGTTTTTTTAATAGTTTTATCACAAAAAGTGCATTTTATGATGAAATTCATAAAAAAAAAAACAAGAATTTGTGGATATTTATCATAGAAAAATACCGCAAATGCGCGAATTTTCCGCGAATAATGCAGGGAAACGTTCCCCAGAGAAATCCGCGAATGTGTGAGTCCGCGAATCTGGAGAACGCAATATGGGGGGTCCACTGTATGTGCCAGAACTTCTGTACCTCTGTCTTGGTATGCGGCACCCTCTCGTATGTCTGCTTTTGAGTTCTAGAGGATCTGTGAACTGGGACGTGACCACAATGCAACTAGATCCTACATTACAGACATCGAATTCGGGTAATGCATTCCTAGAGATGCCAGCAAGGACGTGACCTGTGTAGCTGGTGCTCTCTAATGAACTGTCACAGGGAGCGTGACCACAATGTGACAGATCATATAGATGCGCTCTAGATGATTTGTCAACTGGGCGTGACCACAATGTGACAAAACCATTTTACCCTACTATGAGGGTGAAGCAAAAACATTACCATTATTTCCATTTTGGTAGGAAAAAACTTTACAAGCGTAATATAGTCCATTCAGGGAAACAAAATTCTGTCCAAAGAAAATGGTTCCCATCAGACTCATCCATCTTCTCACTAAGCATGTTCTCTAATAAGCTATGCTTTCGTAAGCATGAGAGCATTATATAATATAGTGCTCTGCCGCGTCAGAATCCTCTATTATTGTTACCTTGCGGTAAACAGCATTGAAAGGTTGCAATGTCTTTCTTATTGAAAGCTTCCTAGCAAAAAACGCAATGTTTATTCATGTTTACCTACAAATCTCCTCAATTCGAACTAAGTCCGTGATTGTAGGGGAGAGATACGGTTAGCCAGTCAATCCCGTAGGAGAGAAAGATGTAACCAACCGCTCATGACCGAGAACTACATAGTACTGTGTTGTCCTACAGTCACAGCAGACTTCCTTAGCTGCCTCGCTGTATTCTTCCTGAGTTGCAAGTTACTCCATTCAATGAAGGAATATGATAAATTTATTATCGAGCCTAAGGAAGTTCTCAATAATGCATATTTAAGCGAAAAATTCTTCGTTAAATACAGAAGCTGAGTTGGTGTTGTCGTAACAAACCCTCTAAGAGTAATCCTTACCTAGGAAACTCCTGGAAGGATACAGGGAATTCGGTTGCCAACCATAGAGGTAACTACGGTATGCGCATATGACTTGACCATACAGTAGTCTTATACAGCAAATTCTCTACTACATTCTTTCCTCGCCAAGGCAGAGAGAGAATGGAAAATTTACTATTTTCCTTCTTTTCGTCAATAGAACGAATTAGTATTAGGCGAAGGAGATCCCAAGTGAGAACCAAGGATCGAAGAGAATCTCTCGCGCTTCCTATTCTCTTGGACATAAGACTTAAAGGACATATTCTACGCGTCTATTACTTGAAAGAGCCTCTAATCAATGAATGAGAGCTCCTCCGAATCTTGTCCAAGGGAGCTTATATGCTTACGCGATAAGATGTATTGAGATCTTTGTCAATGAGAACTAATCCATTAAGATACAAAGAGTATACATTTGTTGTCAATTATGTGTTATGCACTTATTTGACAATACGTTTAATATTTCCCTAAGGAAGGAAGTTAATCCAGGAACTCGTTAAGTTTTCGTGATTTCCACAGAAATCGCGGAAGGGACAGGATTCCTGTTTATATATTGAGCTTACGGAAGGAAGATTGATGTTCCCTTTCCACAGTCATTCCCTATGCCGAATAGACAAGATTCTTATTAAGAAAAAACTCCCGTAGCTCTTGCCTCGTCATAATGAGGGAAGAGTATGAATGAAGGAGAGAGTCCACGCTGAGAGGAACTGCCTGTTACAGCAGTCATCTGAATATTGGAGAAGGGCTTCTCTCTTCTCTCAGTATCAGAATCATTCTGACAAAAGCGACGGCCGCCTGCGCAACATCTTGCGTCTTTGCCTGGAGAAGGCTGATCCTGCTAAAAACTAAAAAGAGAAGAACTCTAGGAAGGCGATTCTCGCCTGACAGTGTCCGTCTCTGGAAAGTTCCGCGCGCTTGGAATGTTCCGAGCGCCTGGAATGTTTCCGCGCGTCTTGAAGGCGACTCTCGCCTGGAACGTTCCACTTGTGTGGAAGGTTCCGCTCGTCTGGAAAGTTCCGCGAGCCTCGGACAGTGTCGCCTGTCCGCGTTGTCCACATCTGGCGCTTGGCGCTGTCTGCGTACAACACTTTTGCCTGTCTGGAGTGTCCACGTCTGGCGCTTGACTCCCGGCTGGCACTGTCCCCGTACGACACTTTTGCTTGTCCAGAGTGTCCGCGTCTGGCGCTTGGCGCCCGGCTGGAGTATCGTAAGATACTTTTTCCCGTCCGGGCTGTCCGCCTTGTCCAGGTTGTCCGTATCTATCGCTTGGCGCCTGTTTGACGCTGTCCGCGTACGATACTTTTTCCCGTCCGGGCTGTCCGCATCTGGCGCCTGGCTGGCGCTGTCCGCTTCGGACACTCGATTCTGTCCGAGCTGTCTGCGTCGGACACTCGCTCTGTCCGCACCTCTGGTTGTCCGCCTCGGACAATAAAGACGCTTGTCCGAGATGTTTTCCGCATCTTCGAACTTCAAACATGTCTGTAAGATGACGAATCGGACTCTAAGACGCACTCTTTGAGGATGCCTTTCCAATGGCGATCCTTGGCAGTCTGGGTCGTCACAGATCCTGCCGAGGGGACGCCTGATCGGTGGGGATTCTCCGTAACCTACGTACGGCTTTCGACATTCCTTCTCCTCTGGGCCTGGGAGCTTGGAAGAGGTCTAGGCCTGGGAGCGAGACAGAGCCGATCAGACGCACCCTCCACTGCAATGGGGAACACTATAATCACTTCTTACCTTTCAATAGCTTGCATTTTGAGCTACATCAATTTATCTTCAAACTGCAACTATGATTTGTAGTTTCTGTGAAGTAAGAAGGTGATGAGGATGCAACACTACTAGTAATGTTAATACTCTAATTGCTCGTTAGTGCGAGAGCTATTAAAACTTCTAAAGGAAGCGTATCTAGTTATATGCTTTTCTGACTTCCTAAAGTAGGAAGTTAGAGTTTTATATTTCCTCAATAAAATTATAACACTTATTACACGTATTAATGAATAAATATTAATATTTCCCTTTCTTGCAAACTATGTGAGTCTCTACCGAAAATTTCGGTAGTTACATGTCATATATTCTTCGAAATTTTCGAAGCCAAATTCATTAAAAAGTTAATAAAAGCGTATGCCGAACCAACGACCCAGTACATCCCTGCAAAAGACAGCCCAGAAGATCCATGGAGATGAAAAACGAAAATCAAGTCAGGAGGTACCGCAAACGTATGTTTACAATACGGGCGACAGAGAAAATCTGGTTCTATTACGGTAATGGTTCCTATTCCTGCCACCCAGCGGCAGGGCAGTAGATCACCTGACCTACCTGTAGCGTGTCGCGAAATTCGAATTTCTGTCGGGGACGACGAAGTCTATAGCTAAGTACATATCTGACAGGTAAGTTGAATGTATAAAAAAACTTTTTCCTTACGTCCGCGCGGTAACTCTTCCGAAAAAAACCAATTTTTTCATCCGATTGTTGTGATGTTTGCACCATTTTAAATTAGCCGTTACAAAGTTTTATATATGAAAATTTGTGCAATTTCATGTAGAATACAACAATAAACAACCCATGGTTGTAGCTTTTATCAGTTTTGAGATATTTTCATATAAATAACGATAAACAGAAAAAATTTGTCCTTCGGTCAACTTTAACTCAACCGAAATGGTCAAAAACTGCAATTGTAAGCTACATCACTTACAGTCTAGTAATATTCAATCAATTACCTTCATTTTGCAACAAACGGGAAGTCTCTAGCACAATATTTCGATTTATGGTGAATTTTTGAAAACAGCTTTTTTTTACGTCCGCACGATACGAATTTATGCATCATTTTGTGATATTTTCTCTGTGTTGCCTTGATCGTTTTACAATGTGTTGTATACCAAAATGATCGCAATTTAGTGTACAATACAACGAAAAAATGTAACTCGTTAGCTTAAACCGTTTTGCTCACCAAGCGATTTGTATACAATTATATATGAAAATTTTTTTCGCGCTGTCATATATCCCAATATTTATATATGATAGATATTTCTTTTTTTATTTCTGATGGTTGCATACTAAACTTCATGCAATGACAAAAAAGGAGCAAAAATGAACTCTTAATCTTAAAAACTAAGCGTGCTGTGATTTAAACAAAAAAAAAAAAAAAAAAAAAAAAAAAAAAAAAAAAAAAATTTCAGCTTCGGCGCTCACTTGTGAACGCCGCCAGCATACGGGAGATGATTTTTAAAATACCACTTCGGCGTTTAATAGGGTTGTGCACATTGAGTTTAATTTAATGATTTTTTTTTTAAATACTGTTATACCTTTGAATTAACAGTGCAGAAAAAAATTTTTTTTGGTACTGTTGTGCACAGTGAACCATATATAATATATATATATATATATATATATATATATATATATATATATAGATAATATATATATATTACATATATACTACATATATATATACATATATATATATATATATATATATATATATATATATATATCTATATATAGCATATATACATATATAGCAATATATACATATATATATATATATATATATATAATATATATATATATATATATATATATATATATATATATACCTATATATCCATATAATATATATATATATATATATCTAGATAATATATATATATATATATATATCTATATATATATATATATATATATATATATATATATATCATATATATATATATATATATATATATATACTATACACATATACATATATATATATATATATATATATATATAATATATATATATATATTATATATATATATATATATATATTATATATCCTATATATATATATATATTATATATACTTATATATATATATATACCATATATATATATACATACTACATACATACATACCATACATATAGATAATATACTTATAAATACCATATATACATATGATAATAATATATATAAGTATATATTTTTTTTAATATTAATATATTTATCTATAGAACTCTTTTCTTTGAATAGTATGTTTGTGTATAATTTTATTTGAATGATTTCTGTGATACTAATGTGCCCAATTTCATTTATGATTTTTTTATGCTGTTGTGTAATAATGAGCAGCAAATATAAATAATTTTTTTAGTGAAATGCATAAAGCCTTTAACAAACTACTCGACACTGTCAGATATAGCTCATACAATTAAAGACCAACACCAGACAGACGCAGCCGAATCCCAGTACCAATTTCACAAACCTTAGTGACTCAGGGAAATACAAACCCTAATAACACAACTAACGATAACCGAAACAGTGCTAATAATATTACTAATAATAACATTACTAATAGTACTACCACATTTAGATATAGAAGAATGAATCAAGCAGTTGTAATAACACAGGTCATACGTTTCTGTGGAGAAGTTTAAGATTCCAATCCAGACAAAAGTAGGTTAGACTCATATACAGTGAATTATTGGTTAGCTGATGCTGACAGCCACATATCTTCAGGGGGAATAACTGATTAAAGAGCTAAAATTAATGAAACCTTGCTTCTCGTTAGTCATCAACTTACTTCTAATAGAATTAGAAAGTGATGTTGATGATAATTTAGAGGTTGCTGACACCTCTATTGCAAAAATCTTGAGTGTGTGAGAAAGGGTTGGAGGCAAGCAGATGACCTTGAAATGATTAGGAGATGAGAGGGCGAGACAGGGGGAGGGGAATAGTGGGTCTGTGCCTTTTCTAGTGACAGATTACATCAGCTTATGTCAATAAACCATTGACACACTGTATGAAGAGAGAGAGAGAGAGAGAGAGAGAGAGAGAGAGAGAGAGAGAGAGAAGAGAGAGAGAGAGAGACGAGGAGAAGAGAGGAAGAGAGAGAGAGAGAGAGAGAGAGAGAATAACATTTCTAAGGTTTATCTTATGACAAAGCTTCCTAACTGCAATAATGGCCATACACCCTCATATATTATTAATAAAAAAAGAGCAATAGGTTCACATTAGCAAATTCAGTTTATAGTTTTGTTAGGGCAAGTCAGATAGTTCAGGTGGCAGATTTGGCAGTCGAAGTTGGTGTGGATTTTGGCCATTTTGTTTACATACCTGAAAGGTGAGTTAGCATATCTGTCTCTATATATTCTTGTTGTCTATAGAATTGGTGATATGTTGGTATATTTTCAAGCATAAATATCATATTTTATAATAGTCACAATGATTTTTATAAAAAAATTTTCATGGTGAACTTAGGTCAAAAAGTGACCTTTAGATTTTGTCCCAGATATGGCAGTAAATTACATCTTAGCGCAATCTTTTTACATAATTCCGTTCTAGGATAATATGAGTTTAAACTATAACTTATTTTATAGAATAAACTCATATTATCCTAGAATGGAATTAAGTAAAAAGATCTGCACTGAGATATAATTTATTGTTATATCAGGGGCAAAATCTAAAGATCATTTTTTGACCTCCTAGGGTCCCCATGAAAATTTCTTATAAAAATCATTGTGACTATCATAAAATATGATATTTATGCATGAAAATGTACCAACATATCGCCAATTCTATAGGAAACAAGAATATATAGATATGCCAACTCACCTTTCGGGTATGTAAACAAAATGGCCACAATCCACACCAACTTCGACAGTCAAATCTGCCACCTGAACTATCTGACTTGCACTCACAAAACTATAAATCAAATTTGCTAAGGTGAACCTATTGCCACTTCCTATTTCATTTAAGTACAAAAAAAAAAAAAAAAAAAAAAAAAAAAAAAATAAAAAAAAAAAAAAAAAAAAAAAAAAAAAAAAAAAAGTGAATTTTTTTTGTTTTTGCCAAAAACTTAATTTATTTATCTCTTCAGATTTTGACCTATATGGGTCCAACACCTTTTCTGGCAGTGACATATTGTAAATAGTAGTTTTAGTAAGGATTGCCTCAATTTTTGTGGATATAGCTTATTTTGTATTTTTTGTAAATATTCTCATAAATTATTTTTTTGTATATACTTATTTTTTTAATATATTTGTAATAAATATGGAATTTTTATTGAAATTAATATTAATAACACTTACCTGTATAATTTATCTAGCCCTAAATCCCCAAAAACTGCACCAAGATTTACCACATTGTCAACCCTGTTACCTCCTATTCTGTCCGCCAGTTGGCAACACTGTCGTTGACAGTTACGAAATCTTCCCTTGAAAATCAGTTGTGATAGGCAGATCGTGGGGTAGGATGGGTGGGACTATATAAATTATACAAGTAAGTATTATTAATATTAATTTTATAATAAAAAGTCCATATTAATAAACATTACCTTAATATAATTTATCTAGCCCGATTAACCACATTGAAAAGGAGGAGGGAATCTGAGTACAATTTCCCATTCGGGCAGAATAGGACATAAAACAATCAAAGAAATATAAAAGAAATATATATCATAGGCAGTTAAAATCTTAACCCAAGGTCTAAGATACTAAGAACTCAAAGTCTCCTACCATAATGCCGTCGAACTGCGGTAGTAAAGGACAAGGAGTAAGTGCATTGTCAGTCTGTCTGTACTAAAGTCAGGTGACCAACCAGGTGACCAGTCAGACAAAATGAGGACAGCAAAGCTGTACCCTCAGACTTTATCAAGCACTACGATGACACCTGCTCTCTCATGAATGTCTGGCGCCAAGAGAGAGGAGCGGGTATGACAACTCTTTCCCTGAAGGATAAGTGCCTGGACTGCCTGGGCAATTCAAAGCTAAGCAAACATTGGGGGTGTATCAACGCAACCCAACGCCACCAGCAGCGATATCGGCTCATGAGCAACTCCTGACTCGAGCTTTCTGGTGCCAAGAGAAAGGAGCGCGGAGCAAAAAGGCGACTCAGTCCCGAAGGAAGAGTGCCGGCAGTCCAACCTGGTCTCAAGTTAAACGATAGTCGGAAGGTGTATCAACGCAACCGACTTCGTCAACAAGATACTCAGGGCTACTAAATGTCGCCTGATCTTGCACGAGTGTCTGACTCCGAGAAAAACAGGTGAGACAAAAAGTAGATGGTGAACGAGTCACCAGATGACAGCAGACGATCCACTGACCAATTCCATGTCCAGAAGGACAGTGGAAGAAGTGTGAGTCGTCAGGACAAGCGAACCAGTGGCTAGTCCTAGGTGGGCATCGACTTTGGGAGAAGCATTGTCGCCAGTGCCGACAACCCAGTGGCTGGTCCCATGTTACACTGACAATGGAAGCAGCATGAGTTGTCAAACAGCTAGTCCTTGCCATCAACAACACCTAAATACCAAACTGCCTAATTCCCATTATAACTAAACCAAAAACTGCCATAAGTTATAATGCAAAAACAAAAAACAAAAAATATATACAACAAAAAATAAATAATATACAGGTAGCAACCAAACGTAAAACAGGAAGACTACCTAATTCTACTGTCTGATGACCTGTCCTGCCATCACCAACGGGCCCAAGGAACGAAGGTCGCCTAGAACTAGAGAAATATCTCTCAAGTAAAAAGAGGCAAAACAGAATTAGAACGCCAAGTCGCCGCCTCAAGCAACTTGGCAACTGAGACGCTCTTCATAAAAGCTACTGATGTAGCAACTGTCCTAATACTGTGTGCTCTCGGCGTCTGGCCTTCACAGGCAGCCGAACCACCACCAGTTTTAACAATAAGATCTCTGAGAAAAAAAGGATACACCATTCTTTGATATAGGTCTCTTGACATTTCGAGGTGAAACAAACAGGTGACGGAGACGACCCTGAATGTCCTTCGTCCGGCGTAAATAGCATGAGAGCGCCCTAACAGGGCAAAGAACTAATTCCTCATTTAAATTACCGACAAAGTCGACCAGCGACTTCAGCACGAAAGACTGGGAATGGGATTATCAGACGATTCAGTCTTTGCGACTAATTCGGGAAGGTATGACAAAATCATGTCTTGTCCAGATCTGGCAACCAGAAAAGAGAGTGCTTGCAGTTCACCCACCCTCTTGGCTGTAGCCAGCGAGACAAGGAAGAGTGTCTTAGAAGAGAGGTCCCTAAAATTGGACGTATTCAGAGGCTCAAACGGAGGGAACCTTAAGGCTTGAAGAACTTTATTAACGTCCCATGTCAGAGGAGAACACTGCGGACTGAGTCGAGATAGGGAAAAGGATCGAGTTAAATCTCTAATGACATAAGATGAAGAGATTTCAGGGAGCCTTACCTTAAAAACATAGGAAAGCATCGACCTATAACCCTTAATGCACAGAGGTGACAGGCCCTTGTCATGATGTAAATGAACTAAAAACTCCGCTACATTGGTAAGGAAGGTCTAGAAATTGACTGTCCTTGAGACTTACACCAACGTCTGTAAACCGACCATTTAGCCTGATAATTTACTCTGGTTGATTGCCGTCTGGCAAGAGCCAACTGTCGTGCCACTCTGGAGGAGAACCCTTCGTGCCTAAAGAATCTCCCGACAGTCTCCAGGCATGAAGATGAAGCATGTGGAGGCTCTGATGGAACCGATGAAAATGGGGTTGTTTGAAAAGATCTGGTCTCTCTGTCAAACGAATGGGGGGCACCACCAGAGCTTCCTGTAGGTCGGGAAACCACTCCTTCTGTGGCCAGAAGGGGGTGATCAAGGTGAGATCCAGACGCTTGGTTGCCCTCACTTTGTTGAGGACTGACCTCACCAGAGCAAACGGAGGAAATGCATGGGCTTGAAGGCCCTCCCAGTTCTGCAAAAGAGCGTCTGTCCCAGCACTCTGAGAAGTCTGGTAAGGGGAGAAGATCTGGCACCGAAAACTCAGTGGGGTGGCAAACAGATCGACTGTGACAGGCCACTTCTTCCTGAGGCTGTCGAAGACTTCTTGGCAAAGTGTCCATTCTGACCCTTGAACTTCGTTCGGTCTCGACAAGGCGTCTGTTAAGACGTTGTGATGGCCCAGGATAAACTGAGGGACCAACGTAACCCCCCCCTGTCTTCTGCCCAACACAGGATTGATTGGGCTTCTTGAGTGAGAAGGTCCGACTGTGTGCCACCTTGGTTTCTTAAGTACAAGACTGCTGTGGTGTTGTCGACGAAGATCGCAACAACCGACTCCAACAATTGATCCTGAAATGAAAGAAGGCCTAGGTACACTGCCCTTAGTTCCCTCCAATTTATTGACATGATCCTCTCTTCCTCTGACCAAAGGCCCGAAGCGGTTTCGGAGCACAGGTGCGCACCCCAACCTTGATCCGAGGCTTCTGACAAAAACATTAGGTCCCGCGGAACTGAAAGAAGAGACGTCCCTGACTTGAGGCGGTGAACTAGCATCCACCAACGGAGATCCTTCCGACATTGTGGAGAGGTAACTATCGTGTCCTTGGACACGAAATTCCACGACTGGCAAAGTGTTGACTGAAGGGACCTCATTCTGAGACGACCTCCGGGAACCAGTTGGATGAGGGATGACAAATGGCCCAGGAGAGTCCTCCAAAGAGAAACTGGCTGCATTACAGAGGACAAAATTCTTTGACCAGACTTAGAAGCTTGTCTATCCGTTACGGATCAAGAGAAGCCCTCAAAATCTGGGAATTCAAAACAATCCTCAGATAAGTCATGATCTGGCAAGGGATTAGATTGGACTTGTCGAAGTGGACACGAATGCCCAACTCGACACAAAGAGACAGAACTATCTCCCTCGACCGGAGACATTTCTCTAGAGATTCGGCCTGGACTAGCCAATCGTCCAGATACTTAAGCATCCTTACATTTAACTGGTGCAGAATAGCTGAAACAGGAGCCATCACCCGAGAAAAGACCTGTGGAGCATTAGTGAGGCCGAAACAAAGGGTCTTGAACTGGAAAACTCCCGAGTCCGTGAAAAACCGAAGGTAAGGTCTGCTCTTCGCATGGATGGGGATTTGCAGATAAGCATCCTGCAGATCGATGGAAATCATCCAGTCCCCCATCCTGACGGATGAAAGAACAGTCTGAACCGTCTCCATCCAGAACTTGGACTGACTTTAGAATGAACTTGTTCAAGACCGAAAGATCTATGATGGGGCGCCAGGCACCCGAGGCCTTTAGAACTACAAACACCCGTGAGTAAAACCCGGGAGGAGGAGGAGTTCGCTCTATGGCATCCTTCTCCAAGAGAGCCGAAAGCTCCTTCTCCAAGGTTTGACCCTGATTGAGTGAGGGGAATAACTGTTGAACTCGAGAGGATGATTGGAAAGTGGCGGTCTCGAAACAAAAGGGATCTCATAACCTACCTTCAGACCTCCACTATCCAAGCATCCACTACTCTCTCCTGCCAAGCTGACCAATGGTGAGAGAGACAAACTCCTACTGCGGTCTCCAGACGAGGTAATGACTCCTACTTCCGAAAATTCTTACGAAGAGACAAGGAAGAAGAAGAAGAAGGTCCTCCTGGAGGTTGAGCTCTTCCTCTGCCTTTAGAGCCACGCCAAGAACCTCTCCCGCGTTTCAAAGAGTGAGCACCAGAGGAGGAAGCTGAGGTGCCAGAAACCTGAGATGTACTTGGAAAAACGAGCCAGAAGGAGGAGGTTGTTGGGCTAGGGCAGAAGGTACGTATCTGACACTAAACTTACGCTTACTCCTTGAAGGAATGGGAGGAAGACCAGAGAAAAAAGCCCTTGATAAGGTCCAGTGAGCTTGGGAAGAGGCATCACCTTGATGTTCCTTCAAAACTTCAGAAAGCACAGACATATCAAATAGGGAATCGCCAAAAGGAGAAGAGGACAATAAATGGTTTCTCTGAATCTCCGAAACAGAGGAGGGTAACTGCGACAAATACAGGTTACGCCTTAGAGAAACAAGAAAGGCCTGCATTGAAGCGGCAAGCTCGTTCTGATGTACAGAAGCGATTGAAATGGATGAGCAGAATTTCTCAAAAAGAGGAGCATCGGGAGGAACAAACCCGGAGTCCTTGATATACATTAAAAGACCTCCGAGGACCCACATATTGAAGGACTGAGCTTCTTGTAAGGAGCTCATAACAGACTCCATGGCAATAAAGTCTTCGATTGAGACCGAGACCGAAGCCTTGGAAGCAAAGGTTGACCCGAAAGTCGGACAAAATCAGGATTTGGCTTAGGGGGTCAAGAGAATGAAGCATCATCCGCCACCTGATAAACTCCTCTCCGGTGTCGTAGAAGAGAAGAGAGCTTCCTCTTCCCTTCCCCGATCACTTTCGAAAGTTTAGAGGCGACGTCCGCCCTCACTCTCACGAACCTCTGAGCAAAGGGAAAACGTAAAAATTTCCGCGACCGGGAAGGACCGTCAAGAAAAATCCCTTCTGTAATACGAGGCAGAGGCTGCTTCTGCTCTTTAGGCCTCGCCTGAGGAAGAAAACTCAAAATTAAATAAAAGTCTCTTGAACTCGACATCATGACCGCCGTTCAAAGAAACATCAATATCACACGCATCCACGTCATCATCATCATCGTTAGATCCTAACCGAGAAACTTCCCCTGAAGTAAGATCCTGACGACTAGCTATCTTAGGTCTAACACTAATACCCCTCCCCCCTTCTCTAAAATAAGTCCCCTTTGGCACTGTTACGGGACTAACAGGGGACACATTGGGTAAAGAATCGTCAGGCACCTGCCCGGACCGGATCCCACCTAGGCCTTCGCCACGGCAGGGTTCACAAGCCAGGGTATCTGTCGCACCGTTACCCATGGTGCTGTCAACAGGTACCTGACAAGGAGCTGAAAATGAATCTAAAAGATTGTTAGACATTCTAGTAAAAGTTTCTTCAAAATTCTCTAAAAACTTGATAAACTTGGCTGAAATGCCTCTATCTAAACTAAGCTGAAATTTTTAACATTTCTGTTTCCAACTAGTTTCCATCGACAAAAACTTTGATTCAACATCAGAAACAACTTCACTATTTACCGGTTGTACAGGTGGCAAAGCATCAATTAATTCGGAATCGAAATCACACGATACCGAAACCTAAGAGCCAGAACCGTGAGCGTAAAAGTAAAAAAAATCATAAGATACAGGTCTAGCTACCGATTTCTTTTTCTCCTTCATCAATTTGTTGCGCTGCAAGATTCTTTGGTGTTTCATGTAAGTCATCATGTCTTCGTCAGACCAAGGCTTACATAAGTCACAACGAGAAGTCAAGTCACAAACCTGTCCTGACAAAAGCTACAAATGTCATGGGGTTCATACTCCCTGCTACTCATCCTTGTCCCACAAGCCGGGCAATTCCTGAGGTTGCTTTCAGAAGGAAGCATAGAATTATCTTGGCAATCTATTGGACTGTCGGGCAGGTCACGTTCGTAATATAATATAAATACCACAATAGAAATAAAAGTTAATTCACTATTTCGTGGATGTAAGTGGTAATTAACATAAAGTCGCATTAACAATTAATGCGAACTTTAAAGGCACAAAAAGGTTTAGGAAATTTATATAGAGCGACCGTGATGTAAACAGCACTGGTCTCGTTAACAATGATTTTCAAGGGAAGGTTTTGTAACTGTCAACAACAGTGTTGCCAACTGGTGGACAGAATAGGAGGTAACAGGGTTGCCAATGTGGTAAATTTTGGTGCGGTTTTTGGGGATTTAGGGCTAGATCAATTATATTAGGGTAATGTTTATTAATATTTAATTTGTAGATGGGTACGATTTATCTTTTCAGTAGTGTTTGCCAATGGTGAAATTGATTTTAGAAATTAAAATATACAGCATAGCTATAGTTTTTTAATTTTCACACATTTTTCTGGGTGCTCGGGTCGAGCTCGACCCGCACGCACCTTTAATGGGGTACAAATATAGCGAAACCTATCCAGGGTTAAGGGGGCCGGCCGGAACCCCTATATATGGTGGTATAGGGCGAAAAATGCTAAGTCATGAAAAAATTCATGGAGCTTCATATGGCAATTCAGAATACGTATACGAAATATTTCGTCAAAATTCCTCTTACTTTCATAATTACAGGGTAATTAGTTATCGTAACTCAATAAGCCTAAAACATTGATCCATACAAGAAAATGCAATATTTCTTCTATTATCGTAAATTTTGATAATTATTGTCAAAGAAATTGGGAGAAATGGCATCTGTAGACATTCCCCGAGTCGAGAAGGAGACTTCAGGCTCAGCTACCAAGTCCAGTCCTGATTTAGTGCGATCACAGACTTCAAGTAGTCTACACGTTCCATTTCACCTCTGCCATTCGCCCGCTTTTACGTATGTTTATGTATGTTTCGGCAAGAATTTCATCATGCCAATGAGGAAAAGACAAGGAAAACATCTCGCTAGCATACAGATGAAGAAAAATCACTCAAGTATTATTACAGAATATCATAATATATGCGTAGTTAGTGAAGAGAGAGGGGAGGGTTGCTTAGTAACGCCCCCATCTTGCTTGACAGCACACGTCACACTATGCCCAAGGCTACGATCTTTGAGCAAAGAGATCTTCATTTATGATAAATAACAAAGTTTTGGTTTTTCAATACCCAAAATGGAATATGAAATTCATAATAATCATGATTTATTAAATTGTCTTTGTAAAAAAAGAGTACGCCTTCGAGTTTCACCTCTTGACATTCTCTTCCATTTTTACGTTTGTTTATCTTTGTTTCGGGCAAGAATTTCATCATGCCAAAAAGGAAAATACAAGGAAAACATCTCGCTAACATACAGAAGAAGAAAATTTGCTGTAATAAGCAGAGTTAGTGAAGGGGAGAGAGAGAATTGCGTAGGAAGGAGTGCCCCATCTTGCCTCAAGCAGTGCCCCAGGCTACGATATATGAGCAAAGGGATCATCATTTATGATTAAATTATGATAAATAAAATAGTTTTGGTTTATTAATACACAAAAAAGAAATATACATTCATAATAATCATTATTTATTAACATTGTCTTTATAGAAATACAAAGGAAAACTTTGAACGCCCGTATCTGAAAACTATACTTATTGACCTCCAAAATCTATCTTCTCACTTAGTTTTAAAGCTATAACATTGGAATTTGGTATATAACTCAGAAAGACATTATAGAACAATCATATCAAGCCCTTTTTTCCAATTTTTGTTTCGTATTTTTTTTTATAAATTTTTTTCTCCTGATTTATAGGGTTTATTTTTTTACCATATTGAAAAATTCATATCTAGCAAAAAAATGACTTTTAGAAAAAAAACTCTTCATTCGATTGGAGGTCTACATCAGGTCTATATATGGTAGTAATCCCAGGTCTTAATATTAAATATCAAGGGAGGAGATAGAATTTGAAAAATGGTTATTTTTGGGATAAATCGCCCTGGCGTCACAAAACCGAAGGTCAGAGGCGAAAATCATATGCGGTTTGGAGATGTCCCAAGTCACCTTATTAAGTGGTATGAATATCAAAGTCCTGTCCTTAAAAAAGGGCATTAGCCGGCCGGCCCCCTTAATCTACTTGTCATCTGGAACGATATATAATGCTCTAGGAGAAAATGAAAAGGGTATGAGTAGCCTTCAAACATTAAAACAATGAGGTAAGAAATACAGAAGACAGAGATAGATTTTTCCAAAGGATTTGTAGGGGTAATAGACAAACAAAGTGAAATGAAAGGCAGAAATAACAATCCTTCATATAGAATTAATAATAATGCCAGACAAGTAGGAAATAGATCAACTCCTTTTCAAGGGAGATATGCCCAAAATACTAAGAGAAAATGGAATCCGAACCAGAAAGGAAGACAGAATCATTCAAGGAATGGTCCACCCCTAACATATAGGCCTGGTCAATCTTCAAACACAAATAACTCAAATCAAGTGAACTATTCAGCTCAAGGAGCTAGACCAAAGGCAGCATGCAAAAACTGGGTATACCAATCATTCCACTGACGAATGCAGAAAGCCTAGAATCGGTAGAATTTGCAAAAAGGTCGGGCATTTAACTAAAAACCGTTGGTTCAATAATAAGGAAGTCAATAAGGAAGTAGTGGAGATAAGTAACAGTCACCCTAATCCAAATACAGTAGTACCTCGAGATACGAAATTAATCCGTTCTGAGGCGCCTTTCGTATCTTGGACCACATTTTACATGTAAAATGGCTAATCCGTTCCAAGCCCTCCAAAAACACCCCAGTAAATTTCATAATAAAGGTAAATTGACCTATCAACAATGAAATACTACTACAATTTGGACCATTCAATACGTAACTTAATAATAAAAACGCAAAACTTGTAAATAAAGTGTATATTAGTGTACAAGAAATATTATTACTGTAACGTTAAGTGTGGAAGCTTACCTTTCGAGTGAGGCTATCTCCGAAAGTGGCGGCAGAGGAGGAGGAGGACAAACAGCACATACGTACACTCAACTTTACGAAACACATAAAAAAATGTCAGAAAAACAAACTAAACTTTACAAAACACATTAACAAAACTGTAACACTTAACTTTACAAAAAACTTAAAATAAAATTTATTATTTTTTTTTTTTTTTACATTTCTTTTTACTTTTTTATACTTTACGTAATTTCAATTTCTTCACCACCGAATGGATGCCAGTCCGTTTACGGAATTTTTCGAACAACCCATGAGAAGCCTTGAACTCTGGGGTTGCCATTGATGTCCCCTCTCCGCCGTCGTCTTCGGCTTGGGCAATCAAATCGCCGAAAATAGCGCTGGCCTTCTGGCAGAGTGCCGTCTCGGTTATCGTATCGCCATTGATTTCTTTGTCCTTGATCCATACAAGCAGCCGCCTTTCCATTTCATTATGCACATGGCTCCTCTTGTTGGACAAAATGATATTGTTAAGATACAATAAAGTTTTGTACATACTTACCTGGCAGATATATACTTAGCTATAGACTCGGTCGTCCCGACAGAATTTCAAAACTCGCGGCACACGCGACAGGTAGGTCAGGTGATCCACCATTCCCAGCGGCGGGATCCGGAACCATTCCCGTTTTCTAAGACAGATTTTCTCTTCCACCTGTCTCCTGAGGGGAGGATGGGTGGGCCATTAATTGTATATATCTGCCAGGTAAGTATGTACAAAACTCTATTGAATCTTAACAATATCATTTTTGTACATGAAAAACTTACCCAGCAGATATATACTTAGCTGATTGGCACCCTTGGTGGAGGGTAAGAGACAGCTTAAACATAATCATAATAATTATAATAAATACATTAAAAACAGGGAAAAAACAACATATGTTCTTGGATATAATAATCCATGGTTCCTACCTGATTGGGCTGAAGACTTCATGACTACTGTCTTGATGATCTTGCCTGCCTCAAGAGTCCCAGCGAGGTATGGACCTATGGCTGAATAACTCTTTGGATCGTGTCAATGGGGGCTAGCCCGCTTACGCGACAGAGCCTACTCTGGATCGTACCAATGGGGGCTGACCCACTTACATGGTAGAGCCTTTACCTTTGTCATATCAATGGGGACTAGCCCTCTTACACGACAGAATTAAGGTTTCTATAAGTAAACACAAGGAGCACTGAAGCCAATCCCGATCACCTGACCATGTTAGTACTGTTATAATCTAAGAATTGCAAGAGGGTCCCCTATTCCCTCTGACAATCAACCAATAAAAACCACCACCAATAACCAAAAGAAAAATTTTAATACTAAACTAAGTTAAGAAGGATTAGCCTCAGCTCCCTCTTCCAGCACTGAATCCGCAGAAACATACGCTCCCAGAGTGAAGCACTTTTCGTAAGAAATTTTTACGTCTCTTAGATAATTGGAGGCGAACACAGAGTTACATCTCCAAAACGTTGACTCTATCAGAGCCTGAAGAGACCAGGTTTTGTGCTCTTACTCTGAGAATCTTGAGGTGCTCTTCATTGCATGTAAGGTGAGCTTCCTTTATCACATCCTTTATGAAGAACGTTAGGGCATTTTTCAAAATAGTTCTTTTAGGATCTTTTACCGAGCACCAAAGACTTTCTTCTGTACCTCCTAATAACGCTTCTTGCTTTAGGTAGAACTTGAGTGCTCTGACTGGACACAAAGTCCTCTCCAGTACTTTTCCTGTTAGGGAAGAAAGTCCTTTTACCTCAAAGCTTCTAGGCCATGGTTTTGAGGGATTTTCGTTCTTCGCTAAGAAACGTGGTTTAAAGGAGCAAACCGCTGAATCCTTTCTAAAACCAACTCTACCTTCCAACGCTTGTAACTCGCTAAACTCTCTTAGCTGTTGCTAATGTGAAGAGGAATAAGGACTTTCTAGTTAAGTCTCTAAATGAAGCTGTATGAGAGGGTACAAACTATTCTGACATTAGGAACTTAAGGACCACATCCAAGTACCAGCTAGGTCTCCTAATCTTCTGGTCTTTCGTGGTTTCAAAAGACCTTATTAAGTCATGAAGATCTTTATTGTTTGTTAGATCTAGACCTCTGTCTAAAAACTGAGGCCAGCATACTTCTGTAACCTTTCACTGTTGATACTGCCAGGTTACAACTTTTCCTCAAATAGAGAAGAAAATCAGCGATCTTAGCTACAGAGGCACTGGAAGAGGATATTTTCTTACACTATCTTCTAAACAACTCCCACTTCGACTGATACACTTTAGAGGTGGAAACTCTTCTGGCTCTTGCAATAGCCTTCGCAACTTCGCGCGAAAAACCCCTTGCTCTGACGAGTCCTTCGATAGTCTGAAGGCAGTCAGACTTAGAGCGGGGAGGTTCTTGTGAAATCTGTCGAAGTGGGGCTGTTTGAGAAGATCGCTCCTTAGTGGAAGCGATCTTGGAAAATCCACTATCCACTCCAGTACCTCTGTGAACCAATCGAGAGCTGGCAAGAAGGGAGCGATTTAGAGTCATTTTTGTTCCCTCTGAGCTGGCGAACTTCCTTAACACTTCCCCTACTATCTTGAAAGGAGGGAAGGCGTACGCATCTAAACCTACCCAATCTAGCAGAAAGCTGTCTACGGCTACCGCTTGCGGATCCGAGATCGGGGAGCAATAATTTTCCAGCCTGTAGTTCTTGTTGGTCGCAAACAGGTCTATATTGTGTCTTCCCCACAGATGCCAAAGTTGTTGGCAAACCTGAAGATTGAGTGTCCATTCCGTGGGTAGGACTTGGTCTTTTCTGCTTAACAGATCCGCACGGACATTTCTCTCTCCCTACACAAACCTTGTGAGAAGAGAGATTTTCCTTTCCTGAGCCCAAATCAGCAGATCCTTTGCTGACTCGTACAGGGAGAAGGAATGCGTCCCCCCATTTCTTTATATATGCAAGGGCTGTTGTATTGTCCGAGTGAATTTGAACCACCAGACCTGAGACCTGTTCCTCGAAATGAACTAGAGCCAGATGAATGGCTGTTAGTTCTTTCTTGTTTATGTGCCAGGACACTTGTTCTCCTTCCCAAGTGCCTGACACTTCTTTCGAACCTAAGGTTGCTCCCCACCCCGAATCTGAGTAGTCTGCAAATAACGCTAGGCGAGGGTTCTTTAAGTGAAGGGAGATCCCCTTGCTTAGTTTTTGTGGATCTAACCACCAGAGGAGATTCTCCTTGATTCTCTTCGAGATTGGAAAGGTTTCTCCCAGTTCTTGAGACTTCCAATTCCATTTCTCCTTCAGGTAAAATTGAAGGGGTCTGAGGTGCAGTCTTCCTAAGGAAACGAACTGTTCCATCCAGGAAAGGGTCCCCAGTACTCATCCATTCCCTCGCGGAACAATGTTCTTTCCTTAAGAAGACTGCTACCTTTTCCAAGCAGCGTTCTCTCCTTTCCTGCGAAGGATACGCTAGAAAATCCCGAGAATCCATCTGAATCCCCAGATAGACAATGCTTTGCTGGGGAGTCAGCATGGATTTCTCGAGATTGACTAAAAGTCCCAGGGACTTTGTCAAGTTCAGAGTTAAGTAAAGGTCCTCCAGACATTGTTTCTCCGATTGGGCTCTTATTAGCTAATCGCCTAAATATAGTGAGATCCTGATCCCTTCCAGATGTAGCCAATAAGCTACGTTCTTCATGATGTCTGTGAAGACTTGAGGGGCAGTCGAAAGTCCGAAACACATCGCTCGGAACTGAAATACTTTCCCTTGAAACACAAATCTTAGGTATTTCCGCGATGCCGGAAGAATTGGCAAATAGAAATACGCATCCTGAAGGTCCAGGGACACCATCCAGTCCCCTGGACGAAGAGCAGACAGAACAGAGGAAGACGTCTCCATCGAGAATTTCTTCTTCATAACAAAGAAATTCAGGGCACTGACGTCTAGCACCGGTCTCCATCCCCCTGATGCTTTTGGCACCAGGAACAACCGATTGTAAAATCCTGGAGACTGGAGATCTTGTACCAGTTCTATCGCTTCTTTCGATATCATCTGTTCCACTGCCTGAAGAATCGTTAGCCTGGTCCTGAAGTCCCAAAGGTTCCTGATGTTTGTACTGGCCTAGGTTCTCTTCCGGTTCCTTGAACCTGAAACGATCGAGACTCCTGCTCGATTCTAGGCGTCTAGAAGGGGAGCGGCTACGCACTTCCTGACGATGAATTGAGGCGCTTCTGTTCGGCTTCAAAACCTTGTCTAGAGGAGGGCGCTTATTTCTTCGGGAAGAGCACCTACAGGGCGAAAGGAATCGCCTGTCAGGCGAAAAACTCCTGTCCAAAGAGTCTCTAGAAGAAGGAGATAATCACCTTGGTGAGTGTGAGGGCTCTCTCCTAGCCGAAGAGGGGCGCTTAGAGGAACTCTTAACAGGTAGAGAAACATCTTTCCTCCTTGTTGAATCCTTGGTAAAGGAGCCTACCAGAGAGGATAACTGCTCCTGCAGGTTGATCAAGAACTTCTTAGTGGGATCCTGAAGAGAGGGCTCCTCCTGTCTCGCCTTCTTAGAATCTGAGGGCCAACTCTCAGGAAAACGCTCTGGGCTAGAATCAGCCGCGTCTCCTTTAGGCGCCTTCCAGGCTCTCTTCAAAGGGCGCGATTGAGAGGCAGAACTCCATCCTCGTTTAGGAAAGGAAGAATCCGAGGCCGAAAAACACTCCCTTAGGATGCCCTTTCTGCGGCTGTCCAAGGCAGCCTGGGACGCTACATCAGGATCTGCCGAAGGGACGTCTGACCGTTGGGGATGTTCTGCATCCTCCCTGCGGCTTTCGACATTCCTCCTCCCTTGGTCCTGGGAGTTTGAAAGAGGTCTAGGTCTAGGAGCAATGTGGAACCGGTCAGACGCCCCCTCCACTGCACTGGGGACACTGCACAAATCACTATCAACACTCTTACCTTCGTCTAATGCTCGTAACTGAGCTTGAAGTTTTTTGATAGAAGCTTTAACATTCATTATCTCTACATTTAGAGCAAACATTATGAGGGTCTACCGACGATTTCGGCAGCCTAACCTTACAATCTTCCCTATTACAAACCCTAAACATAGGTGAAGCCTTAGCATCAGACATCGTGAAAGAACAATCCAAATCAAAGTCGAAAAACAGTCCACAATAAGCGTATGCCAAGCCAGAGAAAAAACAGAATACGTCACCAAAAAACCAATCCAAATTCTCGGCAAACGAGTAGAAATCCAAACTGGAGGAACGAACAACAGATGTTGTCCGCTCAAGCGACAGAGAAAATCTGTCTCAGAAAACGGGAATGGTTCCGGATCCCGCCACCCAGCGGCGGGAATGGTGGATCACCTGACCTACCTGTCGCGTGTGCCGCGAGTTTTGAAATTCTGTCGGGACGACCGAGTCTATAGCTAAGTATATATCTGCTGGGTAAGTTTTTCATGTACAAAAATAGTCACGCCCTTGGAAGGTGTAGCTGCTTTGATGGCTTCCTTCTGCTTAAGGATGGTGCCTATCGTCGACGGATTTCGGCCGTATTCCTTAGCGATCACACTCAACCACGAGCCAGCTTCATACTTTTTTATTATCTCCATCTTTGTCGCCATAGAAAGCATTCTCTTCTTTCTGTGAACTTCAGCAACTTTCTTGGGACCCATGACTATATGTACTGTACGTAATTAAGTTACGTATGTAGTACGTATGCTAATTAGGTTCTCACAACACGATAAAGTAGCACAACGAAATCACTAACGAATTTTCGATACTAAACGAAATCGTTGGACTGAACGAATGCCGCATGCGTACGATAAAGCTTCGGGTGTGAAGTAAGATGCATGATGGGAGGGATGCTGTCCAATAGGAGAGAAGGATCTCATGGCTTGGCTAGCATCAGGAACCAATGGGAGAGCAGGAGGGTGGTGGCGAGTCTACTAGAACTAAGATGGCGGCGCGAGTTTCAAAATTGTTATCGGGCGAATCTCGGACTTTCAGAAACCTTTTGTATCTTGAAAACTTTTTGTATGTAGAGCAGTAAAATTTTTCGTGTCGGCTTTCGTATCTCGAGTTTTTCGTAAGTTGAGCCTTTCGTATCTCGAGGTACCACTGTAAGTCTTCAAGCCAGTGACAAACCCTTCACAGAAGAAAGTAATTCCCTTCAAGATGATGAAAGAGTAAAGAAAGAAATAGCTAGTACGGAAAATGACGGTTCATCCACATTTTCCTATAATAGCAAGGAAGTAGTATTCTCCACAAAAGAAATAAGAATAAGGATTTGCCTATTGTGAAGATTCCAATAAATGGAAAGGCATGCACTGTACTTATAGATTCAGGCAGTACAGTGAATATAATAGATAAATCAACTTTAACCAGATATTTAAGCATTTCAGAAACACTGATTCAGAGTCAAAATAAAGTTATAAAAGGAATAGCGGGTAAACTAACTAGAAGGCTAGGAAATATGAACTTAGAAATAGACATTTTGCCTCACAAATTTGTTGAAAGTTTTCTAGTGTTAAAAGACAGATTTTTTCCCGCACAAGTACTATTCTCATTTGATTTAATGAGATGTGGAATAATACTAGACAACAGTGAAAGAAAGATTAGCCTGAAACAGGATAATCAGAAGAGTGTATGTTTTATGCTTGACGAAGAAAAGCCTTGCCCAAATCCGATCCATTCATCTGAGAAAGAGAGACATAAGGGAAAAACAAGATAACATAGGAACAAATAGAAAAGAGGAATTCCTACCACTAAAGAATACAGAATCAATGAACTGTGCACATATAGATGATATATACTCAGCTATAAGTAATTACTCAGATATAAATACAGTGTTCCCCCAGTATTCGCGGGGGATGTGTACCACACACCCTCGCGAATAGTTAGAACCACCGCAAAAATGCTTATAACTGCCTATCTTGAAATTTCAGATACCAAATGTACACCTTAAATAACATCCTACTTCAAATATACATAAAATTACTAACCCATTACTGTATTAATCTTTGAGGTTAGATTATTAATATGATTTGAAAGTCATCTTAAACAATTTACCATTAAAAATATATACCTACAACCAATAACAGAGAGAGAGAGAGAGAGAGAGAGAGAGAGAGAGAGAGAGAGAGAGAGAGAGAGAGAGAGAATGACATCATCATATATCTGACCATCAAGAGTGAAATTATGGATTATTCCTGGGACAGAGAGAATAATAATGCAGAGAGAGAGAGAATAATTCCTAGACTCCAACTCCTTCCCCTCCGCCAATACGTATATATCAAACTGTCATTAAATACCCTGCCCTCCTTCCCCCAAGTGGATAAAAAGACTGGGAATCGCTATTTTTTTTATTAATCTTATCAATATTTGAAAATTAGTTGTAAGGTAAATCATTTATTTATACTATTACAAAACAAACAAACATACATAAGTGAGAGAGAGAGAGAGAGAGAGAGAGAGAGAGAGAGAGAGAGAGAGAGAGAGAGAGAGAGAGAGAGAGAATGTTATTGTTTACATTTAACTTTATATTATTTGAAAACTAGTACTGTATATTATCATTTCACCATAAAATGTAGTAATGCCCTTAAAAATATACTGTATACATAAGCTTCCTTGCCAAACAAGGGGCGAGAGTTACAACTATGACATGCATATCTCATGTGGAGAGAGAGAGAGAGAGAGAGAGAGAGAGCGAGGAGAGAGAGAGAGATGAGAGAGATGAGAGAGAAGATTGGATTAGAGAGAGAGATGAGAGAGAGGAGAGAGAGAGAGAGAGAGAGAGAGTTATCCTTATTTAAAAAGAGTGAAATGGATAGATAATTGTATTTCTTTAAAATAGTATCACATATGAATTTTGAGATTAGTTATATTATTATTATTATGTGAAAATATTAATAAACATATACACATGTACCATAGAAATTCTCTCATCTCAGTAAAAGAGAGAGAGAGAGAGAGAGAGAGAGAGAGAGAGAGAGAGAGAGAGAGAGAGAGAGAGAGAGAGAGAGAGAGTTATCCGATTTTGAAAGAGTGAAATGGAAAGGTTATTGTAGTATTGCTTTAAAATACTATCTCATATGAATTTGTAATAAACATAATATACAGACATGTACCATAAAAATCTCTCATTTCAGTAGAGAGAGAGAGAGAGAGAGAGAGAGAGAGAGAGAGAGAGAGAGAGAGAGAGAGAGAGAGAGAGAGACTCCCTCCCCTCCTGTCACATTACTTGATATATTTGACAGCTGTAGGTCCTCAGTTTGGTACCTGGAGTTCAAAAGAAAGATGCATGAAGACTGGGATTTCCTTCATTCTTACATAATTTTTTTAATTTATAAACTAAAATCTTACTAATTCACTTTAATATTTTCTTTAATGAATTGATATTATTGCTGTTTATGTTAATATTGAGATTTGAAGTAAATCATTTATGTATCATACAAAAAGCATACATCTCTGGAGAGAGAGAGAGAGAGAGAGAGAGAGAGAGAGAGAGAGAGAGAGAGAGAGAGAGAGAGAGAGAGAGAGAGGGTATGGGGCCAAGCCTGGAATGAGCTTAAAAAAGATACATAAATACAACACTTCTCAGCCCCATAACTCTGCCACTTGGCCCACTGGCCCACCAGGCACCCTCCCACCTGTGGCAAAGGAGAGGGAGAGGCGCCTAACCTATCGACGACCCCCTTTATTTCCGCACCTGGAGCCTCTTCTGGACCTAAAAGAGTGGGAGTGAAAGGGACATTGATCCTCTGACCTAGACTGGGACGAATGGGAAGGCCCTGCCGAAACCGAACTCCTAGACGGCCTACCAGGTGATGATCTCCGAGACTGCTGCTGGGCAAGGGGAGGAGGAGGGGCTGGACGTCTCTGAGAACAAGACTCTGACTTTGACACAGCCTGGTGCACTAACTTGTCCTTCATGTCAGCTCGGCGTCGGTTTATCGCATCCTCCAGCTCAGTTCGAGAAAACAGAAACTGAGATTCTAAAAGGTCTCCATTCCTCAACACCAACAGGACTCAGGGTCAACCAATCTTGTTATCCTGGACAAAGCCATGTCTCTTCTGATCAGGAGAAGATTAGTCTATAAACTGACGCTGAGGTGTGTGAGATACGAGAACATCTTGCACCCAGACTGCAACAAACTGGCAAGAGAAGAAGGACTCACCAACCCCTCTGGGGACCTATCAGACGTTATCTTGGCAATGACCATCGACCAGAAGTCCAACCAAGAAACTGTCAGTAACATGGAGGCTGCAGTAGACTCCAAAGCTGAGGCATCCTGCGGAGACAAGGACGGCACCATCGACCTCACTTGCTCCAAAGTCAACCCTGGCTTCAGACGAATGACGTCCGGGTTAAGATGATGACACATTAAGGAGGCAGAGTTTGTAGCATAATACTTCCTATGCCTCGTGAGTGGAAGGGGAAGCAACTTGGAAGAACCTCTTGAGCGAAGAGACCCATCCCGGTCTGACACAGAAGCGTTCACCTTATGCAAGACCGACTAGACATGCCCCGACAAGGGAAGTTGAAATGACGCCTTGGGATCTTGCATAGCCCCCAGCAAGGCTTCCAAGCAGGAAGGAGTGAAAGATTGCCGAGCCTGAGTCCTACTCTCCAAATTGTTGAACCCACAAATGAGATCGACAACTTCGGTAAAGGAAGACAAAAACTCTTGTGTCTCCCCCTCCTCATGCTCTGGCAATGGAGTCCGACGACAAGAAGATGCAGGCTTATCCAATGCTCCTTCCTCGTGTAAACCAACAGAAGAGCCAGCAGCTAAACAGCCCGGAAATGCCAGCCGACCTGTCCGGGCTGGAGACAAGCGCCAATTCTTGGGACGAACCAACCACAACACTAGGAACATCACTACGCACACTCCCAATAGATGACTCGCGTACATGGCCATGTACACGTGCACGTACAAGCGAAGGAAAAGCGTCTCGAACACTTGACAAAGAATGAGAATTCCTCGGAGTTGAACCCCAGGTAGCATCAAGGGAAGTGAGAGACAAACAATCCTGATGCACTATTTCCGCGTTCACAACCTTTGATCTCTTCACAGGCACCTTGAGATCCTTGCGGCGACGAATAGGCCCTGGTGCCGAAGAAGCAGAAGAATCAGCAACATTCGCACGAATGTGGGAGGTTGCAACACAAACGCGACTCAATGCAGAGGACGAAGCAGCCACTGCAGATTGCACAGGGGATGAAACACCAACACTCACAGGAACACGGACGTGCCACTCCTCACTCGTAGACAAAGAAAAGGCAAAGTCCTTAACCTTCCAAAGCTTGGTACGCCAACGCAGCGGACATTGGGGAGAAGGAGAGGAAGATGGCACTGACTCCTTACACAATCTCTTGGCAGGAGGCGGGGGTGGGGGTGATGCAACACGCTTGCTGCCCAGTCCTCCCAGCCGACATGCCAGCCGACATGACAGCAAACTATCTTCCAAAACAGATGTCCACTTGGCTTTAAGAACCAACCCAACAGAAAAGCCCCAGACGGATCAGCAAGAGAGGGCCCCGATGACATGGAAGGGAGATGGGGAGTATTGGATGGCAACGATGACATCACGGGAGCAAATGATGACACAGATGAGCAAGGCAGCACAGCAGAGGAAACTGGGAGTCATCGATGGAAGTGACGTCACTAGCAGCGCTAACATCACGGCTTCTCCTCGACCTGAGGAGGACACAGGTGCCACTGGCGGAGTAGTACAAAATGGCTGACCCGTGACGTCACCAGCGGCACTGATGCCATGGCATCTCTCTGACTTGGAAAAAAAGAACGACACCTACTGCAAGTGGAGTGTGGGTCTGTCACTGAAGAAGCCAGGAAACGAGAACATAAACCTTGAGTTCCTGGGCACGTGTTGGCGAGGCCAAGAAGGACCAGAAGCCATAATACTAAAGCGCACACACACAGAATTACAAGCGAAAATGGGCAAAGAACCGGGTAAAAGACCGAGAGGGCAACAGCGACTCACACCCAAGTGTTTAAGAAAAAGACAAAGCAGGAGCGTGGGCACCTGGTCCTTGACCAGTTTTCACCCGATATA
Organism: Macrobrachium nipponense; assembly: GCF_015104395.2. Taxonomy (NCBI): domain Eukaryota; kingdom Metazoa; phylum Arthropoda; class Malacostraca; order Decapoda; family Palaemonidae; genus Macrobrachium; species Macrobrachium nipponense. Next base: position 50,977,511 of record NC_061110.1, on the reverse strand, counting down.
CACACTCATTGCCAGTTCTCACAAGATTCCTATTAATTCTTATTAATTTGTATTTTTCCTAGCTATAGTTACCTCAAATTGCTTGTATAGGAGACACCCGGATTTGTCCAATCCGGTACCGACCAGAAAATTCCAGTTATACGCCCTACCCCACCAGGTCCATGACCCGAGAGTCAAAGCTCACCCGACCTCTGACCTCTCTCACCAGTCTTTCCTCGTATGCCCAAAAACGCCTGGTCTCCTACACTAAAGAAAGTGGGGATGGTAGGGAGGGCCTAGTTCCCAAGCAGTTTGAGGTGTAAGTATAGCTAGGAAAAATACAAATTACTAAGAATTTGTTATTTGTTCCAGCTTGGTATACTTCCCTCAAACTGCTTGTATGGGAGACTAAGTCCTTAGGAGGAGGGAGGAGAGGCCCAGAAGCTGAAGGTGGCTGTGACCCGAGAGAGGAACCCCGATGGACCTGGTGAAGCTCTGGGCATAACTGGAACAAGTCCTGTAAGGCAATGTTTTGTACTGAACACCGTCAGGTGATCTGTAAGGCTTACCTTGAATACTCATTGAGGCCAAATCCCAGTCCGAAGGCCCAGTGGCAAGGAAGGGGAAGGTATGCAGGGGAGAAGGAAGGAACAGGGATCACATAGGAAACTGTCATTCATACCCACATCTACACCTACTCTGCTCCCCCTACCCCGTGGGTAGGGGGGGTTATACTCTGTGCTGCCCGGGCCGATCTCGAAGGAGTCAAGGGACCTCCTAGTACAGTCCTCCAGGTAATGGAGCTGTTAAAGTTGACTGTCTACTCCACATGCCCGCCCTTAGGACTTGGGAGACAGCCATATTCTTCAAGAACGAGAGGGAGGCCCCAATGTCATGGGGGCTTAGCCTTCTTCAAAACAGGGAGTCCAGCCCCTTCATAAGCCCTCATGAGTGTCTCCCTCAACCAACATGAAATGGTTTTCTTGGAGACCGCTTTATCTCGGCCCATGGTGACGAAGAGGTTCTTAAGTATTTCCTCACCGCCTGAACTGGACACAAGACGAGATCTTTGGGGTCCTCGGACTTCGGGAGAGCCGGAAAAAAAAAAAACTCCATGAACCTGTCGTCCCAGACTGAGGGGTTCTGGGTCTTGGCCACGAACGTGGGGACATACTGGAAGGTATGGACTGTTGTTCGAAACTCCTAAGGGGCATGGCCAGGTCTTTGGAACCACCCAGGTATAGGCCCTTCAGACAGAAGACCTGGCCCAAGGAGGCCCTCACACCCTTCAGAGCCGGAACTGAGAGTCCCTTATCGAGCCACAGGTGGACTAGGAAGTCAGCTATGTAGGTGACCTTGACCTCCAAGGGCTTGAGGCTCTGGCCCTTACACCAGTCTGCAAAGGTCTTCCATTTGGCCTGGTACACTGCTGCCAATGACATCCGTAGGTAACCCGAACCATGGAAGACGGTCCTCCAACCGAGAGAATCCTTTCCTGACTAGCAGTCACTTGACAACCTCCACCTGTGAAGGCACAGGGCTTGGAGGCCTTCATGGAACCTCTTGAAGTGGGGCTGCCTTAGGAGGTCACACCTTCGTGGTAGTTCCCACAGATCTTGAACCACCACGGCCTGAAGGTCCAGGAACCACTCCCTGTCCGGCCACAAGGGTCATGGACGTTCCCCACGAGATCCTGAGACAGTTTAGAACCTGCTCGATCAGAATGAACAGAGGGAACGCGTAGAGGTCTAGGCCGTCCTACGGGTGTTGAAAGGCATCCTCCCATACTGCTGACGGATTGGGTACTGGGGAGCAGAACACCAGGAGCTTGTTGTTTAGACTGTGCAAAACAGGTCCAGGGAGGGGGACCCAAACCTTACTATCAGCTCTGTTGCCACTTTGGGGTGCAGGGACCACTCCAAACTGATTACCTGACCCTGTCTGCTGAAGCCGTCTGCTATGACATTCTTTTTCCTGGGGATGAACCTTGCCGTCAGGGAGGCCTCAACGCTCAAGGTCCACTCCTAGATCTCCATCAGGTCACACAGGAACCGGGACTTCAGGCCTCCTTGCTTCTTCACATACTCTACTACCGTGGCGTTGTCGGTTAGTGTGACCGACCGGTGTTGGATATGGGGCTTGAGGCTAAGACGGGGGCCCTCTGCACTGCCAGGTAGCTCCAAGCTTATTCATGTGGAGGAGTCTCTCTAGCTCCAACCAGGTCCCCTCTCTCGTCTCCAAGAGAAAGTGGGTCCCCCAACCCTCCTTTGAAGCGTCTGTGAACTGGAGGAGGTCTGGGGGAACTTCCGACAGAGGCACACCCCTGTGGGAGTTCTCCCAGTCTAGCCACCATCGGAGGGCTTCCCTTGTGGACTCTGAGGGAGCCACGAGCTTTTGAGGAGGGTCTCTCTTTGGAAGCCGACTTTTCTTCAGGTTCCACTGGATGGCCATCAGATGCCTCCAGACCTGGGGGACCAGTTTCTCCACAAAGACAAGGTGCCCCAGTAGCCTCTGCCACTCCCTTGCTGGGCAGGGAGAGGGTTCTAGGAAGGGCCGAGCCACCCTCTCCATGTTGAGGAGTCTGTCCTCCGATGGGAAGGCTCTGGCCACCTCCATGTCCAGCTCCATCCCTAGGTAGATCATCCTGGTGGTGGGAACTTCTCCCAATTCAGGATCACCCTTAGGGAGTCGCAAAACGCCAGGAAGATCTTCACTTGATGCTAATATGCCCTTGAGGAGGAATGGAGCAACCAGTCATCCAAGTACCTCAGGAGGCGAATACTGCGGAGCCCGCAGCCCCGGCTATGGCAGGGGGAATGGGGAGTCACTAACTTTGGAGGAGGAGCCCGTCCTCCTCCACTTGCTGCGTTGCTCCTTCTTGGATCTGCACTTCCTCTCGCACAGGGAGCTCTCTGACTCCGTGGAGCTCGACAAGGAGGAGGATGAGGAAGAGGAATCCTCTGAGGAGGAGTACCTCCTCCTGTACTTCTTTTTCTTGGAACAGTGAGCACGGGTCCAGCGAGCCAAGTGACTGGGCAAGACACCCGTGCAAGCGGGAACGACCCAGGAGGATGGATCCTCCGAGCGCTCCGACATGTAGATGGAGGAATACTCCATGGATGGGGAAGTAACCCCTCCCAGGGGAGACCTGCCCGGCATATGTGGGGTGATGGTCCTATAAGGCTGAGGAGGGTGGGGGCATGAGGCCTTCCGCAGGTTCCCACCGCCCTCACACGACAATCTGAAGTCTCAGGAGCTCAGGAGTGGGGACTGCGATGGAGGGAGCAGCTCGGAAGGGACTTTGCTCCGCAACTCCGGGGGCATCGGACAGGTACTCCTTCAGCACTGAGCACGCAGCTGTCGAAAGCGCCTCCATCAAAGGAACGCTTCATAAGTGGAGGTGGGACCAACACCCTTAAGGGAAGGAGGGGGGTGGGGGAAGGACCAGCATGGACTCACCTTAAGTCTCCTCGCTGAGGAGGAGACGGGAAAAACCAACAGTGATGCTGCCAAAGCTGGGAGCGTGGCGGCCGACGGAGAGCGAGCAAAGCCCTCCTTGCTCCCAATCCTACTCACAAATGGCAACGAAGAGGTCTTCCCCGAGGGAGACTTGGCCTTCTTCTTCCTCTTAGTGGTCGACAAGGCCCATTGGACCTTGTCCTACAAAGCACACTCGCCACATGTGGACTCCTTCAAACAAGGCTGACCCCAAAATCGCACACACAAAGAGTGGGGGTCGATCCTCAGAGGTGAAAGGAAAATCTCACATGCCTTACTGCCGATGCCAGGTCAATGCTGCTGAGAGGACTCCATCATGACTCAAGGGGACGAAACCACACACACAAGGACACAAGGAAAACCACAAAGGAACGGGCCGGTAACGGACGACAAGCTGGACGCGTCAACATGCCAGCGACCAAGGAAAGACTGGTGAGAGGTCAGAGGTCGGGTGCGCTTCAACCCTTGGGGCATGGACCTGGCAGGGTAGGGCGAATAACTGGAATTTTCTGGTAGGTACCGGATTTGACAAGTCCGGGCATCTCCTATAAAAGCAGTTCGAGGGAAGTATACCGCTCTGGAACAAATTATCCTGTTGTTAACCTGTTAACAACAGGATAATTTGAGGGGTTACTTCCCCAGGATGGGGGAAGTAAAAACCCCTCCCAGGGGAGACCTGCCCGGCATATGTGGGGTGATGGTCCAAGGCTGAGAGGGGGCATGAGGCCTCCGCAGGTTCCCACCGCCCTCACACGACAATCTGAAGTCTCAGGAGCTCAGGAGTGGGGACTGCGATGGAGGGAGCAGCTCGGAAGGGACTTTGCTCCGCAACTCCGGGGGCATCGGACAGGTACTCCTTCAGCACTGAGCACGCAGCTGTCGAAAGCGCCTCCATCAAAGGAACGCTTCATAAGTGGAGGTGGGACCAACACCCCTTAAGGAAGGAGGGGGGTGGGGGAAGGACCAGCAATGGACTCACCTTAAGTCTCCTCGCTGGGAGGAGACGGGAAAAACCAACAGTGATGCTGCCAAAGCTGGGAGCGTGGCGGCCGACGGAGAGCGAGCAAAGCCCTCCTTGCTCCCAATCCTACTCACAAATGGCAACGAAGAGGTCTTCCCCGAGGGAGACTTGGCCTTCTTCTTCCTCTTAGTGGTCGACAAGGCCCATTGGACCTTGTCCTACAAAGCACACTCGCCACATGTGGACTCCTTCAAACAAGGCTGACCCCAAAATCGCACACACAAAGAGTGGGGGTCGATCCTCAGAGGTGAAAGGAAAATCTCACATGCCTTACTGCCGATGCCAGGTCAATGCTGCTGAGAGGACTCCATCATGACTCAAGGGGACGAAACCACACACACAAGGACACAAGGAAAACCACAAAGGAACGGGCCGGTAACGGACGACAAGCTGGACGCGTCAACATGCCAGCGACCAAGGAAAGACTGGTGAGAGGTCAGAGGTCGGGTGCGCTTCAACCCTTGGGGCATGGACCTGGCAGGGTAGGGCGAATAACTGGAATTTTCTGGTAGGTACCGGATTTGACAAGTCCGGGCATCTCCTATAAAAGCAGTTCGAGGGAAGTATACCGCTCTGGAACAAATTATCCTGTTGTTAACCTGTTAAGCGTCCCCCCCGGATGAGCTCGCTGCTAACGTACCGTCACACTTTTTTTTGTAGTTAGCGGTCATAGCACTGATGATAGTTTTTCAAAATTAATATTGATTTTTATGCTTATTATTCATACTGTAGTTAAGTGTAGGAAATTATTAAATGTTGGAGTAAATAAATTAATACTACAATTAATTTATTTCAAAAGACTTCATAATACTGAATGAAAAATATTATACATACATACACTATTATTCTTTTGTATGCCAATCTCTAAAGCAAGGGGCTCCACACAATCCTCTTCCACAGTGTCAAACCATCTATCTATGTACTCGTGATTGTAGAGACAAATGTTATACATTCTTGTCTAGAAACTGATTTGCAAATCTGTTTGTTTATTTCACGAGGTAATCAATGATTTCATCATCAAAATATTTCTCTCTCTCTCTCTCTCTCTTTAAATCTATTTGTTTTGATAAACGCCCGAATTGTACTGAAAGAAAACCAGCAGGACCAGGCAGATTTCTAGCATAAGCAACCACCAGAAAAGAGTTCCCAGGCTGGAAATAAGTTTCCCGTGTGCTGAGAGTGTTACCAAATGATGTTCCTACACTTTCTATACGAGTAAACGTATTATTACGGGACTGACGGCTTGACAAGCACAGTTAAAGTCTTGAACGTAATATCCTGTTGAAGGCACTACCGAGTAGATCGCGGTAAACGTATTATTACGTGGGTGACGCTTAACAGGTTAAGACTGAAGATTTGTTTGTGTAAGAATAATAGTGAGTAGAAAGTATTGCTCTACAAAAATTAAAGAAAAAAGCAAATTAGTGATAATTTCAGAGATACGGTTCATAGAAAAATTTGTGAATTGGTAAAAGTACATGTAAAAGTGAAAGATGTTTCACAAAAATCAACAACTGGGAACAAGTGAACCCTGTGACAGACCAGAGTGTAAAGGGGAAGATAACCAACGTACACTTGGTTGTCACATCTGTGTGAGTAAGATGAAAGAAAAAGCCAGGCCAGTCAATGAGTGGACAAGAGATAGAGCTCTCCTGTCTTGAATCCTTTATACTCTATCATTGTGCCAACATGTACTATTCTGGCTAAGACCAACTATAAAGGAATTCTTTGAGATTGGTTGGTCTGTCTTATGAGCCCTGGGGGGACCATGAGTGTAATTCCTTTGAGGATGAACAGCAGCTATGTTATCAAAAAACAAAGTTTAAGGATTTGGCCACATATATTCTGCTTCAAGATGACCTATATCCTTTTCAGAGTGAACAACCCATAATGACTAGAAGACAAGACATCCTTACGTCTTTTGAAAAAATATGCGCAAAATTGCTAATTTTCTGCTTTCATCAGAAATTTAACCCGAGCTCATACAATTTATGAAAAATTTTGTGAGAGATTTTGAGATTTAAAAAAAAACATGAGCAGACTGGTTAATTTAACTAATCTAGTTACAGAAGCAAATTCCTATAAAGCTTAAGAAAAAATTACTAGTGTAATATATAACTTGCATTTACATTGCCTTGCTCCTCTTCTTTTTGCATAAGAGCTTCCCTCTGAAGCCTTAGTAACTTTACTTGCTTCTCTTGCTCTTCTCTCTGCTTCTCGATAAATGCAGCTTGTTGTAACCTAAACAAATTTGCCTGTTGTTTTTGTTGCTGCTGCTCCTCTATAAGTCTTTGCTGCTCTCGCACCTTATGTTGCATCAAACGTTCTTCCTCCAAATGCCTCTGTCGTGCTAACATCTGAAAATTAAAAAATCATGTTAAAGTTCTTGTGATCAAAAATAAATATAATGCCTATAAACTCATTTTGGATAGTGTTACTAAGAAATTTAGTTGCTAATAGTACTGTATATCTGTTTTGAGCACATCTCACATACATCTTCAGATCCCAAAACTAAACTGTTCCATTTGAATAGACAACAATTATTGCCTAACCATATTTTGAATTGCAGTTGTTTATGAGTCACAAATTTTGAAGTTGTTCTTATGTATACAAACCCTGGTATACATGGTATACAAAGAGCATTCTTTGAAAACAGCTTGACTGGTCAGTGAAGCTTGAAACATTATCATTATTTAGTTAGTTATACCTATGTTGTCCACCCGCTGCTCAACTGGGGGCATTAATCCTGGGTATGGGTCACAATCATCAGGCATTTAGCTTCCTACCAGTCCAAGTGCTGTCTGAAATTTCAACTTCCCTAGTGAATCTGCAAAGCTTAGTTTCAATAAGGACATGGCTGTTGTATATCGTATCTAACGCATTTAAAAATTCATTTCCAGCCACAGTTGGTATGAGTTAATTTGGACCATCCTCCACAGGCATTTTACATTACTGCTTCAGTACAAAGCTGACAATCCTTCAAATTCATTCTATGGTCAAAATCCCAAAAACATTTTGCTATTGCATTGTTACCATTATCAACTTGAACAGCTCTTTTGTGCTCCATGGAAGAAATCTTGAAAAGCACTGGACAAATTAAAGTGTACAGAAACTAATGTTGAATATGAATTCCATAGGTGTTTGGGCCCACTAACAATGACACAATCAATCTTGCTAGTGTGCATGTCACTGGTGTTTGGACAGTTTTGTGACTTTCTTTGGCAAATTGGCAAAAGTGAACTTATTCATCTTAAGCTCCACCAGTAAGGGAATTGAATCTTTTTAAGAAACATTTAATAAGAGATAGATAAGAATTCACAGCATGAAGCTGTACAACTTCTTGACATCACTGGGTTTGTTTTGCCAGGGAAAATGAGATTGTCTAGCAACTGAGAAACCTCTGCAGATTTGCAAAATGCATTACACTGCTAGAAAGAGAAGTTGGAAAATGTAATTTGATGCCTGGTGAGCAGAGTTGTGATGCTAACTTGATCTCAGTACAAGAAACAGAGAACTTAAAGGAATTGATCAGCTATATAAATTAATTAAAAAACATAAAATAAAACTACAAAACATAAAATACAAATGAATATGCTTTGACAATGATTATTTTCATTGCAAGTCCACATCTGAATGGATGCCGGAAAACTTCTATAAAGTTGCATAGCACCTCAAATAGATGCCTTGGGGGGTCTGGCTTATGATGAATAACAAAGTCTGTTAAGCACCAAAGACCCTTTATTATAACCTGCACTGGATTCATTTCTACGACTTAAACTTAACAGGAAGGTGAAAACAATTCATCACAGCTGAATGGTGCACCTATGATCACCAAAATAAATGCCCTTTGGTACCACACTGTTTTGTTTAGAAATGAATTCAATGAGTAGATTGCTAAATGGGCAGCTGTAGATTAGCTTTAATGAACATATATATATATATGTATATATATGTAATATATATATATATATATATATATAATATATATATATAATATATGTATATGTATGTATATGTACTATATATATGTAGAATTATATATGTATCATATATAAAAAATGCGATATATGATAGCGCAAAAACAAAATTTCATATATAATTGTATTCAAATCGCGCTGTGCGCAAAACGGTTAAAGGTAACAAGTTACTTTTTTTTCGTTGTAATGTACACTAAATTGCGATCATTTTGGTATATAACACATTGTAAAACAATAAAAGCAACACAGAGAAAATATTATCACAAAATGATGCATGAATTCATAACGCGCTTTGGATGTAAAAAAATATATTTTTTTTAAATTCACCATAAATCGAAATATTGTTATAGAGACTTGGAATTTGTTTTAAAGTGAAGATAAATGATGGAATATTACAATACTGTAAGAGTTTTAGCTTACAAATGCAGTTTTCGACCATTTCAGACGAGTTAAAATTGACCAAATGTCGAATTTTTTTATAAATATTTTTTCTATATGCAAATATTTCAAAAATGAGAAATGCTACAACCTTCAAATATTTTTTGTTATATCGTGCATGTTTTTGCGCACATTTTCATATATAAAACTCTATAAAAAGCCTAATATGAAAAGGCACATTAGGAGAATGTGACCTACGCATTTCGGAGATTTTCGCCCGAGAATTGGCGCGCGGACCGAATAAAATATTTTTTTTCAAAAATTCACCATAAATCTAAATATTGTTCTAGAGACTTGCAATTTGTTTTAAAGTGAATATAAATGATTGAATATTACTAGACTGTAAGATTTTTATGTTACAAATGCGTTTTTTGACCATTTCAGTTGAGTCAAAGTTGACCAATTGTAGTTTTTTTCCTATTTATCGTACTTTTTATGCAAATATTTCAAAAATGATGAATGCTACAACCTTCAAATATTTTTGGTTATATTGTGCATGTTTTTTTTGCACATTTTCATATATAAAACTCTATAAAAAGCCTAATATGAAAAGGCACCAATATTAGGAGAATGTGACCTACGCATTTCGGAGATTCGCTGCCGAGAATCGGCGCGCGGACGGAATAAAATATTTTTTTCAAAAATTCACTATAAATCTAAATATTGTTCTAGAGACTTTCAATTTGTTTTAAAGTGAAGATAAATGATTGAATATTACTAGACTGTAAGATTTTTATGTTACAAATGCGTTTTTTTCGACCATTTCGGTGAGTCAAAGTGAGCCGATCGTAGTTTTTTTTCCTATTTATCGTAATTTTTATGCAAATATTTCAAAAATGAGAATGGAAGCTACAACCTCAAATATTTTTTGTTATATTGTGCATGTTTTTGCGCACAATTTCATATATAAACTTTATAAAAAGCTAATATGAAAAGGCACAAATATTAGGAGAATGTGACCTTACCTACGCATTTCGGAGATCGCTGCCGATAATCGGCGGGCGGACGGAATAAAATATTTTTTTTCAAAAATTCACCATAAATCTAAATATTGTTCTAGAGACTTGCAATTTGTTTTAAAGTGAAGATAAATGATTGAATATTACTAGACTGTAAGATTTTTATGTTACAAATGCGTTTTTCGACCATTTCGGTTGAGTCAAAGTTGACCAATAGTAGTTTTTTTCCTATTTATCGTACTTTTTATGCAAATATTTCAAAAATGTGAAATGCTACAACCTTCAAATATTTTGTTTTTGTTATATTGTGCATGTTTTTGGCGCACATTTTCATATATAAAACGATAAAAAAGCCTAATATGAAAAGGCACCAATATTAGGAGAATGTGACCTACGCATTTCGGAGATTTTCGGCCGAGAATCGGCGCGCGGACGGAATAAAATAATTTTCTTCAAAAATTCACCATAAAATCTAAATATTGTCTAGAGACTTGCCAATTTGTTTTAAAGTGAAGATAAATGATTGAATATTACTAGACTGGTAAGATTTTTATGTTACAAATGCATTTTTCGACCATTTCGGTTGAGTCAAAGTTGACCGATCGTAGTTTTTTTGTTCCTATTTATCGTACTTTTTATGCAAATATTTCAAAAATGAGAAATGCTACAACCTTCAAATATTTTTTGGTTATATTGTGCATGTTTTTTTTGCACATTTTCATATATAAAACTCTATAAAAAGCCAAATATGAAAAGGCACAAATATTAGGAGAATGTGACCTACGCATTTTGGAGATTCGCTGCCGATAATCGGCGCACGGACGGAATAAAATATTTTTTTTCAAAAATTCACCATAAATCTAAATATTGTTCTAGAGACTTGCAATTTGTTTTAAAGTGAAGATAAATGATTGAATATTACTAGACTGTTATGGAGGAGGGAGACGCACCCTCACTGCTGATGGACCCGGCGGCCCCGTGCGCCCTCCGCTGTCGGTTTAGGAGGGGCGCACCCCAAAAATACGTGACTTAGTGTGGTACTTACGGTCACAGTCCCTATCCTGCAAAGAGCAAACTTTGCAGAGACGACAGAAGACCGGGTGTCTCTCCTTCTGCCATTCATATGGCACACCGGCACTGTTTCTGCTTTCGCCCCTTCTAAGGCAATCCAAGTATGTGATCCCCTGGCTGCAGCCGACACACAGGGTCCACTACCCGATGAGAAGCGGTGATGGCGGGGCCGGCAGCAAGAGGGGCGTCGTCAGCAGGGGCGGCGGCAGGTCGAGCGAAGTTGGCCCTCCTATCTGCCCTTTCCACTAGGGGCAGATCTGCAGCTCGGGGCAGGGGGTCAGTGATGGAAGGCCACTCATCGGGATCGAAGTTGATGAGGGCATTCCCTGCTACCTCTAGGAACTGTATGTGGGACAACCTCGGAAGATTGTCGCCGCGGTACCCACAGTACAGTATGTAGGCATTTTGGAGGGGCAACTGAAGGATGCTTATGAGGAGCTTCTGGGTCCACCTTCTGGTTCTCCTGGCGAAGGGATAATACTGGATGAGCTGATCAAAGAGATCAACTCCTCCCATGTGCCTGTTGTAGTGCCCAATGACGGTAGGCCGCTCGATACGAAACTCCTCAAACACAACTCGGCCCTGTCGACGTGTCTTCTTCC